>NW_027185616.1:3471823-3587644 GCF_028583685.1 Petaurus breviceps papuanus | reverse complement strand
CTGTCTCTCTCTCTGTCTCTCTCTCCTCTCTCTCTCTCTCTCTCTCTCTCTCTCTCTCTCTCTCTCTCTCTCTCTCCCTCCATCCTTCTATCTCCCTTTCCTCCTCTCTTCTTCCTCCCCCTCCCAATCTCTCTCCTACTGGTGACTACTCACTTAAATCCAGTGAAGTCATAGAGATAGATTAAAAAAAAAAATAAGGTAAAGATGGCTAGATAGTTTTCCATGCTGATCTTAATGAATTTTGTCTACCTGTGATACTGTGGAATAATTGCTAGTTTTGGAGTCAGAAGTTATTGTTCCGTCATTTCAGTCCCTTCTGACTCTTTGTGCCCTCGTTCAGGGTTTTCTTGGCAGAGATACTGGAATGGTTTGCCATTTCCTTTTTCAGTTCATTTTACAGATGAGGAAACTGAAGCAAACAGGGTTAAATGATTTGCCCAAGGTCACAAAACTAGTAAGTGTCTGAAGCATCATTTGAACTCAGGAATATGAGTCTTCCTGGCTCCAGGCACGGTACTCAATACTGTACCCTCTAGCTGTCCTGATTTTGAATCCTAACTCTCCTCTACTTCCTGTGGGACCTTAGGCAAATTACTCAACATCTCTGGATCTCAATTGCCTCATATAAAAAGACAGGGGGATTAAATTAGACAACCTTTGAAATTCCTTCCAGCTATAAATCAACAAGCCTAGAAAGTCAGGTGGTTTAGGTTTTGTGTTATTTGAAGAAATACTAAACAAGAATCAGCATACTCTCAGCACACAAGGTTAATTCCTCTCCATTGTCCAAATTTCTACCCTAAAATGGTTGATGTTGGAGCCCAAGGACATGGATTCAAATGCCCCTGCTCCATTATTTGCTACTTCACATCCCTAAGATTCGGTTTTCTCATCTGTAAAACAAGGAGCTGGACTACCCTGGAAAAGTCACAACCTACTTTTTCAGTTTTATAATAATGGCATAGTAGATAGAGTGCTGGAGCTGGAGTCAGGAAGACCTGAATTCAAATTTGACCTAAGATCCTTACTAGCTGTGTGACCTCAGGCATATCACTTAATCTCTGTTTTCCTCAGTTTCTTCATCTAACAAATAGGGACAAAATAGAGATCTCTTCAAGAAAAGTGGAGATAACAAAGGAATGTTTCAGGGGAAAATGGGCAATAATATATAAAGGCAAATATAAAAATAAAAAAAGGCAAAAATGATAGAGACTTAGCAGAAGCAATAGAGATTAAGAGGGAGCAAGAATATAGAAAAGAACTATACAAGAAAGATCATAACATCATCCATAACCATGATGTCGTTATCATTGATCTAGAGTCATACACTTTGGAGGATGAAGTCAAGTGGGCCTTACAAAGCATTGCTGATGATGAGACTAGGACTTTCAGGCAAGCTTTTAAAATCCTAAAAGATGATACTGTGGAAGTACTGCACTCAATATGCCAGTAAATTTGGAAAACTCAACAGTGGCCACTGGGTTGGAAAAGATCAGTTTAGGTCTCAGTCCTAAAGAAGTACAATGCCACAGAATTTTCAGATTACCAAACAAGTGTGCTCATTTCTCATGCCAAAAAGATTATGTTTAAGTTTCTACAAGCTAGGCTTCAGAAATATGTGAACCAAGAATTACCAGAAGATCAGACTGGTGTTTGAAGAGGCAGAGGAATTAGAGACCAAATTGCCAACATTTGCTGGGTTATAAAAAAAAATACAAGGGAGTTAAGAAAACAAAGAAACATCTTCTGCTTCACTGACTACACTAAAACCTTTTACTGTGTGGATGACAACCAAATGTTGCAAGTCTTCAAAGAAATGGGAGTACCAGATCATCTTATTTGTCTCTTGAGGAACTTGTATGTAGGTCAAGAAGTAACAGTTAGAATCTTACATGGAACAATTGATTGGTTTAAAATTGGAAAAGGAGTATGACAAGGCTGTATATTGTCACCTTATTTATTTACATGCAGAGCACGTCACGTGAAGTGCCAGGCTGGAGGAATCAAAAGTTGAAATGAAGGTTCCCAGGAGAAATATTAACAATCTCAGATATGTATACAATATCACTCTGATGGTAGAAAGTAAAGAAGAATTAAGAAACTTCTTGATGAGGGTGAAATAAGATATTCTAAAAGCTGGCTTGAAGCTTAACATCAAAAATACTAAGATCTTGGCCATTGGTCCCATCGCTTCCTGGCAAATAGAGGAAGAAAAAATGGAAGCAATGTCAGATTTTATATTCTTGGGCTCAAAGATCATTGCAGACAGTTATTGCAGCCATAAAATGAAAAGATAGTTGCTCCTTGGAAAGAAATCTATGGCAAATCTGGACAGCATACTAAAGGGCAGAGACAGCACCTTGCTAGCAAAGGTCTGTATAGTCAGAGCTATGGTTTTTCCAGTAGCAATGTATGACTATGAGAGTTGGACTATATGGAAAACTGAGTGCTACAGAATCAACAGCTCTTAAATTGTGATTCTGGAGGAGACTTTTGAGAGTCCCTTGAACAGCAATGAGATCAAGTCAGTCAACACTTAAAGAAATTAATTCAGAAGATTCACTAGGTCAGATACTTAAGTTGAAGCTTAAATACTTTGGCCACATAATGAGAAGACAGGACTCATTGGAAAAGACCCTGATGTTGGGAAAGATTGAAGGCAAAAAGAAAAGGGAACAATAGAGGATGAGGTGAATAGATAGTGTCATGGAAACAATGAACATGAACTTGGAAAGACTTTGAGAAACAATGGACCATGGAAGGTCTTGGCATGCTAGGTCGGTGGGGTCATGAAAAGTTGGACATGACTGAATGACCTAACAACAACAACAACAAAGTAGGGATAAAAACATAATAGCTCCTATTTCCCAGGGTTGTCGAGAGGATAAAAAGAGATATTTGTAAAGTGCTTTTTAAACCTTAAAGATCTATGTAAATACTCTTATTTTCATTGTGGTCCATTCCAATTCTAGATTTATAATTCTAACATTTAGTGGCTTCTAAGCTCTTTTCTTTGCTTTGCTTTTTTTGGAGGGCAGTTGGGGTTAAGTGACTTGCCCAAGGTCACACGGCTAGTTTGTGTGTGTGTGTGTGTGTGTGTTAAGTATCTGAGGTTGGATTTGAACTCAGGTCCTCTTGACTCCAGGGCCAGTGTTCTACTCACTGTGCCACCTAGCAGCCCTCCTAAGTTCTTTTCTACCCCTAAATCTATTTAAATATAAGTCCATAATGCTATGATCTGAATAATGAAAGGTTTGGAATAGAAGATCTCTATCTCTATCCCTTCCAGCTCCAAATCTCTAATCCAGGGATTGTGATTCTTCTTTGTAATAACTGTCACTATTATTGATCCAATCCTTTTGAGTTAATCAGTCCCTTTTCCAAGAGTCCTCTTTTGAAATTGTTGGAAGGGCTAACACCTTATTAAGTTACCAACATTCCAACTGTGAAGGAGTTTAAATGTTGTGGGATCAGTCTGAGATCATTGGATACTTGATACAGGAAGAGGGAACGTGAAAGGGTAAAAGGGAGAAAAAATAGACAATAGAGAATTCATAAGGCAAACTTTAGAGAAAGAAGGCTTTTGCTAAAAGCTGGCTTTGTCTAAAATGTGGAAAAGCTACCAGTCCCTTTCTAGTAAAAAAAAAAAAATGCCTGTGGTCTCTCTCTGTGTGGTTGTGCATGTGTGTATTTGCAGAGAAATAGATGGTGTTAGATAACAGTTGAAGACTCTTACAAATCCCAGTGGCTTGTCAGAAATATCGGATACAGGTTTCCCTGGCAAATCTACAATAACTCATTGACCAAACTACTTGTCTGCTTTTCCCCTTGCTCAAACTCTGTCTCTCAAGCTCATTGCCTTCCATCCTTCCCTCCTCCCCCGCCCCCCAAAAATTATAGAACTTAATGCAAAATGATTATTTTTTTTTCCTTTTTGTAGCTTAGGAGGGTCTGAACATAAAGCTCTTATCACAGAGCCACAGCTGCAGGAGGAATCCTTTAATCATGGCCTTCCTCCTTGAAGAAGAATATAGATTTATGACCAGACTTGGGTTACTAAGCAAAAAAGAAATATTGCCAGCAGCGACCATACTCCTTCCTATTGGCTGTAAACAGCTTTAATCTGCTTTAGCTGTCATTTTGAAGTCCAGAGATATTAGAGTACAACCTAATTAGGTGGTTGTGGGCAGAAGAACAGTTTATTTTCTTTAAACTAAAGTAGATGAGGTAAATTTTTCAGGAGGGCTCCTGAGCAAAACAGGGCTGGCTAGCATCTTGTCTTCCTCTGCCTTATTCCTAATTTTCCCAGTAATCATTCTCTTGGGGGCCACTTCTACTAAAGTAACTTTGCTGGGAGCAGAGGACATCTCAGGATGTCTTCAGAAATCCCCATTCACTGAAGAAATGTGCATTGAGAGTAATCCTTCTGAACCAGATCCAGAGAGGTAGGACTGGACAATGGAAAGAGAGTATTGAATCTGAATTTCAATTCTGGGTTGGGATGTTTAATAATTTTATGTTCTTGGGCAAATCACTTTAGAGCTCAATTTTCTTATCTGAAGAATAGGGTAGGACTAGATGACTCTCTCTTCAAGCTGTAGCTTTATAACCCTCTGTGAGAGGCACGCAGGGATACAAAGGCAAAACCAGGAGTCCCTACACTCAAGGAGCTACATTCTATTGGGATGATGTAATGTGTACCCAACACAGTATTATGCATACAGACTCTAAAAAAGTCTGGGATAAGAATCTAGATGCTGAGGGAAAGGAGACTTTGACAGGAGAGGAATTTATGTTGTAGTTATCTCTTCCAAATCTCAGCTTTCCCCATTGTGATTTATATGTATCACAGGTTGACATAAGAAGTTAAATGGGAATTTGGGGGGAGTTTTGTGGAAGCCATAGATGCATGTAAAAGCCAGAAGATAACACAGAACCTAAGACCAAATACTTAACCCAAATTTTCAATAAGGTACTACAAAAACCCCATGAAAGAAAAAGAAAAAAAAGTCATACTTTTTATCTGGGGCCCTCCCTTCAGGGAAGGCCAAAGAATTTTATTTGGGTTTTCCAAATTGTGGGGGCTACTGCCCCTAACCCCCACTATGTGGAAGGGATGACTGTACTGTTTCTGCATAGGGTACACCCTAAGAGGGGCAGCTTGGTGGCACAGTTGATAGAATACCAGCCCTGGAGTCAGAAGGACTTGTGTTCAAATTCAACCTCAGACATTTATTATCTACATGCCCCTGGGCAAGTAAGTCACTTAACCCTCTTTGCCTCAATTTCCTCATTTGTAAAAGAAGTAGGAGAATGAAATGGCAAAACACTCCAATATCTTTGCCTAGAAAACCCCAAATGTGGTCACAAAGAGTAGGACACAACTTATTGATTGAACAACAACAGACTCTAAGAGAAAGAAAACAGAGAAGCATATACTTGACACAAGAGGAGTCAAGTAGGGTCAAGCCCTAAAAAAAATCCTGAAATACACAAACTATATTTGTCTTTAGTTCCCTTTCTTTTCTCTTCTCTCTGCCTCTTTCTCACTGCCAGCATTATTCCCAAGGAGCCCCTTTTCCACATCACACCATATGGCTGCCCCTATGGTGTCCCACATTGACTTGCTTTCATAGGCACAACTCATGTCCACTCCCTCCCTCTAATAAAATGTATTCTCCCTATGTTCTATTCCCTCAAGGGCCTGTTCTCTAGTTAAAGTTAATCTGATAAACTAATTCATTTCATTGCTAG
This sequence comes from Petaurus breviceps papuanus, assembly GCF_028583685.1. NCBI lineage: Eukaryota > Metazoa > Chordata > Mammalia > Diprotodontia > Petauridae > Petaurus > Petaurus breviceps. The sequence goes on along the minus strand of NW_027185616.1, from coordinate 3,581,890 downwards.
TACTTACCTCTGGGATTACCTTTCATTCAACACTGAATGTCATATGTGTGCATGATGCATATGCATATGCATGGCATTATATACATATATGTATCCATATGCATTATAAATACAAAACACACATTTGCATACTGCACCCCTTTTGGAATGTAAGTTGCCTGAGAGAAGGGACCATGTTTTTTTTTTATCTTTTATTATATCCCCAACACTTAGCACAGTGCCTGACACATTGTAAATATTTAATAAATGTTTTTGGCTGAATGCTAATATGTTATTGGCATAAAATGGCTTAATGTGTTATAGCTCTCTACTCTTCCCAGTCACTATTTTTTATGATTTTTAAATAAGTTTTATTGATATCTTCTGTTGCTTACATCATCATAGTTATTCCAAGTATCCCTTCTCCCTCCCTTCTAGATACCATCCCCATATAGCAAATAGTATTTATTTTTTGCTTTTTGGAGGGCAATTGAGGTTAAGTGACTTGCCCAAGGTCACACGGCTTGGTTTTGTTTGTGTGTGTGTTAAGTGTCTGAGGCCAGATCCAAACCAAGGTCCTCCTGACTCCAGGGCCTGTGCTCTATTCACTGCGCCACCTAGTCACCTTGCAAATAGTATTTTTAAAGAGGAAAAAAAAATCAGTACAACTGATCAATATATAGGAAAAAATCTAAAAACATGTTAAATATGTATGGACATTTAACATGGACCTCCCGTTTCCATGAAGGGGTAGGTTTGGGTGTGTCTTCTCATATCTCTTCAATTGAGGCTTGTTTGATCATTATAATTTTATTACATTTCCTTTTTATTTTTTGGTGAATAGTTATTTTTTACATTTATGTTGTAGTTATTGTGAATATTGTTTCTTTGGTTCTGCTTTCTTCCTTCTGCATCAGTTCATATAGATCTTTCCATGCTTCTCTATATTTATAATGTATCATTTCTTACATTATAGTAATATCCCATGACATTTATATACCATAATTTGTTTACCTATTCCCCATTTGATGGGCATCTTGTGGATATTTTGCTATATATGAGTGCTTTATTCTTATTGATGAGTTCATTGGGGTATAAGTCTAGTAAAGAAGTCTCTGGTTCAAAGGGTTTGGACATTTAGTTACTTTGTTTTATAATTTCCCAAATGTTTGGAACATTTCATAGCTCTGCAAGCAATGTATTAGCATATGGGTCATTCTACAACCCCACCAAAGGTATTTCCATTTTTCATCTATTTTGACAGTTTGTAGGCTATAACGTGAAACCTAAGTTTTCTATTTTTTATTTGCATTTCTCTTATTAGTAGTAATTTAGAGCATTCTTTCGTGTGGTTGTGAATACTTTGCATTTCTTTTGTGATCTGCTTATGATATGTTTTGGACACTCATCTATTGAGGAATGGGATATTAGTCTTATATATTTATTAACTGTTAAAGTGTCTTAGATGCCAAATCCTCATTAGAGAAATTTGGTACAATATTTTTCCCCCAATCAACTACTTCCCTTCTTATGAATTAATTTTGTCTATGCAGAATCTTTGCAGTTTCAAGCAATCAAAGTTATCTATTTTATTTTGTTTTGTAAGTGACTTCTATCTCTTCAGACAGCTAGATGGTACCCAAGTGAAAACTGAAAAATAAAGATAATAGTACCTATCTCCCAGGATTATTGTGAATGTCAATTAAGATATTTGTAAAACTTAGGACAGTGTCTGGCACATTATTGTTATTGCTGTTGGTCATTTGTGTCTGACTCTTCATGACCCCATGGAACAAAGCACAGCAATGCTGACCATGGGGTTTTCTTGGCAAAAATATTGGAGTGGCACATCATTTCATTCCCTGACTCATTTTACAGATGAGGCAAACAGGGTTGAGTGACTTTCCCAGGGTGACACAGAGAGTAAATGTCTGAGGTCAGAATTGAAATCAGGTTTTCCTTATTCTAGGTCCAGTACTCTATCCACTGAGCCACCTAACTGTGTAGTGTTATATAAATGTTAGTTTACTATTATTATTATTTTTATCATCATCATCATCATCATCTTTGATTAGGAATTGCATAGTTGTAAGAGTCAAATGATTTCTTTTCTAATTTTTTTTAAATTTGTTGTTTTTCAGTCATATTCAACTCTTTGTGACCCCCATTTAGTATTTTTTTTTTTGGCAAAAAATACTGCAGTGGTTTACTAGATCTGTTTACAGATGAGAAAACTGAGGCAAACAGGTTAAGTGACTTGCCCAGGGTCATATAGCTACTAATTGTCCAAGGCCAGATTTGAAGTCAGGAAGATGAGCCTTTCTTTCCTTTTTTTTTTTTTTGCCTTTTGGAGGGCAATTGGGGTTAAGTAACTTTCCTAAGGTTACACAGCTAGGTTTTTTTGTGTGGGTGTTAAGTGTCTAAGGCTGGAAGCAAACTTGGGTCATCCTGACTCCGGGGTGGGTGCTTTACTCATTGCACAACCTAGCTGCCCCTAAGATGAGCCTTTCTAATTCTAGGCCTGGTACTTTATCCACTGTGCCATCTAGCTGCCCCAAGAATTTTATTATTTTTTTATAAATTTCTTTTTCTTTCTTTCTTTTGTTTTTTTTTTTTAATTTCGCTTTTTGGAGGGGGGGAAGGCAGGGCAATTGGGGTAAAGTGACTTGACCAAGGTCACACGGCCAGTAAGTGTTAAGTGTCTGCAGCTGGATTTGAACTCAGGTCCTCCTGACTCCAGGGTGGGTGCTCTATTCACTTCATCACCTAGCTGACCCAGAATTTTTTAATAGTATGCTGTTTAATTGGAATGTATTGTGGAAAGTGGTGTAAAGGTTAGCAAGCTTAATTTCTGCAAGATTGCTTTTTATTTTTCACAAGTTTTTATCAAATAACAGAGGTTTTCTTAGGCAATTTATATTCTCTTCTTATCAAAGAGTTAATGGTTTCTCTCATTTCTGATTCTTCCTAGTCTAGTCTATTCCATTGACCCATCACTCTCTTTTTTAACCACTACCAGATGGGTTTTATAACCAGTACTTTATAATACATTCCTAAGCCTAGAAGTATTATTCCCCTCCATCCCTACTTCTTTTCATCATTTTTCTTGATATTCTAGATCTTTTGTTTTTCCAAATTAATTTTGTTATTATAAGGTCTATCAAGTATCCCCTTGGTAATTTGATTGGTATAGCATTAAAAGTATGAATCAATTTAGGTAGTACTTCCATTTTTATTATATTTGTATAGCCTAGACATGAGCACTGAACGTTCTCCCATCTATTTAAGTTCTTTATTTCTTTAAGAAGCAACTTGTAATTGAATCTACAAAAGCCTTTTGTGTGCATTGATAGGTTGATTCCCAGATATTTTATGCATTTTGTATATATTTGGAATGAGATTCCTCTCCTATTAATGCTTTCTGTGTTTTGTTATGATTTTATAGAGATGCTTTTGATTTTGGAGGATTTATTTTGTAACCTGCTATTTTGTTGAAGCAATTAATTGTCTCAATTAATATCTTTACTGATTCCCTAGAATTTCCCAAGTAAATCATTATATCATTAGCAAATAGGGATAGTTTTTACCCCTTCTTTACCTGTCTTTATGCCTTTAATTTCTTACTTTTGCCTCGTTGCTGTTAGTACTTCAGGACTAAAACAAATAACAGTGGGGTAAGTGGGCATCCTTGCTCCACTGAAATATTTAATAGAAAATGACCTAGTTTTCTTCCATTACAAATGATATTTGCTTTTGGTTTTAAATAGGTTCTTTTTATATTGAGAAAAGGTCCTTCTCTGCTTATGCTTTCCAAGGTTTTGAGCGCCTCCTGCTTTACTTCCAGGGACTCATCATATTGTTGTTGGCCTTAATGTGGACACCTGATTGGCTTTAGCTCAGAGCTCGTGAATTTGAGTAATCCACTAGGGTTGGCCTCCCCAGCAGTAGAAACTATAGGTCAACTCTACCATGTCTATTCCACTGTATTTTGTCTAATGCATTCAACTAAGCTATTGAGATATGTTTGAATCCCAATTCTGCCATCTGTTGTCCATTCTCCTTTTCCAGTGTGCCCTATAACCCAGAGCAATGCCAATTATTGCAGGTGTCAGAGAGGATACTGCCCCATGGTAGGTTCTCTATCCCACTACTCCCCTGATTATTCAGTCCATTATTAATTTACATCCTTCCTTGGTTGTCTTTTTCGCCCATTTGACTCAAAATCTCCTCCTGTGTTCATGCCCTTCCACTCCACTAGGTACTAAGTGCCCTGGGTAATTCCAACTCCCTCACTAGTTAGGACAGGAGGACTTTTTAAAGAACCAAATCTATCAATTATATTCAGTGTAAGCTCTCAATCTCCCTTCCTGGAATCTCTCTCTTTACTCATAGTAGCATTCATCAGTGAAACCCCATCCTACACCAAAGCAAGGCATCCTTCCTGTGCCCCCATTTTTGATCCTTTTCCCTCCTCCTCACCCACTACCCTCTAAGTTCTTCTCTTTATGAAACCAGAGGGATCATTTCCCCCAATTGCTAACCTTTGGTTTGATCTGAGTACAACAGATATTCCTCTCTAGTCCCCTACTCCCCTCCCCCTTTCATCTCCCATCCCATGCTGTAAATATAGTACCACAAAACAAACAAACACCAATTTACCTGTAGGCAGGATATTATTAAGCTCTGTTCATAGCACCCCAGACCTGTCACGTCACTGTTACCTGTACCATACTTCTGCCTTTAGCCCTGTCTCCTTGTATACATTTAGAAAATGTTTTGCTTTGTTATGGGTTACTCAGCTGTTACTTTGTTGCTGTCCTTAGCTTCTGTATTTATTATTACCCCTCCTGCATTTGTGTTGTTTGGGGTCTGAGATTTGAGAAGATTCACTTCCAGAAGTGAATCTCTTGGTTCTGACCATCTTTCTAAATATATTTCAAATGCCTGTTAATTATTGAACATCCATCTTTTTTCACATTTGCTTAAAAACAGAAGTTTAAAGAAGGCCACCCTGAAACAATGGAGCTTCACTGCTCTGTAGAACATGTTATTCCATTCTTTCCTATGTTTTCTGGCAGATGAAGAATAGTCTTATGTTATTAGAATTTCTTCTTCTTTTTATTTGAAGACCTTCTCCTAATTGCTTATAGAATTTGTTGCTTCTGAATTTAATTATAAAATTTAACAACTTGGGGTGGCTAGGTGGCGCAGTGAATAGAGCACTGGCCCTAGACCTGAGTTCAAATACAGCCTCAGACACTTAACAAAAAAACTAGCCATGTGATTTTGGGCAAGTCACTTGACCCCAACTGCCCTCCAAAAAAAAAAAGCCCCCCAAAAATTTAACAACTTTAGGATCTTGGGGTTTTCAGCCTTTGGCTTTTTTTTTTTTGGAGGTGATCTGTTAATTTATTTTGACTGCTATTTTATTTTCTCCATTTAAAAGGTCTGGATTATTTTTCTTCATTATTTCCTGTATCATGGTATTAAGGTTTTATGTCTTTATAAAGCACTTATGGTAAGCCCATTATGATCCTCAGGTTTTCTCTATATATCCTGTCTTCAAGATCAGTACATTTTCCTTGCATAGCATATTTTCTTCTAATGTTATTGTTTTTTGTCCTTCAATAATCTATATTTGTGTTCCTAATTTATTGTTCTCTCTTTTGTTTCTTTGGTGAGATTTGTCATTGAAGATTCCCGTTTTTCAATTCTGCCCATTATTTTTGCTGTGCAGACAATTTCTATTATAATTCAAAATGCTCATTAAACTACTCAGGAACAGTATATTGTGTTTCCATGTTCCCCTCTTATTCCAGAGAGTCTTCTGTCTCACCAAATGTTGGATCATTTTCATTTGCTTTGCAATATTTATTCATAGATGTCTGAATTTATTTACCAGATCTAGAGGCCATATTTCCTTCTGTTATTAACATTTTCCCTGTTCATGTAGCTTCTTATGTTCAGTCTTTGAGTATTTTTATTCCTGAGATCTTTGATAATGTCAGTCTCCCACATCCTTATTTTCCTTTTTTGCTCACTTTCTAACTCTGCCTCCTCGTGTGGTCGTTTTTGGTGGGGCTGGATCTCAAAGTGCATTGTTCTCCTACATTGAGAAATTCATGGTTCACCAGCTAAGGTCACTGCCCCAAGTAACTTTTGGATGACCAGAACTGACCCCAACTGGATGCTGTTATTTTCCCTCAGCCTTTGGTGGAGTGTTACATATGCTCTCACACCCAAAACAGAGAGTGCCCTATCCTGTTTCCTTTGTTCTTAGTTCTCTGGCTTCCAGCAGGCATTTGCTCCTAATGGGCTGCCACCTGTTGTGCTGCCTGTCTGTTGTAGGCATAGTAGATTTTCATAGGTTGAAGTCAAGATCTCCAAAGCTCTGGAAAGAGAGAGGAGTGGGGTGTGGGGGTGGGTTTTTTGTAAGCCTGCATTGGGTCCTTAGACCTTTTAGTACTGCCTCATTGCAAGTAGCATGGGAATTAGAGGAGGTTGGCTGAGTGAACTCAAAATTAATTAACATTGGTTTCTTGGGTTTTTGTGGCTTTTTAAAATTTTCTTTTGGATCTTGGGTATCCTAGGCTATGAAACAGTTGAAGTTGCTTTATCTTTGGTGTATAATTTCTTTTCTACATGGGTTTAAGATGTTGACAGGATCAAAGAAAAATGTCTAGTCCTCAATATTGTTGCCCTTCTGACATGGACATCCCCCAATCACTTTTTCAAAAAATTCTGATCCCAGACCATTTGTCCTTTTGATTTGTTGGGTTTTTGTTTTAAGGTTTATTATTGTCTTTTGTTTCTATAGCATAGTTACCCACTCAAATTAAGTCCTTCCTTATAAAGAAGAAAAGATATTTATCTCCAAACATACTGATCAAGGAATATTACTTTCTTGATCTAAAGAGTGAGTGATGTGAGGGGCAGCCAGGTGGCTCAGCGAGTAAGAGCACCGGCTCCAGTGTAAGGATGATCTGGATCAAATCCAGGCTCAGATACTCAGCACCACACCCAGAAATAACTGGCCGTGTAACCTTGAGCAAGTTACTTAACCCTGATTGCTAAAGAAAAAAAAAAAAGAGTGAGTGATGTGGCCATATGGAACACTATTAAATGAAGGAGTGAATGAATGAATGAAAAATGTTAAAGTCCTCATTATTTGCCAAATAGTGTGATAAGTACTGAGAATACAAATAGAAAAATCAGATAATCCCTGTAATTTAAGGGGTTCATCTTCTAATTGGGAAAGATGACACACATATGAAGATTCAGATGCAGGACTAATGGAGAAGCCTAGCATTTCCAAGTGTCCAGTCACAAGGCAGATGGTACAGTCTAATGGTCCTCTAACATACCAGAAGGATTGTAATTTGTGATTTCTTGACCATCCAAGTGATGTTGTTGAGTGGCCATGTCCTACTTGTAGGGTAGAGGGAACTGTAGGTATCAGACTTTTGGAGGCAGGCATTTCTAGATTACCTCCTTCAGGAGAGGGGATGGAGACTCGGTATCCAATCAAGAAGGGGATATAAAAAAAGGGAACACTGACAGGACAACAATGCTTGCTCTTCTGGGCCCGTAGGTGCCAGATGGTTCTGAACCCCAGAAGCAGCAGCAGCAGCAGAGATCTTTTTTTAGAGTATCCTCAGCATCCTCTCACATTGTCAGATGTAGACATCTACCTAAGTCCAGTGATGCTTTAAGAAAACCAAGTAACACAAAATTTGAGAGTTACAGAATAAATTGTTTGGGAGATGGATCTTCCTATTACAAAAAGAATATTTTTTTCTATGAAAAGATTCCCTGCAGAGCTCCCCTGAGAGCCTTTGTACTATTTCAGCTTTTGTTTACAGACCTTTAATAACTTGACAGAGAGACTAGGAAAGAGAGAAACTTAAAGCTTACAATTGAAGAGTATTCATAAACAAAGAGAAAGTTTATCCAAAATGATAACATTGTCGATGTGAAAATAGGAATTGACTTACCAGTCTGTTTCTTAAAATATGTGTTATAGAGTGAGGTGTTCCTCACTGATATAACTCATACACACACTTTAAAAGGTAGCTACAAGCACTGAGTTAGGTCTGGGGAAGGATCCCTATGTATTTTGGCCTAAAATCGCTAACCCTAATGATCCAAAAGTCATACATCTACACAGTAGAGAAGGTTTAACAAAGATTTTCCAGGTTCTATGATGATCTTCCTCTTAAGTCCTCACAGAAGAGGTCTGCCCCTCAATAATTCAGGAGGGGTGGGATATCAAAGAACTCAGCTGATATCTGTCTGGGGCCATCTAGTCCTAATGAATCATACACCTAGGAAAGGTGTGAATAAAGGAGAAAGCATTGAAATAGAAATTGGGTGGGATTCTGTTGCCGGTTCTGCCATTAACTTAATGTGACCTCTGATTCATTTATTTCATATTCCTAAATTTTAGTTCATCTACCAAATGAGGTCAGTACCCCACAAGGTAGTCTTAAAAATCAAATGAAACAATGCATGTGAAAGCACTTTGAAAAGCCCAGTTCTGAACTGATGATTACCAGGTTCATCAACTTTTATCATGCAGGTTTAAATTCCTCCCAAAGTATAGGCATCTTAGCTTGACATTCAGAATCATAGGAATTAGAGTTGAAAGAGGCTTTAGAGATCATTGAATCCAAATCTGCTCATCTGATTATTGAGAAAACTAAAATTCAGGAACAGAAATGACTTCTCAAAGGTCATATAACCTGTTAGAGGAAGAACCATGACTAGAATTCGGGGTTTTCAACTCTTGAATCCTGGGGTATTTACACTATACTATATTACTTCTGAGAGCTAATATTGCTACAAAATTTTAACATGATATTATTTTGCTATTCACAGTGTTAGGGATAGGATCAGGACGTGTGATTTCAGTGATCTAGGCAGTTCCCAAAGATGAAATTCCCTGTACCAGTAAAGGTTGTCATTGTCTCAGAAGTTTGGTCTTAAAGAGTTGCCTAGAACACTGAAATGTTGAATGACTTGCCCAGAGTTACATAATTATCATGTGTTAGAAATAGGATTTGAACCCAGTTGGTCCTGGCTCTGGGATTAGTTCTCTATCTACTACTCAACATTATTGTATTGGCAATCATATGAGGTTATAAATTCCATTAAGGCATAGATCTTGCCCTTTTAATTTTTGTATTTCTCCTGGAGCCTAACACATAGAATTATACATGCAGAGTCATTTAAATCGGACTTTAGAGGTCATCTAGTAAAGCCCCCTTCATTTCATAAATGAGAAAACTGAGAACTAGAGATTAGTGATTCCTTCAAGGTCACACAAGGTGACCTGGGGTTTTTTGACCTCAAACTGACTTCTTCATTGCACCACACTGCCTCTGGTCATAACAATAATTTTAATGTTTTCATCTTTTTAAAAAAAAAAAATTGAATACATTCTGAGACACTCCACTGATAGGAAGTCCTCAAATCCTTAGTCATTATATCTTTTTATTTTTGTTGATGCTTTCACACTATCTTCATAGTGTCCCACACTCACAACCTTGGACTCATCATTAACTCTTTACTCTACTTCATCTCACATATTCAATACATTACCAAGCCCTACCAGCTCTATTTCTCTAATTCCTTTCTCATTCATTCCCTCCTTCCTACTATGACTGCTACTATCACAGTTCAAATAAATTTGCCCTCATCTTCCTTTTTTGCCAAAGCTCCTTAGTCTTCCTGCTTCTATCTTATCATCTAACCAATTCATCCTTCCCACTCTATCCTCTTCACCACAGCTTGAGTCATTTTCCTTAGACATTACTGTGGTCCTGTGGAAATAGGTCTGCGTTTGACATCAAACAACCTGAGAGAGAATCCAAATACTGATTATTGCTAAATGTGTTTCAATAGACAAGGCAGTTAGCATCCTAACACCAATATCCTTATCTGTAAAATGGGAATGATGGTAGTGTTCTGTACTACCTGTCTCATACGGCTATGAGAAAAGTGCTTTGTAAATCACAAATCAATTTATAAATGTGAGCTATTATTGTTGAAAGAGATAATGTATGTGAAAATACTCTATAACTATCAATTGTTATATCTAAATTACTGTTTTTAATCACATCTGACTCTTCATGAGCATATTTGGGGATTTTCTTGACAAAGATACTGGGGTGGTTTGCCATTTCCTTCTCCAGTTCATTTTACAAGTGAGGAAACTGAGGAAAATGGGATTAAGTAACTTGCCCATGATCACATAACTAGTAAGTGTTTCAGGGCAAATTTGAACTCAAAAATACAAATCTTCCTGACTCTAGGTCTGGTAATCTAAAACAGCATGAATTGTGTGTAGATCAGCACCTATCACTTTGGATATATGACTCTTTGAATTGCAATGACCTTGACTCCACAAGGAGACTGACAGGAAGAGTAGTTGAGTGAAAATAGCTGTCCCTTTGGAATTAGAATTCAAATCCTGACTCCTGCTACTTACTACTTATGACCTTGGACAAATTGGTTAATGTCTTTGGCTTCCATTTCTTTATCTGTAAAGTGAAGGTATTGTATTTTATAATATTTCAGGTCCTTTCTAGCATGATATTCCATGTTAAAACTACATGATACTATAGCAGCAAGCACCCCAGCATCCCCAGGGTGGATGCCAACACAGGTTCTTGGATCTGCTTTGATAAAGGAAAGCAACTCAAAATGGGTTAACAAGCTTACTTTAATCAGTCAAACATGTATCGTTTACCTAGTTCAGGGGGAAAAGGTCAGCATCCCAAACTTCAGAGTATACAGACAGAATTATGAAGACAGAGAAACAGATCAAGTAGACAGGTTTCCAAACTGTCCAACCATTACATCCATACCAAATCAACATCTGGGTTTTTCAAAGCCAGGGGGCTCTCAACAACAGCTTCCCAGAGTCTCATCTGATCAAATCACAGAACACTTCTCAAAGTGAGCCCCAAAACAAAGCCTCAAATCAGGGTTTATATAGCCTTCTCCTGGCTCAGAGAATGTAACAACCTTCTGGACACACTGGCCAATCAAAAAGTATCTACTGAAAAATAAGCCTCCCACCCCAGGCTCCAGGTGCACTTTAGCCTAGGGGCAGGGAAAATCTTTAAATTTGCGTTTCCATTACAGATACTCAAGAGCATGAACTCTCTTTTAGCATTATGTATGTGTATGTGTAGTGTATATATACAGCTATACATTCTGGTGTGTCTATGTATATATGAAGACATAAATATATACATAAATATAGAATATAAGAGGCGGCCAGGTGGCTCAGCAAGTAAGAGCACCGACTCCAGTGTCGGGATGACCTGAGAATCAAATCCAGGCTCAGATACTTAGCACCACATCCAGAAATAACTGGCCATGTAACCTTGAGCAAGTTATTTAACCCTGATTGCTTTTAAAAAAATAAATAAATACAGAATATATTGGTATATGTGTGTATGTATCCACACATAAACACATATATTTCTACTTGTGGATGGAATGGAAAGGCCATGTTAGAGAATTATGCAAAAACATTGAAGGAGTTTGGAGCAAGGATAAAGGTGGTAACTTTGGGTGACCTTGAATAAATTGGTTCATCTTTTTTGTCCTTGGGTTTTTTTTTAATTTGCAAAGAGACAATTATGCTGCCTGTTCTATCTCCTTTATGACTTCGAAGGGAAGCACTGAGGTGATTTTAATAAAAATAAATATGTCTTATGAATTTTGACTGCAATTCAGAACTATTGTCACATCTGCTGTTCATCTCTGTGCAGTCAAAGAAGGAACTTCCATTCCCAGAAGCATCTGTCAAACTTTGGAATGACCATTCTTGCCCCACACTTTGTAGTCACTCTCCAAGGGGACTGCCCCTTCCAATTGTGAGAGGTCATAGATCTACAGTAGCAAAGCCCAACACAAACCTCTTTTGTTGGCTTGATGTCTTATCTGGACACTCTCCAATTTGCTAAAGGGTTATTCACAGAGCTATGCCTTTGAATAAGAAAAGTTGTAATTCAAGCCTTTTTTTTTTAGATAGGGTAGGGTTCAATCCTGTGATTTTATCAGTTTGGGGAACTTGTTGTACCAAATTCCTTCTATCGCCTTAAATCTGCTGTTTAACTGTAGCTGACAGTCTTAGAGAGCTGCCAAGAGTGCTGAGAGGTTGAGTGAATCATCTGAGTGGCTTGTTCATGATCACACTGTGGTATGTTGGAACCAGCTTGTACCAGCTCATGAAAGCTGGTTGTTAAATTTTCATTACACTTTAGAGCTTGAAAGAGACCTGAGAGAAATTGAATGCTATGCATAATAACTATAATGACCAAACTTGGCATCAGAGATCAGAAGAAAAAATGCATCCCCTTCCATTCTTTATAGAAGTGGGGGAATATGTGGAATATTGTATAAAGGTGTGTTCATCAAATATTAAAAGGAGAAGGAAATATATTCAAAAATAAAGGTTATGTAAAAACAAGGGTTGTCAATAAAAATGTATTTTTAAAGAAATCATTGAGATCCTAACTACTTTATCTTATAGAAAAAGGAAAGAGGGTCCCAGAGAAGTTAATTGACTTGCCCAGGATTGCATAAGTAGCAAGAAGAAGAACCAGGATTCAAAACGATGCCTTCTGACTCCAAGTATAGTCCGTAATCTTCCCACTATTACATCACGGTTCATTACCCACCTACCCCACCCCCATTCATACCTGAGTATTTCTTCCAGAACTGTCTACTGGGCAATGATATTAAGGAAATATTCTTATAGGGTCCAGGAAAATAAATAGTTCTTGTCCTGTATTATATAATCTCAAGAGAGTAGGGGACTGACAAACAACCAATAGTCTGTATGTACTTGAGTTGGATAAAAGAGATTTGGACACAGGTCCCTAGAAGGTCAAATTATTGCAAGTCAGAAGCCATTAACTGGGTATTGACCTTGGGAATGTAATAGATTCATGTATGAGAGGGTGTTTCTTAGGCCCCACCTGTGTCCAGTGATAGAGGAAACAATATAAAAGGACATAATACCCTCACAAATGCAAAATCCTGTAATGATTACTGTTAAATGGGCTCCTCCTCTATGTGATTTGCTCTGGGAGAGTTGAATAAATTCATTCAAATAAGCCTCTGGCCACTCTTGTGATGACTCCTACCAGTGGAGGCAGTGCCTGAGACAAGACAATCAGAAATAATGAGGAAAGAAATAGAAACTAAGTCTGAAAATGAGCAGGAATGAAGGTCAATAATTAAACTGTTTCTAGAGATGCAGGGAGAAGGTGAGCAGGATAGGCAAAAGGCATAAGAGTAAATAGTTAAAAGAAGCAAAGTTTGTGGTTTGATTAGATGAAAATATACAGTAGGTTAATAGTCTAGTAATTAAAGCAATTTAAAAAGCAAAGATTTACCTTTATTGCCAGAGGAGCTCACATTTCAGAGCAGAGTTGCTGTAAGCTCTCTGGAAGGGAGCAGTCTTTCCCATTCACGACCTGAGGTCAGCCATCTTTGTATATGTATTTGGTCATTGGCCACTTGTAGCAATGCCAGCGTGATGTAGTTTCTGAAATGGACCAGAAACCAGAGGCAGAAGCTATAGGGAAAAGGACCCAGAACTAAATATCCAAAGACTTGAAAGTTGTAAGCCAAACACTGGATGTCAGATGCCTGATTTTAGCATCCTTTCCTAAAGGAGGTTAAAGCTTACCCCAAATCTCTCTTTGATCCCAGAACATTTCCCCTTCATATTTTTCCTAGCTCTGCCCTGATTATGGGGTGTGGTATAAGTCTAGGAATATACTCTAGCTCAGGACTTGACAGTTTTACCTCTGGGTATTCATCTGCAATAGTAAGGGGGTTTTGTAAAAATTTCTGCAAGTCAAAAGGAGTATGCTTTATGTACAAGCTACTTCTTCTAGGAAACTAGGGAAATAAGGCTGTATAAATAATAACAGTAATTAACAATCCCATAGGAATTTATTTACAAAGCATTTTCCTTAAGGTAGGTATGCAAATATTATAATACTCATTTTATAGAAGAATAAATCAACCAACAACTATTTATTAAACACTATATATCAGTTGCTATGCTGGGCAATGGGAATACAAAGAAAGAAAAAAAATACATAAAGCAGCCCCTGCCCCCAAGGAACTTAAATTCTCTCTAGCGAAATGGTAGAATGGATATCCATATATATGCTTCTTATACAAAGTCAATACAAAATGGAGAGGAAATCATTCTAGCAGCTGGGAGAAACAGTGTATTCCAAGCAGAGGAGACAGCCATTAAAAAGGCAGAGAGAATGGGTGAAATATAGTGTGAGAGCAGCATGAAGGCTAATCTGGCTGATCTACAGGTTTTGTGAAAGGGAGTAGTCATGGGTAACAGATTTGTAAAGGTACATTGGAGACAGATTGTGAATGGCTTTAAATGCCAAAAAGGGGAGTTGGTTATTAATCTGATCCAGGAGCAATAGTTAGCCACTAGAGTTTATTGAGCATGGGATAACACAATCAGAACTCTACTCCAGGAATATCACTTTGCTAGCCATGTAGTGTGTATATTGGACAGGGAAGAGACTGAAGATAGACAAATTGGGTAAATGATGCAGTAGTCCAGGTGAGAAATAATAAAGGGCATGAATTTACATGATATCCATGTGAGTGGAGATAAAAGGATAGATTTTTTTTTAATGTTCAAATGAAAAAGCTGAGATCTGGCGATGACAGAGTTTATCAGTCCACAAATATTTCTTATGCACTTACTGTGGTAATCATTTTGCTAAGTACTGGATATACAAAGAAAAGCTCAAATAATACCTGTTTGAAAAGATCATACATTGGAATGAGAGAGACAGAACATATAAACAATTAGGTATTTATAAGGTATGTGTGTGCATCTCTATATCTATCTTTATAGATATCTACATATCTCTATCCATCTATCTATCTATCTATCTATCTATCTATCTATCTATCTATCTATCTATCTATCTATCTATCTATCTATCATTTATAGTAAATGGAAAGTAATTCCAGAAGAGAGTCATCAACATCTGGGGCAGAGTGGGAAAGGCCTCCTGTAGAAGGTGGGCTTCAAGTTGAGTCTTGGAGGAAGTCAGGGAAGGAAGAAGCAAGGGGGCAGACCATTGAAAGCATGGAGGCCAGACTGTGTAAAAACATGGAAAGGGGAGATGTAATGGTGCATTCAAGAAACTGTAGGTAGGCCATGGTACTAGATCACAGAGTGTGTAATAAATTATAAGAACAAGTAGAAAAGTGGAAGGGGCTAGTTTATGGAGAGTTTTAAATCGCAAAAGGATTTATATTTGCTCCTATGGGTAATAGGGAACCATTGGAACTCATTTAGGAGTGAGAATGACATGGTTAGACTTATGCTTTAGTAAAATCTTTATGGCAACTGAATGGAGGGTAGATTTTAGTGGAGAATGACTTGAGTCCTCACCCATATTTTGGAATTTAGGAGGAATGGAGGGTTTGGGGATGGGGAAGACAATGAGTTCTGATTTAAATATGTTGAGTTTGAGATACATACAGTATATCTAGTCTAAGACGTTTAGGAGGCACTTGGAGGCACTTGACTATAGTTCAGGAGAGAACCTAGAACTGCAGATATAGATTGGAAATAATCTGCACATAGATGATAAATAAACACATGGGAACTGATAACATCACCAAGTGAAATAACATGGAGCAAAAAAAGAGGGGGAACTATAATAGGGCTTTTGAGGATGCCTCTGGTTAATGAACATGACAGATTGTGTGTGGGTTTGGTCTGTCCTTTGTTTCCTAAGAGGATCATGACATCAGGAATATGAGATAAAGAATTATGAAAGAAGACTGAGAAAGAACAGTTTCTCCTGCAAGAGAATGAGGAAAGAGCAATGCCATGAAAGCCTAGGCAAGGGAGAAGACCCCAGAGAAGGTGATCAGCAATCAATTGCTGCAGAAAAGTTAAGAGAATGAAGCTAAAACCATTAGATTTGGCAATGATGAAATCTTTGGGAATGTTGGAGATAGCAATTTCAGTTGAATGATGAGGTTGGAAGTCAGACTGCTGAGAATTCATAAGAGAGTGAGAGGAGTAATGGAAGCATTGAGTGACTTGGGCAGGAAATGCTCAGATAAAGACCTGGAGGTCATTGGGCCCATAGAGTTTCTATCACTTCTGCACCATGATTCTCTATTTGAGTTCTCCACTCCAACTCCAACTAATCTGTCTGTTGCTCAAGCAAACCTCATATTTTCTCATGTAGACTACTCATTGTCTAAGCTCTGATCCATCCCCTCCATAATCCTTCCTTGGCACCCATGCCATAATGACCTTCCTAAGGTAATATTGTGGCCACACAGGAAGAGCCCTGCATATAGTCAAATCGCTACAGAATCCTAAGACTCATGCTTCCCAGGTGTCTAACCACAAGCAAGTCATTTAGTTTCTTTAACCTGTGTTCTCTCCTCTATACAATAGGGTTAATAATCCTATTTTAGACTACTTACTTCTTAGGTAGGTGAAAATAGCAAGAATGATTTCAGGAGGGATGATGACTATGGTTCATTCACAATAAAAATTTGATAGGAGAAGGTACAGAGAAGGAAAATGGAGGGGAAAGGGAGATTAAGGAAAAGAAAATGTAAAAAAGTTTTAAGCAAAGTGGAATGGAAAGATAAAGATAAAAAGGGGGAAGAGTGAGATAAAGGAAAAAGGGAAAGGAGGGAGAACAAGAAAAGGGGAGAGGAAAAGGAAAAAGAGAATAGAGAGGAAGAAACTGACACTTCTTCTTCATATCTACTCCCACACATGTACACACACACACACACACACACACACACACACACCAGTAGCCCATTATCTCTGGTGAAGGTAGCTATAGAACATCAGGGTACTCTAAGCAGAGGACATTGCCTGAAGTCAAGAGCTATCAACCTATCCTCCATTGGCCTAAGGGGAATTCCTGCCTGGGAATCCATCCAGTCTGGGAGCTGTGCCCAGACACCCCTCCAGGAAGGCAGTCTCAGTGTTGGTGCCAAACTTGCTCCTTTCCTCCTCTTCCCATCCCTCTCCACATGAACAGGAGTCAAGGGTTTTCCTTATTATGCTTCTGTATCACCTAGGAGAGTTTAATAGTGATTGAAATTAGGCTCCAAGAAATACCTGACAATTACATGCACCTTGAATCACACTTTGGACCAATTAAAATAGCTTTCTTGAGTCATTGAGCTTGGAGAAAATGCAAAGAGCATTTCCCAGAAGTCTAATCTGTCTGGAAGCCAAAGTGATGAGTCAGCCCCTCACCTATAGCAAATAAGTAAAGAGCCCTTTGTCTCCCTAATGCCCTAAACTTAGACCTATTTTGTCACACTTGGATTCTGGACAGAAACAAATAATGGGAACCATAGGAAGGATTAGAGTTGATAGATCTGACATCCCATATAAGAAAAACTGAGTAGCTTGGCTGGACTAAAGGATGAGGGCTTTTACTCTGCCCTTGACCATACCATTCTCTGACCTATTGAATTTATCAACTTTATTTTGCCATCTAAATGGCTCATTAAGGCAAACTAGTATTCCTCAGTTTATTCATAGGATTAAAAGAGAAACCAAGTATTTTGGTACAGGAAAAATGAGGGCCCAGAAAAAGAGCTCACTTTGCCCCCCCCCCAAATCTGACACCCTCAGATATCAGAAATAAACCGATCCTCAAACTTCTCTTTGGCAATAGACGCTCCCACAACACTTATCTGACAGAGAGATCCTTGAATCTTCTTCCATGCCTTGAGAAGGTAGGCAGGTTTTACGCAGAACTCAGGGCTGAACTCAGCACTCTATCCACTGTGCCACCTAATTGTCATGAGACTAAGTTGTACAGGAGCCATGATCCATGTCAATGGAAGGAGCAATGAAATCACCAAATGCTTGCAGTATCCATGCATGCATGCATGCATACATACATATATATACACACATACACAAATATGTATGCACGTATATGTATAAATATACACATCGATTTTATGTGTGTATATAGTTTAATATATGTGGGTCTTTGTGTAGACACACACACAGAAATCAAATGATAACTGGGGGAAAAGTGATACTAAGAAATATGTTTAATGACAGGGTAAAGTCAAGGATTGACAATATGAATGCATATGAGAAGCTGAGTACCAGCCTTGGATGTAGGAAGAGCTCCATTCAAGTCCTATTTCTGATACATACCAGTGATATGAACATGTGTGATCAAATAACCTCTCAGGACCTTCGAGCAACACTCTAACATGATAATATATGTGGGCTGTCAATCTGCGTATGTGGAGTGAGTTTGAATATTCTCTACAATTGACTAAATTACAAGTTAAGATCAGAAAAAATAGAGGTAATCCTTGTTTAGGATGATGCATTTATTTGGAAACTCTTTTATCTTTGAATTTTCAGTAACGCATTTAATTTTGTGGTCTGGAAGCTGGGTGCATTTTACTTTCTTTTTGCCCCATTTATCCCCAAAGAAATCCATTCCCACCACCTCCTTTTCTAGCCCATCATCTCAACTCCCAACATCATAATATTCAAGTAAAAGTTTATTTCTTTCACCAGTGACACCCTCACATTTGCCAATGATACAAATCTGTGTCTTTTTCTCCCATTCTCCCTCAATTCCTATCTTCTCTTTTCTCTCTTTGTCTCCTTTTTCTCTTTCCCTGCCATTCATTCTTTTAGACTCCATTCTCTTCCTTTCTCTGGTCCTGCCTTTACCTCACTCTCTCTTTTCCTCTCAATTCATACACAGCTTCACTCCTCCCTCTTAAACTTCCTCTTTCCCTTTCAGTTTGTTTTTTTATCTTATTCTCTTTCTCATTTGTTCATTCATTGATTTCTCTCCTTTCTCACCCTCTATCCTTGCCCTCCCCTTCCCTTCTTCCTTCCTTCCTTCTCTTTCTTCCTTTTTTTCTCCATCTTTCTCCCCCTCCTCTCTTCTCTTTCTCCTTGGCGTCTGACACCAAACTCAATGATCAGTTGATCAGCCTAGCCCATCTGTCTGACTGTTGACACACTGAGCCTCCAAGCTTCTGTTTTCCCATTCTGTTTCTGTATCATTCAGCAAGTTGTGTTTTCCTCTGAGGTCACCCTTAAAGGTCTATGTGTCGTGTTTTTCATTTCTGCCTTGTCGGGGAAATCTTGCCAGTGCATCTATCAAAGTAATCATCAAGCCCTGATGTAAGAGTATGGTTCCTCTCACATTTTTCATTACTAGATAATTTATTAATATCCTTCCAAGCAACACTAGATTTATCTTGATAAAACTACTATCAGTGGTGACACAGGAGATGGCACTGGAGAGGTTCTGGGAGGAACCATGCACTCACCTCTCTCAACCCTTAATACCCTGGGCAGCTCCAAACAGAGCTGGCCCAAGGGGTTTCCCAAGACTCAAAACATTTTATCATTTTGATAAAGTTGACCCAGGGCCACCTCTTAGGGATTGCTGCCACAGTGCCCATCTGCTTCTTTCCTCCCTGCTCTGTTGAAAAACAGAGCATGTGTGTATCTGAGAGGAAAGGTAGCAGGGGATGGATAAATTACCTAAAAAGACGGGGCTATTTATCTCATCTCCATTCATGTATCTGCTATGGACAACTTCACTTCTTAGCTCAAGTGAGCTGCCTGGGAGGCCCTACATAAGACAGCTACAGCAGTCCATTTGATTTTCCTTTGACTGCTCTTCCCCTGCACTTACCTTTGCAAGAACACTCAGACCTCATACAAACACTGGTACCCCCAAGACACCGTGCTGTGCCAGCTGCTGTCACTACCTCCCTCCTTTACATTATCTCCCCAGAAGGAAATCCAAAGCTGGGTCCACTCAGCTCCCTGGTATATTATTCACAGAAATGAAAGCACAGGAGACCTCTTGGAAAAGGCGGCTGGCTAACGAGCCTCTTGGCGGACATTAGCTGGGGGATGTATTTGTGATATGAGTGGCAGCTGTGCAGCTGCCATTCCATGCAATTCAGGACAGCTATTTCATTAACTGTGTTTCATGCTTCATTTCCTTGGATTACGAAGGAAGGAAGGAAGGAAGGAAGGAAGGAAGAAAGGAAGGAAGGAGGGAAGGAAGGAAGGAAGGGAGGGAGGAAGGAAAAAAAGAAAGTAAAAAAAAAATACAATCGCTAATCCTTTTCTAATTTTTCTCCCAACACAAAATGACTACAGACCTTAATTTTCTGGACCTCCATCTTGTCTCTTACGCAGCTGTCAGAAAATACATTGAAAATTCAAGTAATCTTTCCTCTGGTTAACAGCACTGGATCAGGGATTTTCTACCAAAAGTCGAGTTTAAGGGGGAATTTCAATTTATAGGAAGGTAGAGGTTGAAGAGGAGTTCCAGATCTTTCCTATAATGAACAGATGAAGTCTGAGTACACTGACTGATGATGAGGTAAGTGGGTGAGCCTCTTTGGGGAGTTTTCTAATGATTTCCAAGCCAGCTCTGCACACAAAAGGGCCTGTTGCCTGTGACCCTAAACATATTTGTCTTTCTGACTAGACACACATTTTGAAAAGGAAAAACAAACTCAAAAAATAAGTAAAAGAATCACTTCTAGATGATGCCTTAAAGTATTTTGGAGATGCCAACTACTGGACTTTGGTAGTCCTGGGGAAGGTTTTTTCCCTGTGGGCTCAGAGCAAGTATGACTGACATCAGTCAGAGTTCACACGACAATGTAATCTATCTGTAAATCATAAGATATGCAGTTTGTTGATGGATGCAGTTGAGCATCCAGAGGTAAGGGGTTTCTTTTCCCCTGTCCTTGGTTACAAAGCAGGCCTTATTGACCTTGTCTCTGGCCTGTATACCCTGAGGAAATGTCCCTCCTCTAATATTCCACTTCCTCCAGAGCCTTCCTGGAAAGTTCCAAAAGCTTCTTGAAAAGAAGCTTTTTTCTCTCTCTCTTTTTTTTTTTGCCTCCGATTTTTTTTTTTGTTTTTTTTGCTGCTAGCTCTAAGTGCTGCTCTGAGGTGAGGTTGCACTTTCTACTGTTCATTCTTGCATGCATTCTTGCATGCATTCTTTCTATGACCTAGAGAGGTGTCCTATCGTACTTTGGTACACACAGGACACATATGTCAATGCTGACAGGACATTTCAGTTGTGACCAGAGCCAAGACAGCCATCCAAACTCAGGAATGTCATTCACTTTGGTGGGTTCTATAAAGTTAGTGTGGGGTGGGAAGTAGAGTTGTCTAGATTTAGCAATGCTGGGAAAAGCCAGGGTACACCTGGCTTTCTGGCTTTTTCAATTTCCATGTCTCTTAAAACCTATTAAGATGGTTTGAATTACATAGGAAATTGCCTTGCTTGGGTCAGCCAATGATTAGGTCCGTTGTCATTAGAATTTCAAAACAGATCACCTCTTTCCCTTTGCTAATCATAAAATAAACATATATCTAGTAGGAAAGTTACCTATATCCCACCATCACTGTAACAAATGAAAAGTTACTTGTGCAGAATTCAGAAATAGGGTGGGCTTTTTCCTCGATTTTATACTATTTGTGGTACATCTTTTTGCCTGATAAAGTTCTACCTTCCATTCTGATCTTCCATCCTCCACCCTCCCTCCTAGGCCCCAATACATACACATATGGCTGGAACTCCAGAGTCCAGACTATAAAGCCCAAGCAGGACATAAACATCCAAATCAACTTTCCATTTTGCCCAGAAGCAAATGTTTCTCATTTTCCAAAGAAATTGGACATTT
This sequence comes from Petaurus breviceps papuanus, assembly GCF_028583685.1. Taxonomy (NCBI): domain Eukaryota; kingdom Metazoa; phylum Chordata; class Mammalia; order Diprotodontia; family Petauridae; genus Petaurus; species Petaurus breviceps. Next base: position 3,560,128 of record NW_027185616.1, on the reverse strand, counting down.
ATCATCATCATCACAGTTCGCATTTTCTTTCAATCTGATAAATGTCTATAATATCGAACTCTAATTCTAGCACTGGACAGGTAAGCCACAAAACCATAAATTTGGTGGGATTTTCCTTAAGGCCAAGAAGAGTAGAGTTGAAAAGCTAAAGAGGCTCACACCAGGCTCATTGGATGATTAGGCCTGGGAGTTTGCAATAAAGGGAGGGTGAATTCCTGTTCCTGAGGCTGTTCTAACTTTGAGGAACACATTTCTTTCTATGCTGTAGGATAAACTGAGGCAATGGACAGCATGATAAGTATAAAAGTCCACCGAAGTGAATTTGAATACCAGCATCTATCCTACTAGTAGATTTTGGCACAAGGAGAGAAGCAACATCTACACTGACTAGCATCCATGAGGTCTATCCGTAAGTTCACTCATTTGGGCAGTGAGAGCACTCCATGAACTAATAATCAGATTGCAAAAAACTTCAAAATCCCCAATCCACCCCCTCTTCTTTCCTCAGAGGGAGTGAAGACACTAAATAGGTGGTGGGATGACAGAGTGCTGCTGGGCTTCGAGTTAGGAAGATCTGAATTCAAATCTTACCTCAGAAACTAAATAGCTGTGTCACCCTCGGCAAGTCATTTAACCTTATTTGCCTCAGTTTCCTCATCTGTAAAATGAGCTAGAGAAGGAAATAGCACACCACTCCAGTATCTTTGCCAAGAAAATCTTAAATGGGGTCACAAGGAGTCAGACAGGACTGAAATGACCAAAAAAAACCCCAAAAGAACCTGAAAAGTTCCTTGGCAGAAAAGATGAATCCTGAGGAGACAGGGGTTGTGTGGTTTGTCCTTCATTCTCAAAGAGAACCATGACATCAGGAAGATGCTACCATGACTTGCGAGTCAATTAGATTTAAGTGAGGGACAGCTATGCAAAATCACTAGCCTCACTTTGTTCTCCATGGTCATCTGGGTCCGGCAGTCAGATATAGATCAGGAAAACTGGAGATGGCCCAGGATGCAATGGGGAGACTGGCATTTTTTAAACTAAGGTCTTTCCTAGTTCTCACTTTGACTGAGTCAATGCCCATTCAGTGATTAGGGTTGTTTAAGAAGTGAACGAAGGGATGCCCCCTTTAATCCTTCCCCCCCCCCCATTCAAATGGGAAGGGGAAGACCCTCAGGGTTTCTGGCCAAAGAGAAACAATTGCTATTTACATTCACTCCATCACAATCCAAACAATAACCATTAAGTTGTGCTTAAACTAAAGAAGGTCCTGAAGAATGGATTAGTGGTCTGGCTTTTTCCAGTTAGAGCTCTTCAAGATCCAAGGTCATAGAGATTATTGATTATTATTTTACCACATTACTGTACCTCAATCAAGCCAAGTCAAGAAGGATTTATTGAACACTTATTACTTACCAGTACTTCAATAGGCAATGTGGAAGGATTAAAAACAAACAAACAAATCCAAAGGACTTCCTCTCTAGACCACACTCTGTACTTTCCAGGTCTTTCTCTACAATGTTCCCAGATATCTTTTCACCCTGGAAACTCACTCCAGCATGGACTTCACACTTTGAAACTGCATTCCACTCCCAAAGCCTCTCTTTCTGATTGGCTGGTTCCTCTTAGAACCTCCTTTTTAAGAAGGGCTTCTCCAGGATAGTCATGCATTCATTCCTCTCCAAACTGTACCCCAGACCCTCCAAGATAATGCTGTCTCATTTGTAGAAACCTTCATTTTTTTCCTTCTCTTTCTACCTCACCACACACCTTTCAGCTTCTCCCTCATATATTTATATACATATGTGTGCCTATATATGTATACATATATGCATGTGTGTACATATGTGTTGCATGTTCTTATATATTTGCATCTTATATATTTGTGTATATGTATACATATATATATGTATGTGTGTATACACATACATATTTTTAAATCACCTGGAGGGCAGATATTGTCTTCTGGCTAATATTTGTATTCCTTCTTGGTGCTTAATAGAAAGGGTAGTTCCTACTAATCATCTGATAAATGCTTCTTGACTGAACTTGACTTGATTCAGGCACATTCCATTCTTTGACAGATAGACTATTTTTCCCAATCTATTCCATTTCCCATTTTCATTACTGGGGAAAATAATGTTTCTCCTCCCCCAAGGAATCCTTGTAATGATAGGTAGATTCAGCTCTCCTCCTCTCCCTTTCTCCCACTCCCTCCTGCTCTCCCTCCTCCTCCCCTCCACCTCTCTTTCTCTTCCACCTACCCCATCTAACAGAAAGATTAAGGAAGAAGAGAGCAAAAGTCCTGCTGAGGAACAGAAAGAAGGCAACCTAAGATCAGGATCCTGGAAGATCTTTTGCTCTCTTCTAGTGTTGTGGGAAGTAGGGATTCTGTAATGCCATATTGTAGCAGCTAGAGAGTGCTAGATTTGGAGTTCAAAACCATCCCCAGACATTGTCACTTGACCTCTTTTAGCCTCAGTTTCCTCCTCTGGCAAATGGGGATAATAATAGTGCCTACCTCTCAGGGACATCATAAGAATCAAATGATATGATAGATGCAAAGTATTTTTCAAACTTTAAAAAACTTAGTAAATGTCAGCTATAACATTTTTTACAAAGAAGATCCCTAATGTGGCCTGAAGAACCTGTTGAGCTGGGCGGACATGGTAGAGAAAGCTGTGAAAAGTGGACAAAGGGATATAAAAAGAGAGAGAGAGAGGAGGGGGAAGGAAAAGAACTGAGAGACAGAAAAAGACATGCCACTCCTTTTTTGTCTTTGAGGGGAAGGTAACACCCGGGAGGTTGGGGGCTTTGGGTGGGCTATGTCCCCCAAAAGGGCCCTAATGCTAGGGACTATGAATGATTCTGGGAATTCACATAGATATTTGGGGCTTTTTTCTCATTGAGGGATTTTTTTTTCCTTTTTTTAATCAAAATCTGTACTATACTATCATTAAATATGTGCTTGACAGTGGAGAATCTGTATTATTATACCAGGGATTACCATATCATGTCAGGTTTATTGGAGGGTTGGGTAGTAATAGACCAAGAAAAAATCCCCCATTTTTGACACAAAACGTATGCCTGCATAAGTTTGACCCAAACTTTTCGTGTATATAATAATTATAACAATTTATAACCAATCATAACACATAAAACCCTGATGTGTGCACAGATTCTAAGAAACAAATTCCTTCCACCTTATAACTAGATGAGAATGGAAAGGAACAGGTCCCAGAGCCTTAAATAGTAAGGCCAGTCAGAAAGCAGGTTTTGGCAAAGTTGAAAGATACCAACAAATCCCTACATACATATACACACAGTGACTACCCATTTACCTTCGCTAGTGTAGAAGTCCTACCTCTGCCTTTGCTAGTGAGATAGATTGGGTAGGTGAATGTTGCTTGTGATTAGCTTTTCCTAGGGGGCAGTAATGAATGGCATGGAAAAAGTAAAAGCTAAAGAGATGCAGGAAGAAGAACAATATGGCTACAAAAAGTAATATATTTCTACCCAACACATAATCTGGGGCCAACTACATACAAAGCAAGGCATATATGAGGTGGCTTCTCCTAGGCTTTAATTTTTTTTTTATCAGGTGAGAAATCTCAAGTGTCTGGGATGGGTAGAAAAAAGGATTTATGTCAAAGAGGGCATGGATGAAGGAGGTTGGTATTCCCATTTCAAAAACAATATTCTTCATTGTGGAATTTCAGTTGAATCCAATTTAATTCACTTAATTTTATTGAGCCTTTGAGGGTCTAGGCATTTTAAGACAAACTGTTGTTTGTATGTCTGACACTTTCTGACCCCATTTGAGTTTTCTTGGCAAAGATCCTGGAGTAGTTTGTCATTTTCTTTTCCAACTCATTTTACAGATGAGGAAACTGAGGCAAACATGGTTAAGTGATTTGCCCAGGATCATACAGATAGTAAGTGTCTGGGGCTGGATTTGAACTCAGGAAGATGAGTCTTCCTGACTCCAGGCCCTGCACTCTATCTACTGTGCCACCTTGCTGCTACATTTTGAGACAAACTAGAGTATAATATAGAATTCTTGCCATCAAGGAAGTTGAGTGAATGAAGGATGTACAAAAGAACAAATAAAACACAATAATGAATGATGAGTGCTTAACATGCTTATGCCTGAGTTATATGAAATGAGGAGGGTCCTCCAGGTTCAGAGAAGGGAGAATCAGTAAGATCCCACAGGAGGTGAGAACCTTGTAAATATTTTAGTATTTATTAAATGAGAACAAGAGTGAATATTTGTGTATAAGAAAGGGAAGATTTTAGGAACATAGTCATAGTTTTAGAACTAAAAAGAATCTTAAAGATCCTTTAATCCAGCCCCATCATTTTATAGATGAAGGAAATGAGACCCAGGGATGGTAGATAACTCATACAAAGTGAGTAGAGAGCAGGAGAAAGTGACAGGAAAAATGAGAAAGAGACAGAGATACAGAGGCAGAGAAAATAGAGTGAGAGACAGACCTGAGAGAAGGAGACAAAGATTTGGCAGCAGCAGCTTCAATACAGAAACATTTTTTTTTTCAAGTAGGAAATAAAGAATGCTTTTTTATGTGAATTAACCAGCTGTTCTAAGGTACCACCATCAAATGAACCCTCCTCAAAGTAAGTAGGTACTAGTTTGCCAGGAGGAGCAGCATTACAGGAAGCTGATAACCCATCCTTGTTCACAAGGTTATTCAACAGAAGGAAAAGTTATCATAAAACTGAAACGGTCCCCCCTGGAACCCTCTGACAGGGCTATTTCTTACATTTAGACTAGTGCTCCAGAGGGGCCAATAAAACAGACTAATAAAAATAATAGAAGAGGCCCAACAACATTAACCAACTATTAAACCCCATGTGGGGGTATGTACTGTCCTCAGTAATGTGTCTCTCCCATTAACACCAATGGGACTTAGATGTCTGTCGTGGGAGAAGGAGCCATTCCAGATAACCTGTGCAAAGCACTCAAGAAAACTCACAGATCAGCAATTATATTTTTAACTAATCAAGATTCTTCCGAGCAAGCATGAGAATAGTTTGTATCTGAACACTGTCCAGTTCTTAGGATACAGTTATCCTTCTATAGTACCCCATTTAGGAGGGCATAATTAACAAAGTTAAAACTGAGAAGCAGACAAAATGTGACTTCTGTCTGCCCTTCTGGAGGCAATGGTCCTGTATCTTCCTCTACTTCATTAGCATTTACTTGCTCCTTATTTTCTCAGAGTTGCTTACTGTTAATTAATCAGTTAACAAAAATATAAGAAACTAATTCATGCTAAAGTACAAATGACTAATTCAATGCAATAAACATTTACTAAGTACAAACTACTGTAAAATGTGCTCTGCTAGGTCTGGAGAATCAGAGATGATGATGAACATGGCCTAAGAGCTGAAATGTATAGGGTTTACAAAGCACTTTATAGCTATTTACTTGCTCCCAAGAAGTCGGTAGTGGAAGTATTATTAGCATAATACTGATGAAAAACGGAGGCTCAGATTGATTAATTAACTTATCCAAAGTCATACAGTAAATAAATGGCAAAATTAGATCTCTAAATTACCTGACCCCTAGCCTGTTGGCCTTCCTATCACATCAACGTGAACAGGAAATGATCCTTAAGCAGTTTGTATTTCAATCAGAGAGATGAGGTATTAAAAAAAATAGTAAAAATTAGAACACAAGGAGTGTATATAAGAGAAAAAAATATTAGGAGAACTCCAAAGAGGGAGAATTTACTTCAATAGATACAATTCAATTCAATAAGTAAGCATTAGCTGACTATACCTCCCAGCAGTATCTGAATTTCAAAAGAGGAAAGTACCCAAAGGAATCAATTTCTTTCTAATGGCTAAATTTCTTCCATCTGCAGTAGACCTGAAGAAAAATATTGTGTAGGAAGGTGGTCGTTCCTCATGAATCTCAAATCATGCCACATATGGTGTCTTCATTCTTCCTCCCTGACCTCAAACCCAACTCTCTTTCAAATATTTCTGTTTCTGGTCTTAGCACCGCTATCTTGTAGTCACCCATATTTCCCCTTCAGAAGTCCACTATCAACTTTCATGGAATTAATATTCAGTTCCTTGATCAGAATCAGTGGCAAGTGTGTATGTACAAATATACTCTATATGTGTAGATATAGATAGATATACACACATAATACATGCATACATTGAATATATATACATATGTATTATATGTATTTCTATGGGTATAGATGTGTGTGTGCATGCCTCCAATTGGTTTTGCATCTGACTGTAACTAAAATCATTGTACGTTATCCCCAAATCTGCTTGTCATCCTGATTTTCCTATTTTAGTTAATAATGCAACCATTTTTTTCAGTCAACCAAGCTCAAAACTTGGAGTCTTCTTTGTTTTCTCCTCTTCTTTGTTTTCCTTCACCCACTTGATAAATTTTTTCCACTTTACCTTCATAATATCTTCCCAACCTACCTCCTCTTTTGCATTGTCAATGTCACCATCTTAGTTTAGGTCTTCACTACCCAAATGGGGACAGACAGTCAAACACAACTGAAACAATTCAATGTCAACTTCTTTCTTGGGCAGCAAGGTGGTGCAGTGGATGGAGTGTCAAGCTTAGAGTCAGGAAGACCTGAGTTTAAATCTTGCCTTAGACATTTACTAGCTTTGTGATCCTGGGCAAGTCACTTAACCTTGTTTGCCTCAGTTTTCTCATCTGTAAAATAAGCTAGAGAAGGAAATGGCAAACCCTTCCAATATTTTTGCCAAGAAAACTGCAAAAGAGGTGACAAAGAGTTGAACACAGCTATAAATAACTAAACAACAATGACAATGACAATAATAACAAAACTTTCTTGGACTATTATGATAGCTATCTAATTGGTTTCCTTGCCTCTAGGCTTTCCTCTCAAATTATACCATGTTTCCCCAATAATAAGACCTATCCCGAAAATAAGCCCTCCCCTTACTGTGTAAGATTCCTCTAAAATAAGCCCTCCCCTGAAAATAAGCCCCATTGAGATTGCTACTGTAGTGAAGGTGATCCCCTGCGCTACATGCTACATTATGGTACCCTCTGTATGCACCGTTCCCCCCTCCCCCCCGGGTGAAACGCACGCCGCACTCCGAGCTGCATCCAATCAGAGCTGCAGCAATGAGCGTGTCATCCTGTTCTTCCCCAGTGATTTGCTGGCTGGCGCCATTGAGAGCAGTGCCGCGGAGGAGAGCTGAGGCAGGACAACATAAAAACCCGGTATGTAAGCGGGAGTGAGGGGGTATGATGGAGGATAAAAAGGGCATGATGGAGGAAAAAAGAAGAACTCAGGGGGCATGATGGAGTGAAAAGAAGGACTGATGGTCATAATTTTATTATTCTGTCTGTTTTGACCCCCAGACATGAGTACAAAAAGGAAGAGCTATACTGTTGAGTATAAGAAAGCAATTGTAGAGGAGTCATATGGCAAGAATCTTGCAGTTTTCTGTAAAGAAAAACTTTTGGATCTTCGAATAAATAAGCTCTCCCCTGAAAATAGCTCTCTGGTGTTTTTCTGTCCAAAAACATATAATAAGACAGTATCTTATTATCGGGGAAACACAGTAGAAGCTTGCAGTAGCAAGATGACCTCAAAGGTTGTGTAGCCAAACCCATCCATGAACAAGAACACCCTTTACAACATTTCCAGCACAAAAAACCCTGATATCTCAGTATCTGATCATCTTCAATGTCTATGACCTATATATCTTCACTCTATGTCTTTCATCCACCAAGAAGATCATATTTTAGGTCTCACCACTACTCTTAACAATTCTAGTTCCATGATTATAAACCCTGAAACTCCCACCTTGATCATGATTTCCTGTGCTTCCATATCTGTTTCACTATTCCAAAACCTATTTTCATTTTTAAAAAGGTTTACTGGATCATGCCAGCATTTCAAACTATTGTCATTTTCTTCTTCCCTCTATTTTCTGTCCCTTACCTTCTCCCCTCTAATGCCAAATCCCTAGGGGGAAAAAAATCATCAGAATAAATTTCCTTATAGGCTATGTACATATTTGTCATTAAGATTCTATTTTTCTTTTTTTTTTTATTTTTCTCTAATGAGGTAAGGGAACAAGAAAATGGATTTTTGCTAATTTAGAAAAAGTGAAATTTAATTTAAAAAAAGAATCAGCAGTAGTTGCTTTTTTTGCTTCCTCACTACCCACTCACTTCCAGTGACTGAGATTTTTCTGCTGAAAATTTTTGAATTTTTGAAAAAAAATTTGAATTTTTCCTTGACTCTTCACTCTCCTTCACTCATCTTATCCAAGCATTTGTCAAGTCTTAATTATCCCTCCACCATCTCTTGCATCCATACATTTCTCTCCATTCACAGAGCTTCCATGATCATTTAGGCCTTCATCCCTCTTATCCTTACTTCCATAATAGCCTACTAATTGGTCTTTATGCTTTTAATTTCTCCCTTCTTCATTCTATCTCCACACTGCTGCCCAAACCATCTTCTAAGGAAGAGAAGGCAACCAAGTTTTTGGCACTGCTTTTTGAAAACCTTTAATTTTTCCCTATTCCCAATAGGTTCCCTATTGCCCCTAACATAAAAAGCTCAATTAATCAACCTGTCAATTAAGGCCATTCCCAGATTTGTACTTATTTACTCTTTTAACCTTATGCCATCCTACTTCTTTAGACAAAGTCTGCATTACAGCCATTATAGTTCAAACCAGAATATTGACTGTTTCCTCTACTGGCTACTCCATTTCCCACCTATACCATTATCATCACCACTAGCATGGCAAAGCATTTACATATGTTATCTCATCTGATCCTTATAACAACCTTGGGAGGTCAGTGCTATTATTATCCATAATTCACAGGTGTTGAAAATGAAGCTGAGAGAGATTAAGTGATTGTCCCAGGATTACACAACTTTGTAAGTGTCTGAGGTAGGATTCAGTCACAGGTTTGTTTGTTTGTTTGTGCTTTTTGGAGGGGGGAGGGCAGGGCAATTGGGGTTAAGTGACTTGCCCAAGGTCACATGGCTAGTAAGTATGTCAAGTGTCTGAGGCCGTATTTGAACTCAGGTCCTCCTGACTCCAGGGCCAGTGCTCTACTCACTGTATCACCTACCTGCTCCTGTTTTTTTTTATGTAAATCTATGATTCTATCAAGGATTTTTATGTAAATCCATGATTTTATCAAGTATGCCTCTTCAAGACATTTAAAAGGAAATTATAAATTTCCATAACCCATCCCATTATTCACATTCAGGAAGGATAAGGATGAATGGAGAGACAGAGACACAGAGACAGAGAGAGAGAGACAGAGAGAGAGACAGACAGACAGAGACAGAGAGAGAGAGAGAACAGGAAACACTTATTCAGGGTATATTCTATGCCAGGTACCATGGTAATGCAAGAATAAAGAAATAAGCATGGACCTGTCCTTTAGGTTACATTTTAGTGGGGGAAGTCAAGGCATAAAGAGATAAAGAGGAGTTATAAAGGACTGAGATGGATGGGGATTGAAATAGATAATTGATTCTGGACAAGATAAGGCAAATCCAAAGTAATTGCTGGAGCAAAGTCTAAGTTTCCAGTGGGACAGGGAGTGAGGGCAGCGCTAGAATAAAGTTGGAGTGGAATTGCATTGACTTGGTGCCCAAGTAGGTTCCCTCATCTTCTCTACCTCTCAGAATCCTCCCATTTCTTCCAGGCCCAGGTCAGGTTTCAACTCTTTCTCTATGTTCCCTGCTCCTTTTAGCTGTTAGTACTCTCTTCTTCCTTCATTTGCTTTTATGGTCCTTATTTCCATACATATGGTATCCCAGTCTCCCTCCCTCCTCCAAGAATATAAACTCTTAGCAGGCAGGGACTATTTAATTTTTATCTTTATACCTGCAGCACCCAGAACAATACCTTGTACTTTGTTCATGTTTAATGAATGTATGTTGAATTTACTCAGTCAATCAGTCTCCTGAAGACCTGTAAAGATAGACAAACCTCCACCTCCTACGGGCAATGCCTTTCACAGTTTGATAGGACTAATTTCTAGGCAGTTCCTCCTTTATGTGAGACATATTCTTTGTTTGAATTTCCCCAGTCCACGATGCATTTGTATTTCACACTAAATATTTCCATTTCTGTTGTATTTTTTTGTTTTATAAATAAACATCATAAAGCACAGAGAGAAAACAACAATGTTTGAGGCCAAATCATCAAGCACACTTGGAAAATGAATGCCTTGGATAGCCTTGAACTAAGGTTCTGAATTGCTGTTTTCCTATATAATAATATGAATGTTTGTCACTATATCTAGCTTTGGAGAGGCACTGGAGATGGAGGGAAAGAACTTTAAAGGGTTTTTCTTTAGTCCTCAAAGAAAGTACACAAAACAGAGAAAGAGACAAGATAAAGATAGCATTGGAAAATTTGTCAAAATATAAACTTTTAAATGTGAAAAAAGTTTAGAGAAACCATTCCATATCTGTAAGTTGTCCCCATCAATGCTAGGTACTAGCTAGAATGCTGACTATAACATAGAATGATCAGAGCTGGAGGGTATTTCAAAATATCATCTAGCCCGTTCCCTTCCCTCCTGGGATTACCTACAGTTAGTTGTCCCAGACTGATGACAATTCATTCAATAAATATTAATAGCTAACATTTATGTAGTGTTTTGGTTCTGCAAAGCAATGAGATTATAATGAGATCAAACTAGTATCTCATCCTCACAACAGTTCTGGGAGGAAGGGATTATTATTATCACCATATTAGAGATGAAGAAAGAGGCAGACAAATCAAGTGACTTTTCCAGGGTCGAGTATCTGTGGCTCAATGTGAATTACAGTCTTCCTCATTCCAGAACCAGTGCCCTATCCACTCTGCTACTTAGCTTCCTTGGTTAATATTTATCAAGCACTTATATGTTCAGTCTTTGCTTGGAGCTGTGAGAAAATACAAAGAATAAGGCTAGATGCCTGTCCTCATGGAACTTAGTGTTTATCCTATTTTAAAAGACCTGCAGAGAAAAGGAACATTAGACCTCATGGAAAAATAGTTTCCCGGGAAGCCCACTTGCTATAGAACCCTTCAACTTGGAAAAAGATTTCATCACAAATACCAGATATACTTTCCCACTAATAATTTAAAAAGCAGTAATGGGATGATCTTTAGACTTCCCAAGAGAATGCTTTACAGTAAAGGTAATTAGATATATTTTTTCTTCTAAAGAATAATTGCTAACAGACCATGGATTGCTAATAGGATAACCCTGGGAGAAGCAGGAGGGATTTCATGAAATGAAAACCTTCACCTTCCATGTTTAGCTCTAAATATGTTGAGCTACTCAGTGTTTATGCTAGACCAAATCACATCAACATTATACTGGAGACTGATGAAATCAGTATTTTTGGAAAGAAACCCCAAACTATAAGGGACTAATTTATGGCTGGTATGAATAGTGGCCCAGATCCTGATGAATGACAGCTTTTTCCTTAGAGGCAAGTGGCAAAAGTATACAAAAACTGTTGTCAGAAAGTATAAACGCATCTTTGTTTCAGTTCTCTCTACCTTATTTACTTAGCTTGACCTGTTCTATGATTGGTCTTAATGTTTACTTTATTCTGTGAAATAAGATGACTGTCTGATATCACCCCAAATTGGCGTATCCACGTATAGACATGCATGATGTTATCAAACAACTTTCTTGTTGAAATTTGAATTGTGTTCAGAGATGGGAGACAAAGTTTAAGGATATGTATAACCTGAAAAGTCCCCAGGATGTGGAATGGACTTTAGTCTATTCTGAGGGAGGATCAGTTGAAGGAACTGAGGATGTTTGGCCCAGAAAGGAGAAGATTCAGGAGTAATTGCCATCATAGTTGTCTTCAAATTATTCAAAGACTCTCACAAATTTAGGGTTGATTGAGGGAAAATCTATATAACCATTAGGGCTGTCCATGAATGGAAAGGGATATTGGGAGGATATGGAGACCTCACTGGAGGTCTTCAAGCTGAGGCTAGATCAGCTCTAATTAGGTATGGCCAAAACACGGTGAGAGCTATAAGGAATGCTAGAGGCAACATGGTACATTTGTTGGATTTGGAGGAAATGGACCTGGACTCCTATCCTGCTTCTGTAACATTACTTGTGTAACCATGGGCAAGTGACAACCTTTCTGGATCTCAGTTTCCTCAACTGTAAAACTGAAAGGATTATACTAGATAAAATCTAAGACTCCTTATAACTCTGATTCTATGACACCAGAAAAAGTTTTGTTTTGTTTTAAAGCTATCTTGAAGGCAAAGGTCGATCATAGAAGGGATAAGAATGATGCATAGTGTCAGTGGGATAATGACAGATAACAGTGGGAGAGCATAACCATTCAGTTTTTATTTGCTTCTGAAGATGAAGAAGAATGATCTTCATTCCGAGAAGTATAGCACAAAAATAGTTAAGGGAAGTAAAATGAAGGTAAAAGAGGAGATAATTAGAGAACACTTTACTGTCATTTCAGTCACTTTACCCAGACAAAATATAAACCAAAGACAAAGAACTTTTCAGGGTGATTATTGGTAGAAAAATGGCAGAGAGTTAGAAGCAATAGACCTGTGGATGGACAAAGGTCCCCATTTTTAAATGGAAAAGGTATATCCTTCAAACTACAGGCTACTGAACTTGACTTTGATTCCTAGAAAAATACTAGAAGGAGTTATTAGTCTGTGAGTGTTTAGAAAAAGAAAGCAATGTACAACAAGCCAGCATGCATTCTTCAATTATGCTGCTGCTCTGACCATCCCCTGTGCCTGGAATATATTTCCCTCTGCCCTCCAGCTTAGAGAACAACACGATTCCTTCAAGAAGCAATATTTCTACCACCTTGAAGTCTTTTTTAATCCATCCAACTGCTGTGTCCTCTCTTCTTAACAACCTTTTATTTTGCATTTGTCTGCATATGTCTATACTAGGTAAAATTACATCTATGAAGCACTTTGCAAACTTAGTGCTATGAAAATGCAATAATATTATTATCATCATTAGATAGATAGATAGATAGATAGATAGATAGATAGATAGATAGATAGATAGATAGATAGATAGATGATAGATAGATAGATAGACAGATGTATATGTGGCTTCTCCTGTAGAAGTAAGCTCCTTGAAAGAATGTGTTCCTCCATTTTTTGTGTGTTTGTATACCCAGAACCTAATATAGTGTCTAATATATAGTAGATGCTTATTAAAGGTTGACTGAAGTACAGCTCATGCTAGACTAATTTCATTGCCTTATTGGACAGGGCTGCTAGCTGTCTGACTCTAGAAAAGTTAATTCATTCCTACATGGAACAGGCAAATTCCTAGAATTTCTCAGTTAAGTCAGAGATGTTACAAGACCTACCTTGGTGAAAGAACTTCTGATACCCAGAGTTCCCTATGCTGTCAATAATCAAAGGTTTTTGGAATGCTTGTGCTTGCATATACCAGCTTAGTAGATCAGAGGCATGCCATGGAGTAAACATCTGAAATTCAGTTAGGTATTTGAACAAAGTTTCTTACAATATCATTTTTGTACATATTGGAGAGATACAGACTCAATGATAAAACAATTAGTTGCACTTCAAAACTGAATTCAAAAGTGAAAATTCAAAACTGAAAATCCAGATTCCAAGAGTAGTGACTAATGGATCACTGTCTACCCAGAGGGAGGAGTTCTGTCTTTGATTCTGTCTGGGTCAACATTTTGATCATTTACCTAGTTGAAGGCAATGATGGTCTTTTTGTCAGTTTGTGGGTGATGGAAGGGCTGAGAAAATGTCTCTGGGAGGATTACCTAACTTAGGATTTGAAAACACCTTATCAGAATAGAATGACAGGATATCTCCAGGAAAATAAAATTTAGTAACTTTAAATATTAGTTCCTAAAGTTGGGTAGAAAAATAGCAGTTGTAACAGTACAGAATAGGGAAAACCAATCGATGTGAAAAATAATGGGGGTTTTAATCACCTGTAAACTCAATACGTTGAAGATGGACCTTCTGCCCTCCAGCTTAGAGAACACCACAATTCCTTCAAAAAGCAATACATCTACTACCTTGAAGTTATTTTAATCCATCCAACTGCTGTGTCTTCTCTTCTTAACAAACCACTGCAGTGGCTTTGTCAAGGAAACTCCAAAAGGATCCACAAAAAGTAGGACATGACTGAAATGACTAAACAATAATAACAAAAAGGGAATATAATTAAATATCATTATGTAGCAGTCAAAGAAAACCATAAAGCCATAATGCCCAAACCAAAGGAATTGGTCATTTCACTTTGCTTTGCTGTACTCTACTCTGGTAAGCCCACATAACTGGTATTGTGCCCAGCTACAGTGCCACATTTTAGGAAGGACATTGGCAAATGGCAATAATCAAATGGAGGACAAATTAGGATGAGGAAAGTAATTCAATGCTCTACCCCATGAGATTTAGGTGAATGAGCTGGGAATGGTTGATCTCTAGAAGATTTAGGGAGGATATAATTGTCTTCAGATATTTACATGGTAACGTGGAGGAAGGATGGAACTTATTTCACTTGTCCCCAGAAATCAAAGCTAGAACCAGTGGGTGAGAGTTGTTGGCAAATATTGACTGGATAGGAAGAAAAACTCCAAAAAACTGTCTGGAAAGAACTGCCTCAGGAGAGAACAAGTCCCTCTCACAAGAAGTCTCCAAGTGAAAGCCACTTGTCAGGGAAATTGTAGGGGGATTCCTGCTCCAGTTTGGGTTGGACTCAGATAACCCAAGAGACAGACCATTAAGAGGGAGCAATACACAATGGAAAGATCGATTTATTTGAAGACAGAGGACCTGGGTTCAAGTCTTCTCTCTTGCCTTCCATCTGTGAGAGGCAATATAGTACAATAATAGCTCAAAATGATTAGGTTAGATTAGATTAGATTTACAAAACACCTTGTATCCATTATATTATCTCACTTAGGTAGGGACTATTACTATCATCCCCATTTTACAGATAGGGAATCTGAGATCCCGAGTTTAAATGAGATACCCAGAGACAAATTGCTGGTAAGTACCCAAGGTAGGATTTAAACTTAAGTCTTTTTGACTCCAAGTCATACCATATGATGCTGCCTCAGTTTCCTTTCTGTGAGATCAGGACAGTGGATAAGATGGATTCTAGGATTCCTTTTACTTTTATGTATGTGAGCTCTGAAATCCTTTCTAAATCTAAGGTTTTATATGCTTTGTTACATTTCAGTACCACTCACCTGAAGAAAGAAAAAAGAGCCATTGTCATGGCATTCTACAGTGATTGCCTGTTGAAAATCATCTCTGAACAAGAAAAGGGAAAAAGACCCATTTGCACAAAAAAAAATGTTTATACGAGCTCTTTTGTGTTGGTAAAGAACAAGAAACAAAGGTTGTCCATCAGCTGGGGAATTTCTAAACAAGTTATGGTATATAAATGGGATGGAATACCATTTGGTATAAGAAATGATGAAAAAGATGATTTCAGAAAAAAACCTGGGAAGACTTGTATGATCCGATGCACAGTGAAGTGAGTAGAATCAGGAAAGAAATGTACACAGTAATTGCAATATTGCAGATGATCAATGTGAAAAGCTTAGTTAACTGATCAATACAATTATCCACCACAACTCCAAAGGATGCATGATGAGAAATGCTATCTATCCCCAAAAAGGAAACTGATGGACTTGGAGGGCAGAGTGAAACATTTTTTTTCCTTTACTTTCCTTGCTTGTTTTTTTTTCTTTTTCCAAGAATATGGCTAACTTGGAACTATGTTTTACATGACTTCATATATACAAGTAATATCACATCTCTTGCTTTCTTAACAGGGGTTGGAGAAGGGAGAGGAGGGAAGAAAAGAATTTGGAACTGAAAACAAAAATATTTTCAAAAGGAAAGAAAATCATCTCTGACCTCCTTTCCCTAATGATTGCTGCTGTTTTGATTGGATTTTATGTGTTCACTTACACAGACTATGCAGCACTTGAAGAATCCATTACTGATGAACTGCTATATGAGGACAAATTATCATTATTAGAATAAGGACCTTATAGTGGCGCCACTTCAATAATATTTACTAAAGCAAAAGCAACATTCAAAACCAAATGAGATTTTTGTGCTTTTGAAGAGACTTTCTAGAAATTAAAATAATAAAAAATAAAGAACTTTGCAAACCTTAAAATATATTTACATGTTTATTATCTCATTATCATATTTAAAAAAATATTAATAGCAGTTCATTCTTCTCATCGAATTTAATGGTATTCAGATAGAAATGATCCCAAGATGAGATCTTATTCTACTATTATTATTTAAAGGTCTATAGGATTTCCCGACAGTAGATGAAATAATTATTTGGGGGACTAAATTAGAAGTCATAGGATGCCTGAGTACTATAAGGTAAGATCTTTGTAAGATGAAGTAAAATATAAGATTATTATAGTAGACATAGAGCTAGACTCAGAGTCCCAAAGAACTAGGTTGAGGTCACACTTTTCTCACAAAAAGGCTGTGTGATCCTGAACTTCTCAGGAATCTAGGAAGCTCTCTAATACTATTTAGTGAATGGACAGGTTCTTGTTCATCCTTCATTCTCAAAGAGGACCAAATATATCCTGACTTTTGTGTAGATTGGACTGAAGTGAGGCAAAGTTGCACAAAGTCCACTTGCTAGTTGCCAAAAATGTGCTAAACTCTGGGGGATACAAATACAAAGAAGACAGCACCTACTTTCAAGGACCTTGTATTCTAATGGAAGAAGAGGACACATAAAGGGGAATTTGAAGGGGAAGTACACACACGTGGCCATATGGTATGGAATGAACTGGAAAGAGACTTAGGGCCCCAAAAGACAAAAGCTGATCCATTAGAGCTGAGAAACTCAGAGATATGATCCAAGTTACCAGGAGGAAGAAGTTAAAGGCCTATGAAGGTGCCACCCTGCATTGTTGATCATCTGGGAGCTGCCTACACCAATGTCATTACAGGTTCATTCCCTATCCTTATCCTGTTATTATCTCACTTTGCTCATTTCTTTTTTTTAATGGAATTCAGATGGAAAGAGACCTGCTTTTTTTTTAATATTTAATGTTCTGCAGACTATTGCACAGGTACACAAAATAAATGCTTTTGGTTGTGAATAAAAATGTTAGGATTAAAGCTCATCAAAAAAAACTATAAGAACAAACTAAAAATCCTCAAACAAACACTAAATTGATAATCCTAAAAATTAAAGGTGAGAATAAAATGGAGTGTAAAAAATCTGTTGAATTAATGAATAAAACTAAGAGTTTGTTTTGTTGGAAAAGAACCAATAAAATAAATAAACCATTGGCTAATTTGATTTTTAAAAAGAGAAGAAAACCAAATCATTAGTACTAAAAATGAAAAGGTTAAATATACCACTAATGAGAATGAACTTAATGTAATTATAAAGAGCTATTTTGCCCAATTATATGCCAATAAATTTGACAATTTAAGTGAAATGGAAGAATATTTATAAAAAAATATAAATAGATTAACAGAAGAGAAAATAAAATATCTAAAAGGGCCTGTTTTGGGGGGGGAAGGGGGAAGACATTGAACAGCCCATAAATGAGATTCCTAGGAAAAAAAGCACCAGGACCAGGATTTATAAGTGAATTCTATCAAACATTTAAAGATCAACTAATTCTAATATTAATTTTTTCAGAATAATAGAAAGGGATTCTACTAAACTCTTTTTATGAAAAAAATATGATACTGATACCTGAACTTGGAAGAGTTTAGAAAAAGAAAATTATAGACTAATTTCATTAATGAATATGGATGCAAAATCCTAAATAAAATTCTAATTAAAAGATTACAACAAGATATTAAAAAGATTATACATTATGATCAAGTGGGATTTATACCAGGAATTCAAGGATGGTTTCAAATAATAAAAAACTATGAACATAATTGATTATATCAAAAATAAAAAATTTTCAATTTAATTATGTCAATAGATTCAGAAAAATCTTGATAAAATACAACACATTTATAGTGAAAAATAAAACACTTGAAAGTATAGTTATAAATGGATTTTTCCTTAAACTGATAAAAAAACATATATCTAAAACCATCAGCAGGTATTATTTGTAATAGGGATAAGCTGAAAGCCTTTCCAGTTAGATCAGTTGGAAGCAAGGATGATCATCATCAGTGATATTATTCAATATTGTATTGGAAATGCTAGCAATAGCAATAAAAGAAGAAAAAGGAACAGAAGGAATCAGAATAGGGAAGGAGGTAATAAAACTATGTCTTTTTGCAGGCAATATGATGATATACTTGGAAAATCCCAAAGACTCAACTGAAAAGTTAGTTGAAATAATACTTTTAGCAAAGTAGTAGCATACAAAATAAATCCATATAAATCATCAGCATTTCTAAATATCACAAACAAAACCCTTCATGGAGAGATAGTAAGAGATACCCCATTTAAAATAACTCTAGATAGTATAAAATACCTGGGAGTACACCTGCCAAAATAACCCAGGGACTATATAAACAAAAGTCATTATATATATATACATATATATATATGATCAGATTTAAATAATTGTAGATATATCAATTGTTCATGGGCAAGCAGGGCCAATATAATAAAAATGACATTTTTACCTAAACTAATTAATACATTCTATGACATCCCAATCAAACTATCAAAAAATTATTTTACTGGATGAGAAAAAAATAATACAAAATTCATTTGGAAGGACAAAAGTCAAGAATATCAAAGGAAATAATAAAAATAAATGAAAAGGAAGTAGGTTTAGCAGTGCCAGATCTTAAACTATATTATAAGACAGTAATTATCAAAACTGTCTGTTACTGATTAAGAAATAGAAAGGTAGATCAATGGAACAGAGTGGTCATACAATTTATAGCAGCGAATAAACATCATAACCTTGTATTTGACAAGTGTAAAGAGTTGAGATTTTGGGATAAGAATTCATTATTTGCCAAAAATGTTGGGAAAACAAAAACAATATGGCAGAAATTCAGCACAAGGCAATATCTCATATGACTTACCAAGATAAGGTCAAAATGGAGACATGACCTAGATATAAAGAGAGAGATTACAAGAAAATTTGAAGAATATGTAACATATTACTTACCAGGCTCATGGATAGGTGAACAATTTATGAATAAAAAAGAGAACAGAATGTGGTGTATGTAATAGCAAGCAAAGGAGTACTTAGCACCTTGTTTCAGTTATTTATGTGACACCTTGTTTCAGTTCAAGTGTCTTTGAGACTTGCCCTGATTATATCAAGTCTTTGTTAAGAAAAAGAACTTGTGAAACCCACAATGGGAGGGATTTGCCAAAGACAGGAACAGGAAGGGTGTAAGAGGTGGGTGGAACATGGAGGAGATAATGACCATATGAAAACAGAAGCACAAGGAGGGACAGAGCAGAACTGAGGAGGGAACACTAGTGGTGGCCAGCACTCTCTTTATCTGTTCTGTCTGTGTTGATTTGTGTTTGTAATACTTTTTACAGAAGCCCTGTGACCTTGCTGGAAGCCCTGAAAGAGAATTTTCTTGTTATCTGCTTATGGAAGTCCTGGAGGAGAGTTTCAGAGGTCCTGCTACTATAGTGATGATTTATGTTAAGTTCTCAGACCTTGTGTATAGGTCTGTGTTGATTTCACAGGCAGATAGTGAATTGATGATAGTGCTGGCAATGTGTGTGAATGTTATTTTGGCTCTGCTAAACTTTGTCTTCCCAGAAACAGAAACTGCAAAGGACTTGAGGTTCACTAGACACCGTGAGTTTAAATATGGAATAGGAGCTAGACGAGGAACTGAACAAGGAGCTGGATGAGGAGCTGAGAAATGCCTGCCTATGAATCCAGGTGACAGTTGGGTATATTCAGGCAAGAGCTGGACCCATAGAAGAGGAACCATGGAATTTGGAGCCCAGCCTCAAGCCAAGATGAAAAGACCTCTCTTTGGGTACTGAGAAGTGGTGTCTGAGAAGATCATCATTTACTGTGGCCCAGATGTGGGAAAACTTTGACCTTTGTACCTTGTACCCCTTAAGGATTATTGAGTTAAGGATGATTGGAAATTAATATCCAATCATTGACTGAGAGGTTAAGACAATGTGACCTAGGGGTGGAAAATTTTTTATCTTTGTACTTTGTGTCCCTTAAGAACTGCTCCTTAAGGATGATTAAGTTAAGGACTTATAAGTTAAGAATTATAAGTTAATTATAAGACTTATAAGTTAAGAATTATATCTTTTGTTTAAAACTATGTGGCCACTTTAGTGATAAGTTGTTATGTTACATCATTGTGAATGCTGTACTTTGGCTTCTGTGAATGTTTTGCCTTAGTTTATTGCTGAATAAATAGAGTTCACTATACTATGTGATCAGAATCTTAAAGCTGCTCATACTTTAGCTTTACAGTGTAAAGTGGATAATTTTAATTAAATTAAAGTGTATTTTGCTTGTTTTGTTTCATTTTTACAAATAAGACAAAATGTAGCCAAGATCAGAAGGGAAGCAGAAAATGGGGGGGGGGGGGGATTTATAGACAGTTTCTTAGATAAAGGTCTCATATCTCAAATATATAGAGAACTTTGTAAAATCTAAAATAATATGAGTCATTTCTTGATTGACAAATGGTCATAGGATGTCAACAGGTAGTTTTCTGATGAAATAAAAATAATTTCTAGCTATATAAAAATCTTGAAATCATTATTGGTTAGAAAAATGCAAATTAAGTCAACCTTGAGATAGCATTTGATACCTATCAGATTGGCTAAAATGATTGGTTGGGAAAGTGACAAATGTTAGAGGGGAATGTGAAAAACTTAGGACACCAATTCATTGTTGGTAGCATTGTGAACTGATCTAACCATTTTAGAGAGCAATCTGGAAATATTCCTAGAGTTATTAAAATGCATATACTCTTTGAACCAGTAATACTACTACTAGGTCTATTTCTGAAGGTGTTTGGAGAAAAATAAAAGGAACCTATGTGTTCTAAAACATTTATAGCAGCTCTTTTTGTGTTGACAAAGCACTGGAAATTGCAGGAATGTCCATCAGTTGGGGAATGGCTGAACAAGTTGTGGATGATTGTGATGGAATACCACTGTGCAATAAGAAATGATGAGCTCAATGATATTAGAAGAACATGAATAGACTTGCATGAAATAATGAAGAGTGAAATAAGCAGAACCAACAGACTATATGCAGCAACAGCAATATATATATATATATACATATATATTTCTAAAGAATCATTTAGTTTTATTTGTTTTTTTTTATTTTCTTTCCCAAACACTTCTTTCTTTTATTTTCTTTGGAGTGGGGAGGCAAGGCAATTAGGGTTAAGTGACTTGCCCATGGTCACATGGCTAGTAAGTGTCAAGTGTCTGAGGCCAGATTTGAGCTCAGTTCCTCCTGACTCCAGGGCTGGTGTTCTATTCACTGAACTCCAACAGCAATATTTTTTAAAGAACATATTTGAGCAAATCAGTCATTTTGATTTATAAATACCCTAATTAAGCACGAAGGACATATGGAGAAAGACACTATTTGAATCCACAGAAATAACTGGTAAATAGATCTATAGAATGATTTTACATATAGAATGGTTTACATATCACATATATGTGTATATAAATGTATATATACATATATGTATGTATGCATGCATGCATTTTATATATGCATATGTGTGTATTTGTGTCTAATGATAGCCATCTCTAAGGCAAGGGGAAGGGGAAAAAAGAAAAAAAGAAATTTACACGATCACTTTATTGCATATTCAAAAGAAATAGCAAGTTGTACATAATAGATTTGTAGTTTCATGTTCCATCATCTTTTCATATACTGTTATGGAAATGTTTGTTTTATTCCCTAAATTAAAAAGTTAAATAAATGTTTTAAAAAGGATTAAAGTTCCTCTTCTGTAGATTTGCCAAAAATATTTTGGTATAACTCTGGTTGCAGAAAGGGGGGTGGAGATGTTGTATACCTCATCCTACTCCCAAATGATTTTTATTTCTTTTGGTAGGTTTGTATATTTTGAAAGCTTTTGATCTCATGTACCTTAGAGATTACATGCATTTGGTATGAGAGAATCTACTTTTAAAAGTTCTTAAATCTTTTTGGATTGAGGTTAGTATAGGCTATTTGGTTTCTGTAGTTAATTTGTTGAATTCTCAAGGATATTTTGAGCTCTGTGTTTGTAGAACAGGAGTTTATCTCTTATTTCAAAAGCAGGTGAGTTTCTAAGGCATATTCCCAGCCAGCAAGTCCTAAGTTATTATGTAGTTGGTAGATGTTATATGGGGAGGGGGGCAAACTGTAGTGTTGTGCTGCATAGTTTCTCTTATTTTCTTGTATAATACATATTGCTCAATACTTTTGGACTCCTTAAGTCCTTACTTTTCTGTCATTTTAGTGCTCAATTGTCATCATAAACTCCTCCGTTTCCACAAATAATTCCCCAGGACTCAATTATTTGTTTGGTATTTCTTTCTTGGTATGTCGTTGGTTGAGATTTTAAAATTTTAATTCAACTTTTTTTCAATGAACAAAATCTCTTTTATCAATCCTATTCTCTCTGCTGATAAGAGAAAAAAAAAGAAAAACAAAATCATTGTATCATATATTCATAGCCAAGAAAAAAAATTCCACATTGACCATGTGAGCAGAATATGACTTATTCTATATCCGGAGAATATCATCTCTCTGCCAGGAAGTGAGTATAGTTGTTGTTCAGTCATTTTTCAGTTATGTCAAACTCTGCATTACCCCATTTGAGGTTTTTTGTCAGAGATACTGGAATGATTTGCCTTTTCATTTTCCAGCTCATTTTATAGATGATCAAACTGAAGCAGGGGCACTCTATCAACTATGCCACCTAGCAATGTGGGTAGAATGCTTTCTCATTGGTCCTGTGAACATGGTTAGTCTAATAATTGAATTGATCAAAGTTCTCAAATCTTTCAAATTTGTTTAACTTTACAGTGTTGTTAGCATATAAATTGTTCTACTTATTTTCACTTTACTCTGCATCAGTTCATACAAGTCTTTCCAGGTTTCTCTGAAATCATTCCTTTCACCATTTCTTTTAGGATAATAGTATTCTATTACATTCATATACTATAATTTATTTAATAAAAATTCTCCTGTTGTTGTTCATATCCTTAGTTTCTACTTCTTTGCCACTACATCAAGAGTCATAAAAAATATGCTATACTTATGAGTTATTTTCCTCTTTCTTTGCTGTTTAAATTTTGGGTATAGGCTGAGCAGTTCTATAGCTAGGTAAAGTAGTATGCCCAGTTCAGTGATATTTTGGCCATAATTCAAAATTTTTTTCCATAATGGCTATATCATTTGACAACTACATCAAAAGTGTATCAATGTGCCTATTTTCCTCTTGATTGAGTTCATACAAATGCCAACTATGAAGAGGATTTGGTTGCATTCTGAAATCTTAGCTGTTCATAACTCCTATATTATAATGATGATGATGATGTTATGTTTATTATTTCATTCTCCCTATCTACTTTGCTATTCATATAGAAATGGACAATTGAAAAATTTCTATCTCTTCTTTCATATTTAATGTTCTACAGATTGTTTCACATGTGGATCAAAAACTCTATTTGTCACTTAAATATAAATAAGATATATATACATATATATATTTACACACACACACACATACATATTCCATCCCCATATGATATTGCTTTCTTCTTCTAGGTCTCAATATTTTGAAAGATTTTTAATCCCTTCTAACTTGAAAATTGTGAATAATTTGGTATATTGCCATTTTAATTGTTTATTTTAATTATCATCATTGATATATGTGAACTCTGGTAATGGGTGGTGGTATTTTTGTGGTAGAAAAATTAAATTGAAGTTAACATTAAATACACAGCATCATCTTCTATGGCTTCAGCCCCTCAAATAAAGCCAAAGAAGTTAGGCTGAGGACCACATGGCTGCATGAGCATAGGTAAGCTATAAATTAGAGCTGGGGGAAGGGGGAGGTCAGGCATGAAAAAGATGAACTGGGTGACTATACCAGCCCTTTAAAATTATAAAACCCAAATACTAAGGACCTTGAGCTGGTAATTTCATGCAACCTCATTTTCAGGTGAGGGCACTGAGGGGTCATAGAGTCATAGAACTAGAAAGGACCTTCAAAAGCTTCCATTCAGTCCTACCTTTCATTTTACACACAAGGATATTGAGGTCCGGGGAGCGCAAGTGGCCTAAACTTACCAGGTAGTTAAACTTAACTACCAGGTAGTTAAGCTTAAACTATACAGGTAATAAGTAACAGAGTTGCCATTTGAACCCAGATTTTCTGACTCCAAATCCAACACTCTTTCCACTGTGCATTCCATTATAAAGTCAATCATGAGCAGTTCTCCAGAGGACTGCTGTTGTGAATGACTTTAAGAGTCTAATTACATAGTATAATGAGTTCTCTATTTATTCAGCAATAAACTAAAATAACATTTAAGAACCTAAAGCATAGCGTTCACAACAACATAATATAAAAACTTACTACTAAGGTGGCCACATAGTCTTAAACAAAACATATCATTCAGTAATCCACAACCTCCTCAATCAATACACAGTATCCAGGTAAAGTCCTTTTTCATCTTGACTCAAAGCTGGCTTCCAATCATCCTTAAGGGGTAGCAGAAAATACACACACCATCCACCTCTAGGTCACAGTAAGTTCCAAATCTCACCAATCAATATGGAGTATCCAAAGCAAAGTCCCGTTTCATCTTGACTTGTGACTGGCTTCCAAACATCATGGCTCCTTCTTCATCAACTGATCACTCCCAACTCTTGCCTGGATTCACATATAGGCAGCTCTCTGCTCTGTTCCATGTCTCAGGTCACAGGGACTACTCCTCTCCAAGCTCTTTGCAGTTTCTGCTTCTAGGAAAACAGAACTTAACAGAATTTCAACAATATTTACAAACATTACCAGCATTATCCTCTTAAATCACTTTCTGTCTGAGAAATCAATATAGTACAACAGAGAGGGTTTCTGTGTGAGAAACCAATACAGAACAATGGAAGGGGCTTCTGTCTGAGAAATTAACACAGACCAAAAGACAGAACAATAGAGTGCTGACATCACAAACATTCCCTCTCTTAGCTCTGCTTGTGCTTTTCTCTTCTCTGCTCCTTCCTTCTCAACATTTTTGGCAAGCTCCTCCCACTGTGGACTCCCATGTGATTACATTTGGCCTATTAAGGGCCAAAGGGGATTTCTTCAAATTCTCTTAGGCCTATTAAGAGCAGGGAAGATCTTCAAACTCCCTTAAGCCTATTAAGGGCAATACAATGTGTATTGTTTCTAATCAAAAACTCTACAATCAAAGGCAAGGTTCAAAGGCACTTGATTAGCTAAAACTCAATCCAAAAAAACAGAAAAAAATTATATTTCACTTACCATTACATCCATAGACTAAATGGAAATGTCCTTTATTGTGTGCCTACATTTGTTCCTGAAAATAGAAAAAAAGAGATGGGGGCAGGAAATTTAAGATTTTATATCTAGAGGCCAACAAACACCATCTAGTCCTTCAGTTTACAGATGAAGAAGTGGATCTACATGGCGTTTTAGTTGGTTCAGTGTTTCATGTGTGACACACATAGCAAATGTCATAGGCAAAATATGAATCTATATCCAATAACTGGCTCTGGAGAGCCAGCATATTCCACGGCACTATGACTTTTCTTAGATATTTGGCCCAGGTAGAAGATTCAAGATCAAAATCTTAGTGTAGGAGTCACACAGAACCTCATATTTTCTTCCCAGATTGATCTTCTTATTGTTACACTTTCATTAACATAGAGTGGGGAATATTGAGCTCATTATTTTATACTCTATCCTACTATCACAAGATTCACATTTGTAGCTTAGCATCCCAGTTCTGCAATTTAAATGTCCATGCTTCCCCCCACCCCCCCCACCTATTGTTGGTTTAATTTTGCCCTCTGCAATTGTATAATTATCTTAGAAGTACTTAATGAAATCAAATTGTTTCAGGAAGGAAGACTGTGTCTTAAGTTAGTAATTATCAAATAATATAAGCTAGTTCTCATGTGTTTAACATGAACACTATGGCTACAGAGTCATTTCCAACCCACCAGACCTGACACTCTCTATTACCTACTCTCTCAGTACAATATGACCCACTCTTCCCACCCTCAGCCAGGAGAAGCAGGTAGCTGAGAAACATGAACCCAGTAGTCAATCAATAAAATGTATTAAGCGCCTGCTCGGTGTGAGGCAATGTACAGAAGGCCTTCACAAGCACAAGTCATTATTAGATCTGGGATCCTCTCCCCTTGAAATAGGTCCTATCCTATGCTATAACCCCCCTCCTGCCCCAGTTCAGAGTAGCTTGCTGCAACCAACCCCTGCCCCAAGCAGGAGCTTTTAATAATAACACCTGAATACTACTACTACTACTACTACTACTACTACTACTACTAAGTGTAGCACTGCTACTACTACTTCTTCTACTGCATCTAGTGTAGCACTAGATTACTAAATGTAGCAAACTTCTATCACTTCCTGTTCAACTCCTTGCTCTCCCTTTTCCTGTTGCTACTCATACATTGCCACATTTCAATCCTAAATTACTTCTACCATTTTCTTCCACCATTCCTATTTACAAATTGCTGAAAAGGGCTGGAGGAAGTCACACAATCATGCTGATTAGATACACCACAAATTTCTATTATCCAACTTAATTGAGCCCTAACTGAAGCAAGGAAATTATTTTAATCATTCCTAATTTATTACTCGTTTCAGGCATACAGGAGGTACTCCAAACCTTTTCTTTTATACTCAAGTCCTGCATGTCACTTCTTTCCCCACACTCTCAGCTAAGGATTTTACTTCTTATTTTATTGAAGAAATTGAGGGTAATTTTTGTGAGTTTCCTCTTCTCCCCCTTCTTCATCTCAAATCTCCTTGATGTCATTCCCCATACTCCCTTCCCTTTCACTAGTCTCTAATAATAGTGTGGATTTTTTCTCATCAAGACCAGCCCTTCCCTCTACATGTCCACTTGATACTATTGCTTTCAGCAAATTTTTATACCAATCATGCCTCTTCTTTCTATAATTCTAAATATTTTCTTTAACTACTGGTTCTTTCCTTACTTCTTACAAATACATTTATTTTTCCTTCATCCTAACAACAAAACAAAACAAAACAAAAAATGAAACAATCCCCCCCAAAAAACATATTTACTATGCTCTCTCATTCCCTCAAGTTTCAGCCTATATTTTCCCTCCTTTATCACATCCAAACACAGGGAAAAAATTATCTTTACTCATTGCTTCCATTTCTTCTCTCACTCATTCCTCAGCTCTGGGGAGTCTGTCTTTTGATCTCATCTCTCAGCTGAAACAACCCTCTCCAAAGTTAACCATAATTATCAAAGTCCTCCTCTGTCTTCTTCTTTCTTAAATTCTCTGCAGCATTTGATATTGTTGACCATCCTCTCTCTCTCTCTATATATATATATACATATATGTATATACGAACACACATGCATATATGTATATATGTACACACATGTATATATAAATGTACACATGTGTGTGTTCTCTGAGGTTTTACGATACAACTCATTTCTGGTTCTCCTCCTGTATAGGTCCCCTTTACTTGTTCATCATCCATAACATGTCCTGATCCCATAGTTCTGTTTTAGGGACTTTTTTCGTCTTTACACTCTCTTGGTGATATCATCAGTTCCCAAGAGCTTAATTACCACATTTATTCACATGATTCACAAATAGAGATAAATTATATATATAGATGTGTGTGTATATAATCTATCTCTGTCAATATGTGTGTATACACATATTTATGGAGAAAGTGAGAGAGAGAGAGAGAGAGAGAGAGAGAGAGAGAGAGAGAGAGAGAGATTGAGAGAGATATTGAGAGAGTGATTGAGGGTTGCTGTTGTGTTGCTTAGGTTGTGCCTGACTCTTCATGGCTTCATGTGGGGTTTTCTTGGCAGATAGATAGATATAGATGTAGATATAGATATACATTTGGTGGGGGGAGGTAGTTTATTTTACACATAATAACTCACACTCTTGCTCTAGAGATCAAGATAAAATTTCTTTTTTAATTTGGTACTTATTACACACAGAGAAACATACACAGACACACACATGCCATTTTTCCAATCTCCTAGGTATGTAACTTCTAATTCTAAATCTAAGCTTCTCAGTTGCTCCATTGTTGAAGAATTCTGGAATACACTTCTTCATCCCTCTGTCTCTTAAAATCCTCAGCTCCTTCCAGACTCTTCATTTGATATTGTCCTATGAGACAACTTTCCAAATCCCCATAGTCATTAATGCTCTTTCCTACTTTTTAAAATTATCATGTATATGCTTATTTGTTATTCTACTACAAGACCTTTGTATGCTCAGCACCTTGGAGAGAGTAGATGCTTAATGAAGACTTGCTGTAGTATATGGGCACCATAACATTCTTTCACATTTTGAGTGAAGAAAATTCATAGACTATAAGTAAATACATCCAATGGAATTCTAATAAGGGGCTCATTCAAGCTTCCTAGGCATTGACAAAAACATCTCTTTGCTGTTGTTTCCAAGAAGGTAGGTAAATAAATGCCCTGGATGTACTAGTGAGGGCTGAAGATCATCACCTCTAAGACACACTTCCACTTATCTCAGACATTTCAGTAACAGTTTAGGAAGCATGGATCTATATCATCTTGACCTTATGATTACTGTAATATCTCTTAGATGTAAGGCTGAAGCTTAGTAGAAGACTTTTTTCTCCAGACAACATTACTGGGATATTATTAATACTTGATTATGCACTTCAAGTTGGCTAATGCCCCATGACCTTCCAACATATGATTAATTAAGAGTTGACAGATTGTATTGACCAATATGTCATGTCTTCTTTGGATGACATTATAACATATCCCTAAAGTGAGCAGTAGTATATCTTACAGGTTCGAGAGATCTTTGCTTAGTTGTTTCACTGGTGTTTTTACTTTCAACCTGAGAAGAACAGCTTTCACTGAACCAGAGAATTTCTTTCAGTATAAATATTCCTTGAGTATCTACTTTGTGATGGGCATGGTGGTAGATGCTAGCACAGATAAAAGTGAAAACAGTCCCTCTGCCCCACCCCAAGAAGCTTACATCATGTCAAGGGGAAGGGAGGCTACAAGATGTACACAGGTTGAGATGGCCAGGTAGCACAGCGAGTAAGAGCACCGGCTCCATTGTCGGGACCTGAGGATCGAATACCGGGCTCCAACACTTAGCATCCACCCAGAAACACCTGGCCGTGTAACCTTGAGCAAGTTACTTAATCCTGATTGCTTAAAAAAAAAAAAGATGTACACAGGTATGTATATACACACACACACACACACAGTAAAATTGGGGCATGGGTTGGGAAAAAGGAAAAAAAAGGAAGCAAGTCTTTATTAAGAACCAACTATGTGCCAGACTATGCTAAGGATTTTTTTTTTTTACAAATATTATCCTCAAAATGAGCCTGAGAGGTAAGTACTTTATCACCTTCATTTTATAGTTGAAGAAACAGATGCAGAAAGAAATTAGTTGACTTGTCCAGGGTCACATAGCTAGTATTTGAGTCAAGATTTAAACTCAGGCCTCCATGTCTCCAGACTTAGCACTGTTTGTTATTCACTCTACCATCTAGCTGCACAAGAGACTATCCACATAAAGAAAACCAGGGAGAAGGTGGGATGTTAAATATAACACACAACAAATAGTACAGATTGAGTAGGACATAATAGGAATGGTGGGAGAGGGTGGAATAATGTGAAATAGATCTGAAAATATAGCTTATAGCTAGATGTAAAAGACTTTAAGTGCCAAAAGGGGGGGTTATATTTTATTGAAGAGACAATCAGGAACCACCGAAGCTTCCTGAGCAGAAGAGTGACATGATCAAAATGATGCTTCAGTAGGAGCAATTGGGAAATTCTGTGAAGGATGAATTGGAGAGGGTAGAATCTGGATGTATGGAAATCGACAGGAAGACTAATGGGAAGATAATTTCAAATAACAATGAGAAGTCACACTAGACTGATTGTTGTGTGAGTGGAGAGAAGAGGCCAGATGCAAGGGGTGCTGTGAAAAGTAACTCTTTCAAGATTTGTGTCAAGTCCAGAAAGTTTATGAAAGGATCCAGTATTTGTATCGACCATCTTAGCCTAGTTCCATTGTTAGGAACTGAAGCTCCATAAATGTTTCTTAGGAAGAGTCATTTTAACAAAATTTCTTTCCTGTTTAATCAGTGCTCAAGGAAACAAACTCCATTGTTGAAGAAAGGAAAATTGTATAAGTGAGTCCTTCAGCAGGATGGTGTCCACCTGACATTTAAGAGAATCTTCAGAGTGGTACTTTGCTACAACATACATAGCCATACTTTTTCCTTGTGGAAATATATGCCTTAGGGGTTATGGTTGGAGCTAGCAATAGGGCAAGGAGTCTGTCTCTCCCCTCTTTCTTCCCTTTCCATTTTTTTCTCTTCTTTCTTTTTCCATTTTCTCTCTTTTTCTGTATGTGTCTCTTCCTTTCTCCCTATTTCTATCCCCTCTCTTTCTTCTCTTCCACACTTTCCCTCCCAAGTAGAAGAGCTTATTCACTCCATGTATTGTCTGACATCTATTCTAATCTATATTACCTCTCTGTTTTCTTTTTGCTATTGGATTCTATCAATGAGTTTTTTGCTATTTTATATTTGTGATGGTCTTTATGTAACTAACCTCTGTGGGGAGGAGAGTCAAGCTTTCAGACAAAGCTTGGAGTATTCCTTCCCTGTTAAAGAACAGAAATGAGGAAGAACAGTTTAAACTTAAAAAAAATATTTCAACTAAAATATTTAGGAAGGCAAATAGACATAATTCTAGTCAAATATCCCTTTTCTAAGGAGGGCAGAGCAGTCAGACTCATAGTCTCAGTCTCCTATTCCTCTCCTGGCAGTAAACAAAGCACCCCTTTGAGATTAGCAGGGAGGGAGCTTGGGGGTGGGAGAAGGTGGGGCAAGATTCCAAAGATATCTATTCTTTCTTTCTTGTGAACCACATCCTGACAATCCATATAAATGTAACCTACATAGGCAAAACACACACACACACACACACACACACACACGTGGCTAAAGTAATTCCAGCAATAGTTTCTGTTGCCTCAGATATAGATAACCAAATGATGTTCCTGAAAGACTGTTCATTCAATATCATAACAGAACTTCCTACATTAACAAAGGGAACAGATAGGAACTTCTGGAATGATCAATTTCTCAAGTGTTCACTATGGGATGCATTATTCACTCATTCAACAAATGTTTCTTATAGGCTTACTATGGACATGGTACTATCACTGATACTGGGAGTGAGAACAATTTGCAGTAAGGTATCTCCATAATATTGCATATTATCCCTGCTTTCAAGCAACTTACATTCTAACTGAAGGGACAAGATAAGCATTGAAAGTTAAAATATAATACAAGAGCTTAATAACAACATAAAGAACAGACTATAGGAGAGAGAATATTGGGCGTCAGAGGAATTACTTAAATTTTGTCTGTATAAATAACACTAGGTTCTGGAACCAATTTAACTCATTGACAAAAGGAATGTTAGAAACCACAGGCTCATAATAGAGTGGGTACTGCATTGGCTCTTTTGCTCATAGTTCTTATCCAGGTCCAATATAAAAGTTTTCAGAATCAAATAATCATAAGTTCAAGGAGCTTGAAGGACCTTTGGAAGTCATCTACCTATACCTGAATAAGAATTTCTTTTACATCATCACCAAGGAACGATCATCCAGTTCTAGTCAAAGACCACTGGGAAGATAAGTGGAGAAGACCCACTACCTCTAAAATGCAGACCATTCCACTTCAGAAAAGCTCTGATTGTTATGGAATTTTTCCATGCATTAAGCCTAAAGCAAATTCTTTGGACTACTTTCAGTTCTGCCCACTTGTTTTGAGCAGAATTATGCTAATTTTTCCTTGTGTTCATTGTAACTAATCTCTACTTAGAATCCTAGTTCCTAATAACTGGATCCTTTTTCTTATTATTCAAACCTGAGCCCATTTCCATTATCCTAGATGATCCAGATCTGATGTCCTACCTTACCCTCAACTTAGGTCCTCCCAGAGTTTAGAAGCCTGCCCCTGAATACTAATCTTCATGACTGGGCCCTCTCTACCCTTTACTAGACCAAACTTCCATCAAAAGGCTGGTAACTGAAAGCCTCACTAGTAAGGAAATATTGGGACTACTGTCTTAGAGCTGTCAGTCTGTGTACTTTTCCATGCTTGTGTTTGTGTGTCTGCAATTGTATGCACAAAGCTTAGAAAGTCAGAAAATATGTGTCTTGTTAATTAACATTTTCCTGAGGAAAAGAATGTGAACCATTCTGGGAAGTTCCCTAAGTTTTCAGAAAGATTCTTTCCCTTTATATTTCTGCACCATGTCCAGGTTTGGGGTGTGTAGGGTAAAAGAAAGATAAAAAGTAAAGGAATCTTTTTCCCTCAGACTACATAATGTTTTTAAGTCATAAATTAATTAGAAATTGAGTTTGAGACTAAAATATAAATTCTCTACTGTTAATCCCTAGATTGTGATTTGAATTTTTTTTTTTTTTTGTAAATGATGAAATATTCTAGCAAGTTTGGGGTTAACATTTTTTAGAATTTGTTTTATAGTAATTAAAAGTCCCTTTCTCTGTGAAAGACAGGTTTGTTTTGAAGTTAGAGAAGCCTGTCACCTCACTGAATATAAAGGGGGGGGAGGGGAATTGTGTCAGTGAAGTTTCAGAGAAAAAAATGGAACTACCACTTAGATATTGCCTGCCTATCATTAATTCTTTCCTGGTTTACAGAAAAGAGAAAAGGTTTGTGTACATCAGGAAACAAACCAAAAGTAATTGAGTTTCACTGGAGCATTAACTTGGACACTTAGAGAGCCTTAAAAACTAAACTTAAGCGCCAGTCAACTTTTTAAATGGGTGTGTCTTGAAGTTAGAAATATTTTCTGTAAATTATATGAGGCTCCTACAGATTTTTGTAAAGAGTATATTCAATTTGAATTTTAAGAAATGTCTTGCTTCCTCCCTACAAAAAGAGATTATTTAAGGTAGCAAGAGGAGAAAACCTGAGCCCTTTTGAGAATACCTAGATAGAAAAGCTATGATAGCTTGGGGAAAATCCTGCCAGTGAGGTCCATAACTGAATTATAAGGCTCAGTAGAGACTAGGAAAATTATGGACAATTATGAAAATTGGTAATTACTTTGTGGGAAAAGGTAAGAGAAATGACTTTATAGAATCCCCTTATTTATAAACTTACCAGGTTTCTTAAAACCATCAGTTTAGCAAGGCCATACATCTTACCACCCCTGGGAAATTCCTAAATTTACAAGTTTATTTATAATATAGAAGTGATTTTGAATGATTCATCTTTACACCAGGATGAGTTTAAACTCAAAGGGATGAAATAGAAAAAGTAATAGCTTTTGTGTAAGTCCTGGTAAATTTAATTTTTATTTTATTTATTTATTTATTTTGTTTTTTGGAGGGGCTAAGGGAGGATGATTGGGGTTAAGTGACTTGCCCAAGGTCACACAGCTAGGTTTGTGTGTGTGTGTGTGTGTGTGTGTGTGTGTGTGTGTGTGTGTTAAGTGTCTGAGGCCAGACTTGAACTCAGGTCCTCCTGATTCCAGGCTTGGTGCTCTATTCACTGTGCCACCTAGCCGCCCTCAGTCCTGGTAAATTTTTATTGCTTATAGCAACACCATAAGAGTGATGATAATTGAATCTATCTCTAAGTTGTGATTAATGAAACTTGCTATTTGAGGTTAAATCTCTTTGGACTATAATTGATATTTTTGTGTTTTGAATTCAGGAGTAGTTGCCTGAGTATTAAGTCAGTAATCCACCATTTGAAAGAAATGCTTGATAA
The DNA here is from genome assembly GCF_028583685.1 of Petaurus breviceps papuanus. Taxonomy (NCBI): domain Eukaryota; kingdom Metazoa; phylum Chordata; class Mammalia; order Diprotodontia; family Petauridae; genus Petaurus; species Petaurus breviceps. Next base: position 3,526,045 of record NW_027185616.1, on the reverse strand, counting down.
GCTACTCAGATGGAATATGATCCTGAACCACAGGTGTGGATATCTGTATCTGGGGAAAAATTGATGGAACAACCTTGATGACCGAAGGTAGGTCCCTCTTGATTTCTTTTCCCCATTATTTTACTTCATTTTGAACAAGAATGTTTCCCACATGGTTAAGCTTGAAACAGTCTGTGGGGTGGAAATAATACTGCATGATTGTTTGTCAACTGTAACTCTTAACCTGAAATCAAACAGAGCTAAGGTTGCCTTATCCTGTTATATATGGGTTGAGTCATTCTGTGCCCTTGGGTTTAGGCCTAGAGGACCAATTTTGTTGCTTTTATAATCATAGCTTTACTTTTTACTTTAATGATAAATTTCTATAATCAGAGAAGGTGGTCAGGAGAAAATTATGAGTACAATGCAATCATGTAAGATCATACTGTTTTCAATCTGAATGTGTCCTTGATCTTGTCACCTGCCTCCTAAAATTTATATAGTCATGTATAAGATTAAGTCCCAGAAGTAGCTCATTCTTTCAGAGTACTATGGGAATAATCAGATAAAGATAAAAACTTACAAAACAAAGATATGAATCTGTTCATTTTGGAGGTAAAGTCAGAAACCTCTTTTGTTTTAAAAAATAGAATTTATTAATGTCATCTTAGAGAAGAGTGATGGCTGTGTAACATCTATTTCATTTGATTATGGTTAACACTTGAACATATTTTCTATAGGCAACTCATTTGATATATACTGTTCTCTGTATAAAACTAGGAATTAATTACTTAGTATATCTATATATCCCATACCAGGTCTTTTGTTATAATTGGAGTAAAATCAGACTCTTGTAAGTAAATTCATTTGTTTAACCATTGAACCTAAAGGTGGGAAGCCTCTGCCTTACCAAGAGTATTGGTGCCTATCTATTTATATATAGGATTAGATCCTTGATACATCTGACCCTCCTAAAGGAAGTGGAATTAAATGGTGTTGAAATTTCTGAGAAAGCAACAAGATCAGAAATCATATATATTAAGTGATTCTAATGAGGCACATAAAAAGGTAAATTCTCTGACATTTCATGTGAACAATGGGTTCCTAATTTAATGTTCTTCTCATAGCTCTATTGTTAATAATATCAGAATCACAAGTTTTGAGCTGGCTTTCACCACACAGACTAGTCCTTGGAGAAGTAAAATTTGAGAGGCTGTACTAACTTGTTTTGTAAAAGATTTTTACCAGGAAATCTAAAGATCTCCATCAGAGAAGCAAATCTACAGAAGAGGAGTCCCCTGTGGAGCTGCCCTGAAAATGACACCTATCCCAGGGTAGCTATGAGAAGACATTTCCAGAGATCAGACAACTACATGGAATATCAGGGATCCAAGATGAAATGTTCCGATTAAATGGACTTTGGGAGTAGGTTGATGATCATTATTGTATTAATTTGATTCTTTGTTTCATAGTATCTATGTTTGCTATTTTTTATGCTGTTATTTTAGTGATAAGCAAATTTTCCCTCTAAAATTAGTCCATGGTTTTAGATATTCTTACTGTGACTTGTGCTGTGATTGATCAATCTTAATGTTTGTACATTAACCAGTCAGGGGAAATTGTAACAGGTCTCCAATTGACATAAAGGATGAAATTGAAAAAATAAAATTATTTTGATTCCATTCTATAATTGACTCTGTATCACCTCCGATAGGTTGTAAAATTGCCCAAGCCATTTTTCTTTGTCTCTGCTTTTTGTCTCTGTTTCTTTGTCTCTGAATTTAGTTCAGAAATTCAGCTAGCCTGTAGTAAGATAAATTAAGAAATGCAATTTTTCCCACTAATCAACAAATGCCAATAACTCTTTCTTTGCCTCCCTTGGGGTAGGATGGCAAAAATTATAATAATTGTAGTAATTATCTTGTTGGTTATGTCATGTCCCTAATTGTTGGTTATGTAATTTCATATGTTATTATTGTAACATATATATGATATAACACATAATATATGTATATATAACATATATTATTAATATGTTACTATTTTCCTACTTGAGAATTTCTTCTGTGGATTGTTCCTCCAATATAGTTTATAAGTAGGCTCCTCTATTTCCTCCATATTAATGAAACTACTCCTATACTGCTCAGGGAACTTTGTGGAAGACGCTATCACAGAGAATGTATGAACAGGTCATGAGGATGGAGTGTAGGGTAGAAGCCAGAGTATGAGAATGTGACCTATGACTCCACAGTCAATGTAAACAACATTTAATATAAGCAGCAAAAGAAGCTCTAACTATCCCATGGAAAACTTACATTTTACCATGCGTCATCCCTGGCACTATGCTTTTTGTTTTGTTTCTCTATAATACCTGGATGGACCTGAGGGTGGTACAGATGTCTACCAAACTCTTCTGCCACCAACCAGGATGACTGGCTTCACAAGTAAGCCCCCCCAAATAAAATTTACTAAATTCTATGCTGGTGTAGACCACCCTCCTTTTTTCATATCCCATTATTTTCTTGGAGGGTCTATCACTCTATAATTAGCATAATCAGAGCAGAAAAGATCTGCCACCTTACAGTAAGTCATTTTTATCTCTGGTCCCTACTTTCCTCACCTATAAAGAGAAGTATTTGGTTCAGATGATGTTAAAATGTCCCTATCGATTCTCAGTCTATGATCCTATGATCCTTCTTATTTGGAGATTTCCCTATTAAAGTTAATGCAGTGAATGGAGTCATGACCCTGGAGTCAGGGAGAACAAAATTCAATCCTAACCTGACCCTTGGTAACTGTGTCACCCTGCGAGGTCACTTAACTTCTGCCTACCCCAGTTTCCTCAACTGTAAAATGGAGATAACAAAAGCACGTCCTACTTTTCCGGGTTATTGTAAAGATCAAATGTGACAATATTTGTAAAGTGTAGTATGGTACATAGCACTTAGTAGGTCCTTAATAAATGCTTGTTCCTTCCCCTTCCCTATCATTCTTATATAAAACAAATGAAACTGCACATATAGAGGTAAAAAGTAAGAAGAGGGAAAAACAGTATACAATTGTGATTGATAGTTCCTTTTCACCCAGTGCTTTCCTTTGTGTTCCACCTATTTATATGAAAAATTGGGTTCTAACCACCACTAATCTAGCCTAGTCACTGATTGATCTTGAATTGTGGTCACTTGGGTTCCAATCTCAGTACTGATACCAGCTTATTTTGTGATTTAGGTTGTCTTAATTTCTCTAAGCCTAAATTTTGCTGAACTATAATAATTCAGGACAGAAGTACATGCCCATTTCACATAATTCTTGTGAAGATTAAATGAGATAATGGATTTGAAATTACTTTGAAAAGCATAAAGGACCCTAGAAATGTAAAAAAACAAACAAAAAAAAAACAAAACCCTGGTACCAATACAAGATATAAACAGTAAATTTCATCAGTGTTCAGAGGAAAGAAAGTTCTCTGTGTATGAGATGAAAGAGTTCAGAGTCTGAGTCAGAAAAGATCTTTATTCTTTCTCATGAGAAATTGTACTCAAATGGTATCTGCCAGGGAGTGCAACATGTGGAAGCTCACGGGCTTCTCTTGTCCTGATCCTAACTCCACCTCTAACACCTGTCCTACCTCACCATTGGCTGATGAGGCAAGCTCACAATCTTTCTAATTGGAGCAAAGCAGTTTTCAATCCTTCATTATGTATCTCCTTTCACCAAATTTGGAAGTGCCCAATCAGAAGTGGACTCATATGGCTTTCTTTTGAATTATCTCATTTCGAGGAAATCATGAGTTACTTGCAAGACTGACCTGGCTTACAAAGTATGGAGAAGAGATAGGAATGTAACAGGGAGTTAAAAGAAATGAGGAAATTTCACTGTGAGTCTTCTCTCAAATCTGTGAATTGTAATGTTCAGGGAAGATATTAGAGAAGTGGAAAAACTTGAGGTGGTCCTCAAAGAACATCCAGTGGATAGATAACCTGAGAGACTAGAAAAAGAGGCATTAGATGTCAGGGAGCACAGGAGTATAAATATAATCAATTCTTTGATGAAAAATTGGTTATTCTGTTTGAAATGTGATAAACATGGATAATAGACTTAATCAAGAGTGAGCAGCAGAAAGTAGGCAGAGACATAACATGTATCAGCAGGGAAATTTGTAATCGACAACATTCTTTGGGGGCTACAGAAAAAGTTATTGACCAATTGAGGATGGGCAGGAGATATAAAAGAAGAAAATATATTCCATAAAGATGTTTTCTTTTCCTCATCTGAAAAGTAGAACATAGAAGTGATTCAAGAAGTGAATTACTGAAATAGTTCAATAAATCTGTGAGCTCAGCAAAGTTGGTACTCCTTCCAAGAACTCAGATTACAATCTATCCATGTCTGCTCATATTGTGCAATCCTTATCCAGGTATGGGAAGACTACCTACTTATTCAATTTCTCTTGTTATTCCTCCCTCTTCCCAGTGAACAACCTGTCTTTATTTTTTCCCTCATGTATTTCTTTGATAACAACTTTTGAAAACTTCCTCTTAATTCTTAGTTATTAATATGTTGCAACTCAACTCCAACTCTTTGGTGCAGAAAATTAGCAAAAATTAAAATGGCCAAACATTCCATGGGACAAATCCTGCAAGAGATTCCCTGAGTCTCCTAAAGTGTGGTAGGAGCCCAATGCAATTACTATTGAAAATATATGGATCCAAAACAAAAACAGAGAAGTGAAGATGGTTTTTCCTCTGAATCTACAATAGCCCTACTAATTAGGCATTTTGGGCAGTAATAGAAGGTATTCATCATACTTGCCTACTCAACTATGCCTTGGAACACCAGGAAGAATCTCAGTTCCAAATCACTTCAAAAAAGTTTTAAAAAGTTTCATCAGCCCAATCACACCTACTGAAATTTTAACTCAATTGCTTTAGTGCTATTATTTGGATTTGCATCCATAATTTGTAGCTTAGCAAGCTGTTGTTTTTAATCACAGAATGCTAGAATGAGCAATTTCATTTTTCCCAAAGCAAATATTAGGAAAAACACAAACCAAAAGCAAAAGAGGTGTGCTTTTATTTAGACTTTTGTTTAACTCATTTTAGGATCTCCCAGTGAGGAAAATCCATCCACTGATGTAAATTTGTGATTCCCCTTTAACTTTTAATGAATTCTCCATCCCCTTCAGGAAAACAGATATCCTAAACCTACTATCCTCTCCTCAGGTTCCCCCTTTTCCTACCCTCTCAGCAGAGGACCTTAAAACATAAGTTATTTGTCACTTCTTTTCTCTTCTTTCAACCTCTTAACATCCCAAATTATCTTATCTTTCACTACAGACTCTGATGAAAAGGTATCTCTTCCTTTCACCAAGGCCAATTCCTTTATATGTACTTTTTTTTGGAGGGGGGAAAGTAGGGCAATTGGGGTTAAGTGACTTGCCCAAGGTCACAGGGCTAATACTTGTTAAGTGTCTGAGGTCAGATTTGAACTCAGGTCCTCCTGACTCCAGGACTGGTGCTCTATTCATGGTGCCACCTAGCCACCCCTCTATATGTGCTTTCTGTCCTTTCCTCTTCTGGCTCCTCCAGTAAATTTATAATCATCCCTACTAGACCATCATAGCCTTTGCTCCTCTAATCTTCAATCTCTCTAACTGTTATTCCTTTGTTACTATCTACAAAAATGCCTATCTCCACAGCTAAAAACAAATCTCACTAGATCCTACCATCCCATTAGCTATCATCCCATTCCCAATTAATGATTAATGATAGTAATCGATTTCCATTGTCTGGGGGTGGGGGTGGGAGGGTATTTAATCTGGTACTGCATTTACATATGAAAATATTGTTTCCCTCATTAAAAATGAAAACACTTTGAGGTCTGGGACTATTTTGCTTCTGTCTCTGCATTCCAAATTTAAGCAAAATGCTAGGCACATAGAAGGCACTGAATAAACATTTGTTGATTGATTGATTCAAGATTCTGGAACTGGAAACAGGAAGTTTGAATCCAACCTCAGATACTTATCAGGTACATGAACTAGACAAATCACTTAACCTCTCTCAGCCTCAGTTTCTTCATCTGTAAAATGAGGGGGTTAGACACAATAACTTCTGAGGGTCTGTCCCAAGCTAACTCTATAATACTATGATTTGTGTCTTAGATATTTGCAGGGCACTAAGAAATTTAAGTGACATGCTCATGGTCACATCATAATGAGTCAGAGGTGGAACTAGAATTCAGATCATTCAGATTCCAAGGCTTATTTTCTAACACTACAATATATGGTGTCTCAGTTGTTATTTTTAAACATTTTAAACATTAAATAAGATAAACTCTTTTTTTTTTAACACATAACAATGTAATTTTTTTTTTTGGAGGGGAAAGGCTGGGCAATTGGGGTTAAGTGACTTGCCCAAGGTCACACAGCTAGTATCAAGTGCCTGAGGCCAGATTTTAACTCATATCCTCCTGACTCCAGGGTCAGTGCTCTATTTACTGAACCACCTAGCTGCCCCATCCCCTTTTTGGAGGAGGGAAGGCAGGGCAATTGGGTTTAAGTGACTTGTGTAACTTTGTTTTATTATTTTGATCCAGTCTTGTGATTTCATTGATGTAGGGAACTCTTTTATTTATTTATTTTTTTATTTCTTAATTAATTTGTTTGTTTCCTTTTAGTTTATGGGATTCAATTCCACAATTCCTTTAGTTTCACATTTTGTCTCCCTTCCTTCCCCCCCCCCCCCATGGTGGCATATAGTTAAGTATAGGATCTGTAAATACTTTCACATTATAGATTAGTCAGGTTATAAAGACGGATTGTATCAGATGGAATGAAAAATGGTAAAGAGGACATAAAACCAAACAAGAGAAGGAAAATGATCAGGTATTTTGCTTCCGTCTGGATATAAACTCACTTCTTTCTAGTTCTTTCTCTGGATACACAATGTAGGGAACTCTTAATGATCAAATTCCTCCTACCAGTGAAAATTTGAACTGTTTGTCAACTTAAAATCCTAAGAGTTGCCTGGAGAACTGAGAAGCTTAAGTGATTCACAGGGAGGCACACAGTCAATATGTGTCAGAGATGGGACTTGAACTCAACTCCTCCTGACTATGAATTTGACCTGCTATACCATAGTACCTCTGCTTTTTTTTTTTACTTTTTCCAAAAATATGTTCATTTTGCAATAAATATTAACATAAATATAAGCAGCCAATGCAGAAACAATATTCACACAAAAGAAAAATCTTCACCTACAAAAATTCAATGTAATTAATAATCAAAACAGTCAACTAAATAAATCTATAGTAGAGGGAACTAGGTTCAGGGTGAATCACCCTAAGTTACAGAGTCCTTCTTGCCTAAGAGACAAAGGAATGACAAAGACAGCATAAATAATAAATGCTGAGGAATAACTAGTTCCAGAAAAATGAATATTCAAACACAATTAAATAAGAAAAGAGTATTTTGCTAAATTTTCATTGTTACCCATCTGGACTCCTAGATATAACACAAGCCAAAGGATTTGGAACCGCATCCTCACACATGGATTCTGATGACAACATCAACACTGGATGCTAGTAACTTCCCTTAGAATACCTTGTTTTCCCTGGTGAAGCCATCCATGCCTATTTCTGGCATGTGTCAAGTCATGCAGGTGACAGAAGGACTGTCAGAGGATCTGTTCCAAGCTTCATTGTTGTTATATAACTTGTAAGGCTCATGTTCAACTTAGTCATCTGTCCCTCAATTCTGACAGAAAACTTAATTTTCTGCCTCTTACACACTTAGGATCAAAGAATCATATATTTTTTTTAAAACTGAAAAAGATTTCATAAGTGAATATAGCAGAATCTCATTTTATAGATGAGGAAACAAATGTCCATAAAGAGGAAGTGACTATCTATCATCTATTAAGCATTAAAGAAAATACTTTTAAAATCTTCAAGCACGATAGTCATGTCATTTAATTTTCCTGCATTTTGAATTAATAAGAACAGCAGAATTTATAGTATGTAACACTTTAAAGTTTACTAAGTGATATATGTGTATACTCACACACGTGTGTGTTTATGATCAAATTATAGACCCAAGTCTTTTTTTCTCCTTGTCCAATACTCAGTCCACTAAAATATACTATACCTCTGAGAATTACACAATCTCAGATTTAAATCTCAGAAGCTATTTTATTCAAATTGTACTTGAACAAGAATCTTCTCTACATGTCCCCCCACATGTGGTCATCCATTCTTTCTTTGAAATCTGCAATAAAGGGGAACCTACTACTTTCTGAGTCACTCAATTCCATTTTTGGATAAGCCTAAGTGTTAAGGGTATTTTATTTCACATCAAGCCTAAATCTTCTAAAACATCAATGTATTTCTCCGATTCTACCCCCTGGAGGTCTAACTGAACAATTCTAATCTCTCATTCAAATAACAGTCCTTCAGATACTTGAAATGAGCTACTATGCCTCACTCATTTTGTCTTTGATTTCCAGTCTAAATATGCTATTCCCTAATTTGCAGTATTGGGCACAGAATTGAACACAAAATATGCTTATTATTGTTTTCTAATTCTTCTTATAATTATATTTTTAGTAGCTAAATCTTCTTATCTTTTTTGACAGAGTTCAGGTATAAATATTCTTTTTTTTTTAAAGCAATTGGGGTTAAGTAACTTGCTCAAGGTTACACGGCCAGTTATTTCTGGGTGTGGTGCTAAGTATCTGAGCCCGGATTTGATCCCCAGGTCATCCCGACACTGAAGCCGGTGCTCTTACTTGCTGAGCCACCTGGCCGCCCCGAGGTATAAATATTCTTAAGACAAGTTGCTATCCTATTATTACAATCTGATGTTTTCTGTAAAGCATTTATAGTTTCTGCAGTGAAACATATTTTACTAAAGTATATAAACATAATTTGCATCTATATGGAAGGATCATTGTTGTTCTTTTTGATGATAATTTTTTTTTTGCCTTTTGGAGGGCAATTGGGGTTAAGTAACTTGCCCAAGGTTACACAGCTAGTTTTCTTTTGTGTGGGTGTTAAGTGTCTGAGGCTGGAACCGAACTTGGGTCCTCCTGATTCCGGGGCCGGCGCTTTACTGGCTGCGCCACCTAGCTGCCCCTTTGAGATATCTTCTACTAAGAAAGAAAGGATCAGTCTTGTGTATGAGAGAAAGCTGGTAAAGAGCATTCCTAATAATTGAGGTGAATATTTGAGTCAAAAATTATGAATCTTTTTTGGCCTTATGGCTTTCCAGTCTTGAAGTGAATATGACTTTTACTTTCTTCATTGTAATTGTTCCATCATTCATTAAAAGTGCACAGACTTTTTGCATTATATTTAATCTGACTTACCTTTACATTTTGTTGTATTTCTAGCAAGAACATGAACTAAGAATTTTCTCCATCTTCATTCTGTAGGAATTCCTTACCTCCTCTGATTTCTCTGCTTCCCAAGCTTTTATAATAAGCTTTTCTTTTTTGTTTTTGATGAATTGCTTATTTGACTCCTTGCATTAACTCTTTGATTTTTGCTTTTCAATGCTGATTAAGGTAATCTAGAATTTCAAATATACTTTTGTTTTCCAGATTCCATGCTAAATTTTATTTTTCTTGTTGCTTTTACTTCTGTCATTTTTCTACTTCATCTAGTGCCTAGATCTGAAGTTAATCTTTCAGTGTCTTTCTGCAAGTTCTGAATAATCAGTTCAACTTTGATTCCTTTCCTTGAGAATATTCCTTGGTATCTTTACCTTTTTCTTCCATCATTTTTAAGAAGGCAGAAGGTGCCATATAAGTTGCTGCATGTAGTCCTGAAATACATTTTATAATTTCTGTCAAAACTGGGGAAGAATTCATTATTTTATGATCATTATAGTAAATTTGAGGGTCTTAAAATTATTTTGTTTTGGTATAGTTAGTTTGCTAGATGGATTTTTGTCATCATACTTAAAAAAGAACTTCAAAATTCCAGTTTAAGTATGTCCCTCTCCTCTTCTAAATAATTTGGAGCATCATTATTGTCCTTGTCAGTAATTATGCTATAAGATAAAATTTCTGTAGTTTCTGGCTTTCAAAGACATCATTCTCTTCTACTTTTGTCTCTTCAGATTTTTAGTAGCTTCTCAATTTCAGCCTTTATTTCATAATCTGGGATTAGAAGTAAAGTTAATTCTTACATTTATACTGCCTTAATCTGCTTTATGTTGTGTAACTTGGAATCTAGAGTGACATTGTCAAAACTTAACATAAAATTTTTACCAGTTACCTCAGTTTCCAATGTTGTTATGATATACTACTGGTATGGAATGAAAAAATGTACATATTCAGGCCAATTTCATATGCACATGGTGGTTTACCTTCATTACTGGCAAGTATAATTTGAATAGAAACCTTTTTCAGAAGGTACAGGATTTTTTTTTAATTTGTTCTAGTGAACCCTTGCCTTCTTGTGCTCCTAGAATATGAAGATGGCCCCTCACTCTGATATCTTCTGTATCAAGCTGATCAGTCATCTCAGTCTTGAGTAGAGCCAGCCTCCAAATCCATGCCACCTATTTCTTTGGTACTTAGGAATAATAGCAAAATATTGGCTGTCCGAATCAGGGGTATTGGTAGAGTCCAATTCACTAGGGTTTCAAGGTTCCTGTCAGAACTTCAGGCACTGGGTTAAGTGCTGGAGATACAAATGCAATGAATGAAATAAACCCTAATTGCACAGAGTCTACATTCAAATAGGGGTGGAGAAGTACATATCTAAGCGTGTACCTTCATGACAACCAATTAATAATCTCAAGGCATACTAAATACTTACTGTACATCACTCTATCTGGCATTCTACTATTTTGCTGTCTTCTCACCATGAAAAGGACAATGGATTCAACTCTACAGTAGTTGTTGTTATGGATATTATGACTCCTCTTTCCCTTGACTGCACTATGGATTAGTGATTGAACCCCTCTTCTGACTAAAGTGCTCTAAATTCCAGGCCAATACTCTTTTCCACTATACTTCCCTGCCCTCCCCCAAGTTTCAGGAAACAAAATGTATTTCTAAAACAAAGGAAGTAAAACCAACACGCAGCAATAAGACTAATTCAAATCTCTTACTTAACATAAAACCAACTGAAATATTTAAACCAGTACAGTTTTAAATTTAAAAAGCAAATTTCACTAGAGGTTCAAAAGTCATCCCAATTCAAGACAATTCTTCACCATTGAGTTCTGAGAGACATTAGTAGAGTGAGATACAAGCAGCATTGTGAGGGAATTAAAATGTGAAGAAAAAAAGGAATGTGTATTATATAGACTTGAACTATGGAAAAGGTTGAAATGCATTTAAGAAAGCAATAAAGGCTAGTGAACCAGAAACCCCCTGCTCACTTATGATAAAATATCTAGTTAATACCAAATAAAAGATTCAAATAGACTTGTTATGGTTCTTTAGAAAGTCACTATAAAATAATGCCGATATTCCTTTTTTAAGTACCTTCACAAATAAAATGTTGCCTTTAAAAAGGAAGATTGGCTGTGGTAAGTAAGCAGCTTAAGTAAAAGCAAAGGGGTATTAGATAAACTTAATTTCAGAACTTTGCAGAAGGTAGAATTGTAGAGCTCAACTCTATTCCAAGAATCACTGGAAACAAGAGTTGTTTCTATTACATACATACAGAAAGATAAACCACCGCTGCCGCTACCACCACCACCACCACACATTTACATACCGCATACACACAGAGAGCATGACCCTTTATCAGAAATCATTTGGAATGAAGTGTTCCACTTAAGAGAATTTCTCCAGATAACTGCCTTCCCCAGAGAATAAAAGGGGCTTCAATTGTGCAAACTGCTTCCTTTAAACTTATGGGAGAATGTGGTTGCCAATGGGTGGTTTCAGCACCAAAACATTTATTTGAACAATTTGGGATGCAATCAGTTCTAAAAAACATACCACAAATTCTCCTGTCTTTTAAAACATAGCATACTGAAGAGAATCTAAGCTTTTCTCATAGACAGTGTGATACAGAACAAAGAGCATTTGGCTTAAAGTCAGGGCATTCTGCTACTAACCAGCCATGGAACTATGGAGAAGTCAATGGGAGTTATTCCTGATGATTCCCAAAGTTTCCAATATAACATTCTATGATCAGCATGAGCATTAACTAGTGCCCTTTGTCACAATATCCTCAGTGGCTACTAGGATGAGGTTGTTCAGGGTAACCTAATTTGCATGGGGAAGCTAGTATACTTTGACACAAAGAAGGTAATTGTCTTAGCTTGATTGAAGGCGCTAAAGAGGAATAGAAATATTCTACAGATATTAAATAGGATCTATGTGAGATGTTCTTTAATTTGATATTCAATCTTCCATCTCCTATACCTTTTGCATGCTATACCTCGTTACCTAGAATATACATCAGCTTCATTTGTTGTAATAGCAAGTACCCTAGCATACCCAGGATAGCTGCTAGCTTTTCCAAAGGAAAACGGCTCAAAACAGGTTAACAATCTTACTCTAATCAAACATATATATCCATTTACTCAGTTCAGGGGAAAGAGTAGGCACCCTGACTTCAGAAAATACAAACAGAAATTACAAGCAGACAAAAATACAGACAGAAAAAATAACACAGTTCAATAGACAAACAGACAGGGCTTCTAGCTGTTTGACCATTACACACATACATAGTTACCAGAGAGAGAAGCACCAACATCTGGGTTTTCAAAGCAGGGGTGGAGGGCGGGGGGGAGAAGACTCAATGGCTACCCAGAGTCTCATCTGCCTCAATCACATAACTCTTTCCATAAGTGAGCCCCAAAGCAAAACCTCACCTCAGGGAGTACATATAGCCTTCTCCAGGGTCAGAGGTCATCACAATCTTTGTGACACACTTCCTAATTATAAAGCAACAAAAGGCATGGGCCCTTCTGAAAAACAAGCCTCCTCCAAGAATGCTTCTCTTATTGGGCTCCAAGTCAGACCCATGAAAGGGCAGGGAAGATCTTCAAATTTCCTTACCTTTACACTTCTGCTTCTTGGAATTTCTGTTTCACTTACTTCAAGTCTCAGCTCTGGGGCCATCTCCTCAATCCAACTTGTCTTGCTGTCTCCAGTGCTGGGCACATAATAGGCACTAAATAAATGCTTGTAGATTGATGTTAGTGCTCTTATGCTCCTCAGATCTTCTTGTTTGCTTATCCATGTACATGTTATATCTCCTCAGTTAGAATGTAAGCTCCCTGAAGGAAAGGACCATGGGGAATTTTGCCTTTGTATCCCTAGCACCCAGCACAATGCCTTGCACATAGTATGTGCTGAATATGTGGGGGTTGAATTGGATTGAATTTAATTAGAGTCAGGGTTCTTCAGACAAAGTGCAAAGATATCCTAATGGTCTTCAATAGTATGGTGACATCTTGCAAAGATTTTTCATCATCACCATAGGAAGTGATTCTCTGAGGCCCACAGAGGAATATGGTTACCAAGAGGTGATTTGAATACTGAAAGGAGGTAACCATGGGAATATATGGGATCTCTTTACATGGACATAGATAGAAACAATATAGACCCCCATCTATAATGAATAGTATGTATCTAGATTTGCCCCAAAGATAGGAGATTAACAGAAATTGGTATATCTAAATAGTATTAATATTTGCACAATTTACCTTACACAATTGTTGAGAGGAAAATGCTTTGTAAATCTTAAGGAATTATAGAAATATGAGAAGAGGAGGAGGGGGAAAAGGCAAGAGAAAGTAAAGAAAGATAAAGAGGTTGAAGGAGGAGGTTATATCTGACCATGTCATTTCCTCACTCCATAAACTCAATTGGCATCCTATCGTCTCTAGGATAAAATATTAGCTCCTAAACACTCTTCACAATTTTGATCTCTCTGTTTCTTTCTCCCTTTTACTCCTAAACTTATTCTTTCTTATTATGACCTCCACTGCCTCCATTGCACCTTAATCTCCCAATCCATCACCCATGATTTGGCCTCATTTTACTCCTTTCACAGTCTTGACCCTTGCAGTTAATGTGTATTCAACCATGTACTTTCTGACCTCCACCAGGGAATCATTCATCCACTCAGCTTACTTATCTGTAAATTAGGAGATTGAAGTAGATGACATGTATGGTACCATCTAGTTCTAAAACTATGATTCTATGATGCCTGTCCCGCTGTCACTCATACATTTCCTACCTTCAACCCTGTGTCACCCCTACAATGTTCTTCTCTCAAACTGCAAGACATTAAAGAAACTCATGCAACAGTGCTATCATAACCAATAAATCCCAAGTTATTTAGTCACAGTTTAACCTTCACAAAAATCCTTGGAGTCTTCCAATTAGGATCCCTAAGCCAATCATTCCTCACTTTCTACTCTTTACTCAGCCCCCCTAAGCTATCAGAAACATCATGTCTCTCAACAAGTGACCATATCTCCTAACTATGTAGAAAAAAAATGGAGCTGTCATGAGGTTCTACTCCTGTCCTTCATACACCAAATCTCCTCTCTCTTTTCATCTGTTCTCCCCTCCTTTATTGTAGCCTCTTAGGAAGAGATTGTCCTGCTCCTTGACAAGGCTATTCATTCTACTTTGTCCCTTAATGCCACCCCTTCTTTTCTCCAAGAACTTGACCCAGCAATCATTCTCTTCCTCTCTCATCTTCAATTTCTCCCTTTTGATTCATCTTTTCTTTACTGCCAAAAAAAGAAAAGTCCATCTTATCCATTAAAATAAAAAAAATTAAAAACGTAAAACTGAAATTGCCCCCTCCAACTCTAACTCCATCTATCAATCTTCCAAAGCCTCTTCCTATATCTTTTTTTTTTTTTTAGCAATTGGGGTTAAGTAACTTGCTCAAGGTTACACGGCCAGTTATTTCTGGGTGTGGTGCTGTGTCTGAGCCCTGATTTGATCCAGGTCATCCCGACACTGGAGCCGGCGCTCTTACTCGCTGAGCCACCTGGCCGCCCCTCTTCCTATATCTTTTGAGGGCACTACTCAGTAACCAAGGTTTATCACTTCAGACATATACTTGATACTTCCTTTTCCTTGATACTCCATATCTAATTAGTTGCCAAACCCTATTGATTTTATTTCTGCACCGGTTCCCATATCTGTTCCTTTTTCTCCCCACCGTTACCAATTTAACATAGCTTCTCACCATTTGTCACCTGGATTATTTTTAACAGCCCCTTCATTAGTCTCCCTCTTCTTAATATCCCTGCCACCCAATCAATATTCCACCCAGCTGCCAAAGCAACCATCCTAAGATACAAGTTTGAGGAAGTTCGTATTACTACGCTGTTAAAAAAAAAAACACAGTGACTTCCCATTGCTATGAGAATAGAAGGTAAACTCCTCAGCCTGGATTTTACACACACACACACACACACACACACACACTCTGGCCTCAATTCCCCTTTCCAGTTTTACAGTATGCCCTTTTGTGATCCTATATTTCATTCAAATTAAACTTGTAAATGTTTCTCTCAAAGAATTTGCAAATGGTGCCTCAAAGGTAATCTTTTACCTAAGTTTATAGTTACATGAAACATCCCTCATGTCTGAAATATACTTCTTCATCTCTACCACTCAAAAACCAAGCCTGGCTTTCGGGTTCAGCTCAGGTGCCACAACTTCCATGAAGCCTTCCTTGAAGGCGCCCCCAAATGCCACATCACCCAGATCATCAGTGTCTTCTCATTCTCTTTGCACTATCTTGTGTTAAAGGCCCTGTGTATATGTTGTAGAGCATTTGGATAATGGAAGAAACTTGACAACAGGAAAGTTTTTATTTTTAGCTGTGCGTTCTCAATGGCTAGTACATAGTAGGCTCTTAATAAACATTTACTGAATTGAATGAAATTGAGTAAAATTACAAGAGCAGTGTTGGGGCTGGCCCTCCTGATTTCATTGGTTCTCCAAAATTTCTGCAAAAACTAGAAAAGTACAGTTATTGAGTTGCTCTTAGTCTAATCAATTTTCCAGAGGCCTTTGTTATGGCCCCTTGTGACCATCCCATTTCACACTGTAATATAATGAAAAGAATTCCACAGGGGAATCAGGAGCCTTGAATTCTACCTTCTTGACTTATTCTATACCTTGGGCAAATCATTTCCCTTCTCCAGCTTTCAATTTCCTCCTTTACAAAATGATGGAGCCACATTAAGTGACCTTTAGGGTCCTTTTTCTATGGTACCTAGGACTAGACCTTTCTCTATACTGCATGACACCACAAAGTTGTGTGGTTAGCTTGTGTGAGTAATTAAGGTAAGATTTTCAGTTAGATAATAGATTTATTTCTGATGCTTTAATATGTTATTAATGCTGAAAATAATAATAGCTGTATTTATATATAACACTATGTGCTAGGTACTATATAAATGTTTTACAATTATTATTTACTTTGGTCCTTACAACAATCCTAGGAAGCAAATGCTATTGCTACTTGTCTTTGTTTTACAGATGAGGAACCTGAGGCAAATTAAAGGTTAAATTACTTGCCTAGGGTCATATAGCTAGTAGTATCTGAGGGCATATTTAAACTCAGATCTTCCTTATTCCAGACCTGGCACTACATCCAAAGCTTTGTTGATCCTTTCCTGTTCCTGTTTTTATTGTTAACATTGTTTAAGTAGATGACCTCATTCTTATTATTATACCCATTTTAGAGATGAGGAAACTAAAGCAAAGAGGGGTAAGTGACTTGCCCAAGGTCACACAGCTAGTAAGTGTCTAAGGCTGGATTTGAACTCAGGTCTTCACTGTGCCACCTAGTAGTATCTTGAAGTCTGAGAGTATCAGATTAAATTTGTTTGCGTTCTTATACAGATAAAATTGCTTATGTTCCTATTGATAAACTATAATAATAGCTAATAATTACATAGTGCTTTAAGGTCCACAAAGCAGTTTACATAATGATAGCTGGCATTTTTATAGTGCTTTTGAGCTTGCAAAGCACTTTAAATATGTGATATTATTTAATACCTGCAATAACAAAGTAAAGAAGGTGCTATTATTATCTTTGTTTTGCAGATGAGAAAATTGAAACTGAGAGGTATTACATGACATGGTCAAAGGTGAAAATCTAACAAGTGTCTGCAGCAAGATTCAAACTCAGGTCTTCCAGACTCTAAGTCCAAGGCTCTACTAAACCACCCATGGAGCTATCTCAACATAAATAAAAGAATTAATTTAACTCTTCCATAATGGATTGCATTTATTTCCCAACCTTGCTAAATTTCTCGATTTTATCCAGAATTTAGAAAACTGGTTGGTCTTATTTCAATATATTACTTAGTTAATTAGATCATACTTTCCCCATTTTATAGTGGAGAGTTACACAGGCAGTAAGCAGAACCACTGGGATTTGAACCTGGGTCTTATGCAAAAAATACAGCCTTCTCTCCACTTTGCATTGCACTAAATTCTCCCTATTCACTGTCAAAAACATGATTTTAATATATTGCAGGATATGGGGTAAGGCCTATTTGGATTTCACATCTCAAATCTTGAACTATGTAGGTAATTGCCAAGATGAAAGGGTTTGACTAGATGCTATCTTGGTGTGTCTTGTGCTTCTTTTGAGAGTTTGTCACCAAAGATATTTGTATAGCTCTTTAAGATATGAAGAGGGCTTAAAAATGCTCACAAAAATTATGGCTAGCATTTATATGTTGTTATTGTTGTTGTTCAGTAATTTCAATCATGTCTGACTCTTTGTGACTCCATTTAGGGTTCTCTTGGCATAGATACTGGAGTTGTTTGCCATTTCCTTTTCTTTTTTTTAATTAAATTTTATGTTTATTTTGCATCATTCATTTCTAGAAGATTTTGCATTACAAAGTTTCTTCCCGTCTTTCCCCTACCCACCACCCCAAAACAGCGATCTCACTGTATACCCACTCACCCAATCTGTTCTCTCCTATATTATCCCCCACGTCCCCTCCAAATTTCCAGTAGGGCAAGATGGATCTCTATCCCCCAGTACCTGTATATTTTATTTCCCAATTGCATATAATTAATAATAATAATGATATATTTTTTAAACATTTTATTTTAAAACTTTGAATTCCAGATTCTTTCCCTTCCTCCCTTGTCACCCACCCTTACTGGGAAGATAAGCAATTCAATATAGGTTGTACGTGTGTAGATACATAAAACATTTCCATAGTGGATATATTTTGAAAGACTGACTGTATTTCCCTCTGTCCTATCCTGCCCCCCACTTTTTCTATTCTCTACTTTGATCCTGTCCCTTTTCAAAAGCTCTGCCACCTGTGTGCTTCTAACTACCTTCTCCCACAACATTCTCCCCATCTATCATGCCCTCTCTTATCCCCTTCCCCCCTACTCTCCTGTAGAGTGAGATACCCTATTTAGTGTGTATGTCATTTCCTCCCTAAGCCAAATTCAATGAGAGTAAGGTTGACCCATTCTCTTTTGCCTCCCTGTTCTTCCCCTCCATTGTAACAGATTTCCCTTGCCTCTTCTATATGAGATAATTTACCCCATTCTATCTCTCCCCATCTCCTTTCATTATATACTTCTTTCACCTCTCAATTTCACCTTTTAAGTATCATCCCTTCCTATTCAATTGGTCCTGTGCCCTCTGGCTGTGTATACCTAGACACACACACACACACACACACACACACACACACACACATATATATATATACACACACACACTCACAAATATATTCATATGCCCATATACCCTCCTATATAGACGTATATAGTATGTATACATAAATATACATACACATATTTCTATTCCCTTCAACTATATCATTTTTCCACATAGGAAAGCAAATAGTTTAACTTTGATAAGTTCCTTATGATTTCCTTTCCCTGTTTACCTTCTCATGCTTCTCTTGCTTCTTATATCTAAAAGTCAAATTTTCTATTCAACACTGGTTTTTTCATCAAGAAAGCTTGAAAGTTCTTTATTTCATTGAGTGACCATATTTTTCCCTACAACATGATACTCAGTTTTGCAGGGTAGGTGATTCTTGGCTTTAATCACAGCCCCTTTGACCTCTGGAATATCATATTCTAAGCTGTTTAATCTCTCAATGTAGAAGCTGCCAGATCCTGTGTTATCCTGATTGTGTTTCAACAATATTCAGATTGTTTCATATTGGCTGCTTGTAATATTTTCTCCTTGATCTGGGAACTCTAGAACCTGGCTATATTATTCCTAGGACTTTTCTTTTGGGGATTTTTTTCAAGAGGTGATTGGTGAATTCTTTCAACATCTATTTTGCCCTCTGCTTCTAAAATATCAGGGCAATTTTCCTTGAGAATTTTTTGAAGGATGATTTCTAGGTTCTTTTTTTTATCATGGTTTTCAGGTAGTCCAATAAATCTTAAATTATCTCTCCTGGATCTATTTTCCAGGTGTTTTTTTTTTTCCAATGAGATAATTCACATTGCCTTCTATTTTTTTCATTTGTTTGGCTCTGTTTAATAGTATCTTGATTTCTCATAAAGTCATTAGCTTCCACTTGCTCCAACCTGATTCTCGAGGAATTATTCTCTTCAGTGAGCTTTTGAGATTCTTTTTCCATCTGGAAAATTCAACTTTTTAAGGCATTCTTCTCCTCATTGACTTTTTGAGCCTCTTTTGCCATTTGAGTTAGTCTATTTTTTAAGGTGTTATTTTCTTCAGTCAGATTGTAGTCTCTCTTTTCATGATTTTCTTGTGTCATTCTCATTACTCTTCCCAATTTTTCCTCCACTTCTCTTATTTGGTTTTCAAAATCCTTCTTAAGCTCCTCTATGGCCTGTAAGCAATTAATATTTTTCTTGGAAGCTTTTGGTACAAAAGTTCTGACTTTGTTGTCTTCCTGCCATTCCTTGCTTTGATACTTTTTGTCCCCCAAAAAGGAATCCAAAGTTGGATTGCTGTGCTTTCTTTGCTTCCTTTGCTTGCTCATGTTGCCACTCAATTACTTGACTTTTGAGCTTTTTGTCACAGTAGAACTCTGCTTCCAGAGAGGAGAGCTTTGTCCCAAATCACTGGGGTTTTCACAGCTTTTGGAGATATTAGTTGAGTGCTCTCTCTGAAGCCTCCACAGGCTCTGGCACCTGGTCACACACCCCAGGACTTCCACCAAGATCCAGATCCAAGCGGGTTAAAGCAAGAGTGGTGGCTTGGCCCCCCTACAATCTGCAGGCCAGGAGCTCTGAAGCAGCAATGCCATGGAAACTCCATGGCTGCTGTGCCTCACCTTCTTCTCCCTTCTGGGGGCAGAGGCCAGACCTCACTCTCAGTCCTCCTGTTTCCAAAGTCCACACTGACCTTTTACTTTGCCTTTGGCATTTATGGGTTGATAATTCTGGAAACTGCCACAGCTGCTGGTGATCCACTCTCCCAAAGTCACTGCAGCCTGCCTGATTGGGGCTGCCCTGAGGCTCAAACCGTAGGCTCACACAGGGCTGGGCTCTGCTTCCAGCCTGCTGTGATGGAGCCTTCCTGCCAGCCTGCCACGATGGAGCCTTCCTGCCAGCCTGCCATGCTGTCTTCAGTGGGAGATTTGTTTCTCTCTGTCACTCTGTGGGTTCTGTAGCTCTAAAATTTCTTTAGAATCATATTTTGCATGTATTTGAGGTGGCTATGGGGGGATCTCAGGGAGTTTTCCTGCTTCTATGCTGCCATCTTGGCTCTGCCCCCTGCCATTTCCTTTTCTAGTTCTTTTTATAGATGAAGAAAATCAGGAAAACAGGATTGGGAGATTTGCCCAGGATCACGCAGCTTATCTGAGTGTCTGAGGCAAGATTTGAACTCAGCTCTTGTCTTCCTAACTCTAGATCCAGCACTCCATCCTCTGCTCTACCTAGCTGCCCCCTAGCATTTATATAGGCCTTAATTTTTTTAAAGCACTATACATGTTCTCTCATTTGAGCCTTATAATAGCCCTGTGAGGTAGATGCTATTATTATCATTCCCATTTTACAGATAGGGAGAACAAACTGAGAACATTTTAGTGACTTGTCCAGGGACACACAGGTAACAAGTATCTGAGGTGAGATCTGAACTCCTTCATCCCAAGTCCAGTGACACTTAGTAGGCATAGTACCACTAAACTGCCTCACACACATTAGATTATTTGATCCTCACAAATTTCCTTGTGAAGTAGGCTTTATTATTATGGCCCCCATTTTATAAAGGAGGGAAATGAGACTGGTCAAATGATTTTCCCAGGATCACAGAGTTTCTACTGTGTGTCTCAGGAAGGATATAGCCCAGACCTTTTTAATTATGATTCTCACATTCTATCTACTATGTCACACTGCCTCTTGGTTACCCAGGGATGCCCCATAAATCAAACTGCAAATCCTGCATACTCAACAATTTGCTGGGCATATAGAAATTTTTTTTCCCTAAAAGAAAAAAAATAAGGGGGTAGGAAGGAATAAGGAGAATGAGTAAAAATAGGGAGGGGGCAGAGAGAGCTTAATTATGTTTCCTTCTTTATTAGCATCATTGATGCTGTTCTGAAAAAAAAAAACTTTCAGTTAAGTAGATTAGAGCAGTATATGGTAATTTGACTAACCAAAATAAAAGATTAAGCAGCAAGGGGAAGGAAAAAAAAACAATTTCTCCTTAATTAGCTTTTACTCAATTTTAACTGAGTCAACATAGAGAAGAAAAGTGGGGGAGGAAGGAGAGAAAGGAATCGGATCAAACAAACTCAAGCTGGTTGCTTTTGTTGATGGAGAATCTTGCCCGAGCCATACGGGGAGCCTTGGAAGAAATAAAAACGTACAAACATAGCAAAAGTCTTACAGACATTTATGTAAAACTGAAAGTGAAGAGTGTCTCCCATCTGTTACTGATTCATAACACGATTCTCTCTAGTATTGTGACTGAAGTACATTTTGATAATTCATTTCTTGGCACCTATTGTCAGAGAGTTTTTCTCTTTTTAAGTTCTCCAACATCGGATGTAGGCAAGGAAGTTGCCTTTATGACTCATAAATTTCCAAGAGGAAAGGATACATCTAGACAAATATCCTTTAAGATAAACAAAACAGGAACCTATCTCCCCCCTTCCCTTACACACGCACACAGACACACACACACACAATTTCTGAAGACTTTAATGCTCCAGGATTTATAGGAGAATCTGGGAAGCATCTTTGCTAAGAGCAGACAGGGAGATAACGCTGTTGCTCACAGATGCACAATTAGAGTTCACCAGGCCACTCTGTGATACACCAGTCCCCTCATTGTCTGCTCCTCCAATTTTCCTAAAGCTCATTAGCAACTCATTAAGAAAGCTAAGCATGCAGCATAAACAGAGGGTCTAAGGTGGGGGGGGAGGGGCCAGGGGGAGTCCACACACTGAAATGACAGTCTAGAGAGCAGCCCCATAATTAAGCTGAAAGATAACTGCCAATTCTAGCAGTGCCCACACCACCAAAGTCAAACTTCTTTAGGAATCGAAAGGTTGAAAGAAAGGATGCCACTGCTACGAACTGGTTGTTTTACTTTGACTTCTTCAAGGCAAGTCACAGGGAAGAATGGTTCTGCTGTATATTTAGTGTCTTTAACCAGAATTGATTCTATTTCAGCCTGGGTCGATGGTGTTTTATATCAATGTAAATTTTCTTTTAATGTTTTTTTTTGCTATCAAATCATTTAACAGTTCAATTTTTAAATGTCTATTAATTTATAGCAATCTGTGGCCCCACTGCAAATAAACAATATTTATCCAGTAATTTTGATGCACATATATAGTCCAAAATCATAAAATCACAAAAGAAACTTACTAATAATAAATATTAAATTAATATATTAAGAATAAATAATTTGTATTTATTATATTATAATATATTTATACACAATCTATTGTGTTGTATATTGTATAAAACATATTGAATTAATATATCAATAAACAAAATTAATAACACGTATTATATTTATATATTTAAATATATAAACACTACAGCAGAGCAAGGCTAATAGAGTTGAATCTTAGGGAAGCATATGTTAGGCAAGTTTACATGACTCTTTCGTTTAAGTTCCTGTTGTGTTTGTCCTTAGTTTTTGAAGAGGACCGTGGCATCAAGGAAATGATGACATGAGTTGCAATTCACTTTGATTTGGGAGAGGGAGGGCTGTGCAAGATCACCAGCCTCACTTTCTCCTCCAGAGTCATCTAGATCCAGTGACCATATAATCATCAGTATGACTGGAGATGACCCAGGAAACAATGGGAAATACGGCCATTTTAGGCTAAGGCCTTTTCAAGTTCTCACCTTGGGTAAAGTCATACCCACTCAATGAATAGGCCTCTTTAGGAAGTGAGTCAAGGGATGGCCCCTTTAATTAGAAAAAAAAAATCAAGCTAGAAGGGGAAGACCCTCAGGGTTGCTGTTCCAGAGAAAAACAGTTACCATGGATATTCACTACAAGCCTGGAGGACCCAAAATACAGTCATTAAGTAAGTGGAGCTTGGGCAGGGACCTATTGTGGTACAATTTATGAGCTTCAGAGTGAACTGAGTTTAAGGGTTGGGGAAAGAGGGAAGGAAGGAAGGAAGGAAGGAAGGAAGGAAGGAAGGAAGGAAGGAAGGAAGGAAGGAAGGAAGGAAGGAAGGTCTTAGGTCACTGACCTATAAAAATGGGACCACTTCTCTTGCATCCAAAGTGACAGAAAGGAAAGAGAAGGATATACATTGAGAATGCTGAAGCCCAACATCCCCAAACCCTACACTGTGATTCAACAGGAATATAATTATATTGCCAGCAAAAATCATATCCATTACCGCACAGTATACCCTCAAATGCAAACTCACATATATGTATTCCTTTTTTCACCGCTACTTTAGAAACCAAGATACTCACAACCCTTCCACATTTTGAGGCATTTTTAAACTCAAGCATTAGATTTAAGGATGTCAGACTCACTAGAACTGCTGAAATGTTACTCTAACATCTACCTGAAGAATCAAAGGCTAGGTATTAAGACTCTCTTTGTTTCCACAACTTCAAAATATCAATATGAAAAGAGAAAAAATCAGCTAAGCATCCAGATGCTTTGTTTACACCAGGCCAAATATCTGTATGCTTCAGCATAACTTACCTAGTACATGGTGGATAAAAGAGACAAAGGAATGGTAGGGTATTAGGGGATGTGAGCTGCTCAAGATAAGACTGTTTTCACCTTCCCTTGAATCCCCAAGTTTAGCACAGTGTCTGGTTCATAATTTGCTGGTATCAAGTGGACATAAGCTCATTCATGCTTCAGATGGTACCTCACGTTGCCTAAGAATAAAAGGGTTTATTATACACTAAGAGCATTTTCCCAGAAAGTTCAGAACAGAGGATGAGAGACAAAGAATTGTGACCTCTTAATTGCTACCCAGAATCTTCTACTGGATCATTGATTTCTAGCTGAAAGAGACTATTAAGGCTTTTAATTTCAACTCCTTCATTTTACTGTTGATGAACCTAGGGACTAGAGGATAAATGACCTACCCTGGGCCACCAAGGGGACAAACAACAGAACCATGATTTTAATTCAGTGTGACTCCAGTGCCGATGTTTCATCCATTATACCGCACTGCCTCTGTAACAGAATGGCTTACTGGTTTGATTTAAAGAGCACCAGGAAGGCATCAAATGTCTCCCCTCCTAGCCTCTCTGCTAACTCAAGGTCTACCATTTAGACATTCATCCTTTTTGTGTAAGTAAGAAATTATCAAAAGCAAGTGCTCCTGAGGAATGATCGGAATGATCAAAGATTAGACTCAGTCTAAGTGCCATCTCCTACAGGAAGCTTTCCTTGATCTTTTAGTTGTTAGTCCTTCCTATGTTTGTATTTCTTCTAAATGTATTTTGGATTTACTTCCTTGCGTACAGCTGGTTTCCCCCAGGGGACTGTAAACCTTTAAAGTTAGGAACTGTTTTATTTTTTTTTTTTTACAAAAGCATCAATTAGAAAAATATTAGCCAAAATTTGCACATAGAACATACTTAATAAACGTTTGCAGAATTATTAAGCTTTGCCGACTAGTAATATTGGCATGAATGAGTATATTAGAGTTTTCTGATCTAATGTAAGCCAGGTGAGATAACATATGTGCATTTTTTGGCCCTAAAAAAAATGAGACATATTCAATTCAATCTAATAAGTATCTGGTTGGTCTGGTGACTACTTTGTGACAAATGTAGTGCTATGATCTGAGAATACAAAGATAAAAATGAAAATAATCCCTGCCTTCAAGGAGCTTACATGCTGCTGGATAGACTGTATCATAAAAACATAGTAGATTGATTTGATAAACAGTAGGGGTACAAGAGCAGAGTTCAAAGTGGGGCTCTCTAGGTACTAGCAGGATAATAGGCATATCTGTGGAGGGCTAAGAATAAGGAGACAAGAAGGGGAATAAAAGAATTACTTTATTATCTGAATGTCAGTCCTGCTCTTTCCTTTCCCAGAAGATCCTTTAAGGGCTCTCAAAAGATTCTATATAAGCCCCCTGAGGATGAAGCAACAGGATTGTGTCATTAGCATCAGGAGAGCTGAGGCACAAGGGTGGGATCTCTCTAAAAAATTAAGAAAATGCTTTAGTTCAAGACAATAGAGTACCCTTGGGGGTGGGGAGATGGGAAAGGCACTCTGAATAAATTAACAAAACTATTCAAAATCATTCTTGCTAAATTTTATCTTATGCCCCATATAAATAGTCCTATTTAAGGCAAATTCCCACAAAAGAACTAAAACTGGTAGAGAAATAAATTCAATGTATTTTGTTTCTATGTTTAATTATCAGTATCCATTAGACAATAAATCTGATAGACACTAATGGGCACTAAGGCTACACAATGGAATCGGATTCAGGATTGTTCACATTAATTCTTTATACCTACATTTGAAATACTTCTATGGGTCCATAATTCTATCAATCCTAGTATTTCCTTTACCCATGCATGTGGATACTGACCCATTCATGTGTTCTCACCTTGTGTGATTATTTTCTGCATGCTTCCATAGTGAAGGATCAAATGAAATAACATGTATAAAAAAGTTTGCAGGGGCAGCCAGGTGGCGCAGTGAGTAAGAGTGCCGGCCCCAGCGTCGAGAGACCCAGGATCGGTTCTGGCCTCAGATACTTACTTAGCACCCACACAAAATAATTGGCTGTGTAACCTTGAGCAAGTTACTTAACCCCAATTGCTTTAAAAAAAAGTTTCTAAAATTTAAAGCTCTATATAAATGCTAGCTATTATTGTTGTTATTATTATTATTATTATCTTTCCAACATAAAAGATTCCTTTCCTTAGGTTCTAATTTGTTGGGGTTTTTTTTTTTTTTGCTTTTATCAAATATTTTGCTGATACCATTTCAGCACTAGAGTTATCTGCTATTCATTGCTTTTGTTATATGAATAGCCCACCTTCTATTCATTGCATGGGGGGAAATTCCCCTTTTCCTTTGAGGGAAATTAGTTCCTTAATTCTGGATATGTTCTAAGATATTTTTGAAACTAGGAAACTATTGTGCTTGGATTTGGGGGCAAAAAAGTCACCTTTGGGGGAGAAAAGCTTCCCCTAATACCTGTTCCTCTCAGCAGAAGACCTCCTCTTATACTTCACTTAGAAAATAGAGATCATTCACTCTGAGCTACCTTTTCTCTCATGCTCTGCATTTTGAAACCTCTTGATATTATTTCCCATGCTCTCCCCTTTATTATAGTTTATGGTGAAGAGATCTCACTTCTTCTAGACAAAGCCAAACTCTTCATGTATACCTTTGATCCTAATTCACCTGAAGCATCTTTTCTAGTGGAAACCACCATCCCCTATAACTATTCCTCAATCTTCAGTGGCTCACTATCTACTGAATCATTCTGTACTACCTATAAATGTGTCTGGGTTCCTCTTACTCCCATCACAAATAAACATTCACTTGAATCTACTATTCCCTTAAGTTATCAGTCTTTATATCTTCTTCTCTTAGTAGCCAAAATCTTAGAAAAAGCTAATTACTTCATTGACTATACTTCCTCTCCTCTCACTGACTTCTAAACCCCTTGAATGTGGATTCCTACCTCATAATTCAATTGAAATAGCTCTCTTTAAAATTACTAATGATCTTTTAATTTGAAAAACCCAATGGCCTTTTCTCAATCCTATATCTTCTTGACCACTCTATAGCATTTGACACTTGATCACCATAGCTTCCTAGACACTCTTGCCTCTTTGGATTATTTCGAGACTGTTTTCTTGCATTTCTCTTAATCTGTCTGACTATTTCTTCTCACCCTCCTTTGCTGGATCATCAACCATAACTCATTCTTCTAACTTTGGCTGTACCCCTGGGAGACTTCATCCTGGACCTCTTCTCTTACTATACTCTCTTTCTTGGTTACCTTATCAATGCAATGGAATTGGGTTCAATTATCATCTCTCTGTAAATGGCCTCCAGATTCACGTATTTAGTCCCAACTTTCCTTAGCTCCTGTACAACATCACCAACTGCTTGTACTGAGGAGAGAGAATGATGTAAGGATGGAACCTGTGATCTCATTGGTATAGGGAACTCCTGGGTGAAGAAACTTCCTCTAGCAATGCAGGTCAATACTTTTTCTGTTACCTATAGTTTTCAAAATTTGCATAGTGCAATGAAAGCTTAAATGACTTGCCCTTGGTCATATAGTGGGTAAGGTATCAGAAACAGGACTGGAGCCTAGGTCTTTTTGGCTTTTAAGTCCCCTTTCTATATGCTAGGATGGAAATTAAAACAAACCCTTCTACTACCTTACTGACTCAAAAGACTAGTTAATGAAAAGGATTCAGTCAAGAGGTTAAGGACAAAAAAGAACTGGCATCAAAGTAGGATTTTCAAAAGTCTCTAAAAGGGCAATTACTATAAAGTCACAAATAGCCTATAACCTTAAAGGGTATTAAATTCTGATTACTATTGAAGAGTCTTTCAAAAAGACTCTCTGACGTGTGACCCCCAAACTTCCAATTATTTCAAGAAACAAAAGATAATTCCTATTGCTAACCATGACACAGTAGATAAGAGTGCTAGTGCTAAAGACAATAAGGCCTGAATTCAAATTTGGCCTCAGATATGTACTAGCTGTGTGACCCTGGGCATGTCACTTAAGCTTTATCTGTCTCAGTTTCCTAAACTATGAAATGGGGATAATAACTCTTATCTTGAAGAGTTGTTGTGAGGATAAAATGAGATGATATTTATAAAGTGCTTACCACAATATTTGGCTCATTGTGTGTGCTTAATAAATGCTTCTTCCTTCTTCCTTCAGTATAGAGATACTTCCTTCCCAATAAAAATTTCCCTTTAATACTAAAGAGCAGTCTTCCACCAATGAGGTATTTAATGTAATCCTGGGGTCTTGACTTGTTTGTGGGGTATGTGTGTTACTGACCCTTTTGTCAGTCTTGTAAATATCATACATGCCTCATCAAAATCATCTTTTTAAACAATTGAAGTCTACACTTGAAAAATGAAGAAGATAGGGTGGCTAGGTGGCACAGTGAATAGAGCACAGGCCCTGGAGTCAGGAGGCCCTGAGTTCAAATCCCACCTCAGACCCTTAACACTTACTAGCCATGTGTCCTTGGGCAAGTCACTTAACCCCAATTGCCCCTCCAAAAAAAAAAGAGAAAGAAAAACAAAGAAGATAAAGAATGTCATGTGACTGTAGAAGACAGATCTTATCAGTTGGTGCATAGGTCACAGACAGATTATTCATGGACACTGAGCTATGCTAAGAATTGAAAAGTGGAAGTAGAACAGGTTGGATTGTCTTTGGGAAATTGTTTAGTGCTTTAATGACCCTGAATTTTTCCCTGAAACAAATCCCTATTTTAAGCATCTGGGACCTGTGTACCAACTGATCAAATCTATGTCTTCTACAGCCACATGACATTCTTCATTGTCTTGGTTTTTCTCGTGTGAAGATTTAGATTGAACTATTTTGAAGGAATGTGGATCTCATTTATGATGTTTTATGACATTCTTCATCTTCCTGATTTTTTCAGTGTGGAGATTTAGATTGAACTATTTTGAAGGAATGTGGATCTCATTTACAAGGTTTTATAGTATCCTGGAGTTTTTTTTCAATTAGCCCGATATCATCTGTAAAAAGAACTCCATGATAAATGCTAGCCTTCTATGAAGGAATTTTTAAAAATGTTATCTATCATTTCTACATTGCCTCTATTGAATAGTAGATGTAGCAAGCAAACTTCATTTTTTGGTGGGGTGCAGTACCCCTGCCAGATGAATAATTTCATTGGGGTGGTAAATTGCCATCAGTGTTAAAACTTAAGAGTGTTAAAACTCTCCCTAATGATATGTAACTTATAGTCTTGTGTAGTTTCTAAGGCAATGAGAGGCAAGGTGACTCATCCATGGCCACTGGGGTAATATCTATCAAAGGCAGGACTTAAACTCAGGTCTTTCTGACTCCAAGGTTGACTTAGTTTCTAGTATTTCACTCTTTCTGTCAGCAAACAAATGGAAAACAAATATTGCTATTTCTCAAATAATGAGTACAACAGAATGTCAGTGTACTCTGTTGATTCTATAAACTTTATTTCATTAACTATTAGTCCTAATGGGAAAAAATAGTTAAATATAAACAAATCATTTCCATGAGTAATTTAAAACTATCCAAAATTAACTAAGGCAACTCTTAAGATCAAAATTCAAACTTTAGGCAAGAAGGAAATTTTATTTCATTAATAGTGTTGAGACTTGAGGTAAGTCTTTGGAACACCTAGTGGCAATAATTGACATTTATATGGTTCTTTAAAGTTTGAAGGCATTTTGTATACACACAGAGAAGTTAAGTGATTTTCCCATAGTCCAATCATCTGAACTCCAGGCCCAGCACTCTATCTTATACACTGTGCTGCCTCTTCAGAGAGGGTTAACCTGACTAATGATGGTTCACTGTGGTTAGCAGCTATCCTAGGAGGAGCAGAAGGCAGAATGGCTCTGGGACTAATGAGGCTTCTATTTCCAATTGTAGGAAGCTAGTCAGGAGTGGGTGAGGAATAGAGAGAGCTAGAGAATCTACAAGGGGGAAGTTCAAAGAGGAAAACCAGATGGTGAGAGATAGAATAGAAAGTAGCTAGGGGCATATAGATTAGGGTTCATGGAATTTGAGCAGCAGTCAAATATTGAATCAAATAAAACTGAACAGGACTTGGCAGTCAATCAAATCAATTATTGTCAAAAAAAATCATTAAGCATCTACAATGTGCAAAGAACCCTGTGAAGTGTGAAGAGAGATAAATGTGATGTGGTCCCTGACCTCAAGTGGTTTACAATTTAATAGTATTATGAACCAGAGCTTAGTTAGAGTCAAAATCAAGGCTGAATCAGTAACATTAATAATACTGAATAGGATTAAGCCATAACCTGCCTATCAACCTGTGCAGATGTATTTTGACTAGCCAGAACATCATGGCTACCATGTACTTCTCAGAATCTTCAAGAGTCAGTACTCCACTAGACTTACAACCTGACAAAGAACTTATTTCAGTTTCTCTCCCCAAACCTCCTCAGAACTCACCCAAAAATATGATGGCAAAATATCATCTATGTTAAATTACTTTTTCAATAGTAGATGATTTATAGTTGATTAGGTAATTAAATCAAATACAAGTGGCTGAAAGTAAATCTATTTTTATCATCCCTGTAAATTAAAAGTTCCGCATCATAAAAAATCATGACCATCTTGAAAATGACTAGCCAAGTGCTTTTTATAGGCAAGCAGGATTTATTGTCAATTAACGTATTGAACTGTGTAGTCAGCATAACCCTGTGCTCAAGACTTTTTAAATTATTGGCTTCCGCTATCAAGCTGCTCCATATCACAGTAATGAAATGTATCTAGCTATTCACATATTGAACAATTCCTTAGGTTGGGTTTATATCTCACTATAACAACATTTCATTTTATTATTATCTCCAATCCCCTGTAATGAATACAAATACATTCCTTTTTTCCATCATGGGTTTATCAATTTCCATTGATTTGCCTGTAATGAATACAGTCAGAAAAAGAAAGGCAGAGAGATCATATCCATTAAAGTGTCTTTAACTTCAAAAGTTTTTTGGTTGCATTGTTTAATTAAAAAGAAAAGAAAGTCATCAGCAAACTAATTAAAGAGAGACATAACTTTAGGTCCTGCTTATGAACAAGAAGTCAATAATTATTATGGGAGAAGGGGATGGAGGGACTATAGTATGTTTGTACTTACATTGTTCCTCAGTCAGCTCGCACATTTTTAAATGATTAATTCTTATGAAGCATTTACATTGCATAGAGATGATTCTCTATTAACTAGCCATCATGCACCACATTTTTTCTCAGTCAATAAAGGTCAACTGAAGCAATAAAAATCAAAATGAGTTTATGGTAGTAAGTTCAACTTTTATAACTAGTTTTGGATTAAGCTTAGGTGCATATGTACACATAGATAGCCCATTCCATAAACAAGAAAATATACATATAAATAAACACGCATAAACAATCATCACTTAAACCATCAATGTGCTGTATGTTAGGCCCCCTTTCTTCCTTTCCATACAAGACAAAGGAGAATATCTATGAGAGAGATGAACATATATTTTTATGAGATTATTGGGAGAAAAAAACAATCATATAGTAACAGTTGATCTAGAGGAGAACCTATTTGGTCAAAATGAAAGCAGAGCATCTATCCCCTGCCTAAACCTAACTGTAGACAGCTGACAACTCAGTGATTAAGCTAGCATTTTAAGAGCTTAGATTTAAAGTTATAAGGAACTATTAGAATCCAGGAAGCTCAACCACTTCACTTATGCAGACAAGGAAAGTGAGGCTGAGAAAGGTTACATAAGTACTTGCTGAAGGTCACATAGCTGAAGGTCACATGAGGCAAGTGCTAAATTCAGGTCTTCCTGACTCTACACCACATTCTAGAATGCCACTTAGTGACCTTAACCTAACCACATCCTCTTCCTATTCCTTCTCCCTTGAATCCAAGTCATAGACTCCTACATTTTTAGAGTTGGAAGAGAGACTTTGGAAATTATCAAGTGTACCCCAATTGTCTGTAGGAAATTATAAACTGTTGTAAATAATCATGAATCATTTCTAGGTCCACAGTCAAAATTGTGCAGCAGGAAGAACAATTGATTTGGAATCAAAGGACCTGCTTCTGCCACTTCCTACCTGTGTGTGCAAGGCACTCCCCATTCTTCTTCACTACTCCCAACCCCCAGCTATTCACTTGCCAAGTCATAGATTCTACTTCTGCCATATTTCTCCTATGTGTCCTCTCCTCTTCTCTGACACTGCCACCACCCTGGATAGCTCCTCATCACTTCACACTTGGTCTGGTCAAAGAACTTGCCAGTTGGTCTCCCTATCTCAAATCTCTCCCCCACCCTCTACTCAGTTGTCAAATTGATTTCCTAAAGTTTAAGTCTGGTCATGTCATACTCCTACATCCCAACTGGCCATTCAATAAACTCCAGTGGCTCTCTTTCACCTCAAGGATAAATATAAAATCCTACTTAGGTTTCAAAGTCATTCATAAATTGCTACTTCCTACCCTTCTCCACATTTTCTATGATCCAGTTACACTGACATCCTTGCTGTTCCTCAAACATGATGCTCTATGTCCTCACTCCAGGCATTTTCACCGGCTTTCCTCCATTCCTGTGACTTTCTCCTTCCTGCTAACTGCCTTCTGGCTTCTCTGGATTTCTTCAAGTCTAAGTGAAATTACAACTGTCTGCAAGAAACCCTTCCTGCTCCTCCCAACCTTCGTGCCTTCTCTCTGCTGATCATCTTCAATTTTTCCTGTACTTAGATTATATGTGACTAGTTGTTTATATGTTATCTCCCCTCATTAGACTGTGAGCTCCTTAAGATCAGAGACTGGTTTTGCCCCCTTTTTTGTACCCTTAATGGTTAGCACAATACTTCACACATAGTAGGCACTCAGCAAGTTCTTACTAACTGAATGATTTAAATCCTATAGGACTTAGTTACCACATCTATAAAATGAGAAAATTGGACCAGATGACTTCCAAAGTCATAAATCCACAATCCTATGATTCATGTCTCCATTCTACTCTTCGTTTAATTTTTTAATATTTTATTTTTTCCAATTACATCTAAAAAAACAATTTTTAACGTTCATTTTTTTAAAAAATGTTGAGTTCCAAATTCCTCTTATTTCTTCCCCCACTTTAACAATTTGATAAAGGTTATTACAGGTACAATCATGCAAAACATAATTTCCATATTTGGCATGGTATGAATAGACCAAAAAATGAAAAAAATAAAGTAAAAAAATAGTATGTTTCAATTTGCATTCAGACTTCTATCTCTGGAGGTGGGGAGAATTTTTTTTTCTTATAAGCCCTTCAGAATCATCTTGGATCATTGAATGGCTCAGAATAGCCAAGTCATTCACAGTTGGTCATCAGAAAATGTTGCTGTTACTGTGTACAACGTCCTCCTCATTCTGCTCAATTCACTTTGCACCAGTCCAGGTAAGTCTTTCCAGGTTTTTCTGAAAGTATGCTGCTCATCATTTCTTATAGCACAAGAGTATTCCATCACAATCGAACTACCACATGTTCAGCCATTCCCCAATTGATGGGCACGCCCTCCATCTCCAATTCTTTCAGTCATCACTTTTTTATGTCATAAACAGACCTGTCTCTAGCAAACCTTCAGTCCAGAATCCAAGTACTTACAGAGCACGTAAACAACCACAGGACTTCTCTAAGATCACTCCCTTCAATCTCCACTCATACTTGAAGGTGAGATCTCTATATAATGACTTAAATTTATTATTATATTAGAATTATTATATTATATATAATATAATAATATTATTATATATTAGAATTAGATTTATTCTATAGCCACCCACAAACCTCCATCTTTTTACTTCCCCCTGATAATCAGCCAGTAGCCTCAATGAGCTTTTAGCAAAGAGATTTACTGAAAAGATGGAATAAGAACTGTTGGAACAAAACATTGTGGTAACATTCCTGTTGCACACAAAGTCCCTGGGGAGAGCAAACTCAAAATTAAAGTATAATAATTCTTGTTCAGTCATTTCAATCATGTCCAACTCTGCTTAACCATATTTGGGGTTTTCTTGGCAAAGATACTGGATGGTTTGCCATTTGCTTCTCCAGTTTATTTTACAGATGAGGAAACTGAGGCAAACACAATTAAGTGACTTTCTCAGGCTCACACTACTAGTAAGAGACCAGATGTGAACTCAGGAAGATGAGTCTTCCTGGCTTCAGGTCCAGCGCTCTATCCATTGTGACACCTAGCTGCCCTAAAAAGTTCAGTATTAGTGGGGCATAAATGGTCCCACAAAGGAAACTCAAAATTCCTGGTTACTGAATAGTCTTCATGAAGCTCCCCTTAGATATAGCTCTCTGGTAGACGATATAAAAGGTTCCTTTCTAGAGTCCACAACTGGCAGTTCTTTCTGTCATGAAGTGGACAGTAGTGGTGGTCTCACTTCATACAGCTGTCCTCATCCTCAGATGATTATTTGTCCATATCCATATGTAGGCACTTTCCCTATCATCAGCCACCATGGCCCTGATGGCATCTGCTGCCACCTTGATGATATGGAAAGGAGGCCAAGAGGCACAGAAATCTTTGCATTCCTCTAAGTGACTTAGATCTTCACATAAGATTTTCTTGTTTGTTCTCATACCATAGTAGAGCAGAAAGGACACAAGCTTTAGAGGCAAGGGATACTTATTTAGGTTCCAGCCCCAGCAGTTGCTGCCTGTGTGACCTCAAGTCAATTTACTCCAATGGTTCTCAGTTTCCTCATCTGTAAAAGGAGAGTGCTGGACAAGGTGACCTCTGAGGTTCATTCCTTCTCTAAATATATGGTCCTATGGATGAAGGATTAAATGACAAAGCATTTGTTAGGCATCTACTGTACAGTCAGTGTTTTAAGTGCCAGGAATAGAAATACAAAAGTGAGACACTTCCTGCTCTAATAATAGTGAGAGACAATACATATAGAGGAAAGTTAGACAAGGTGAAGATATTTTGGTCTGGAAAGGTATAGGGATAATGAGTAAGGCCATCCCAGAAGCAATGGTAGTATTTATTTAACTACTGTTCCCAGAGAAAGAGTTAGAAATGTGTTTGGGGTTGGAGTTTGGGGATGGTTGTGGGGGTGGGGGAAGACATGGAAAGGAAGGGAAGAACATCATAATAAAATTGAGATTTTTTTTCAAAAAGTCCCCTTTTGAATACCCCTTCTCTCCAGCCCAGCAGCTCACAAACCAAGGTTATATTTTAAACCATCAAATCCCTTAATGGCTCATGATCATATTTCTTTAACACATAAATGCACAGTTTAGAATAATGTTCATTAAAACATATCTCCATAAAGTGCAGAATACTTAACAAAATATGGATTTGATGGCACATCTCTTGTGCCTCCAGGTCCAACTCGGCCAGTTGGAAATCTCCTTTGTAGCAGAGCTCCTAAAAAACACAGGCAAAGCAATAAGCTGTACCACAGTTTCCTTACAGGCACTACACAATTATTGTCAGGCTTAGGAGACATGACATGAGGCCTTGCTTTCCAGTCTGTGAACTTGGAGGTCATATCAAGCAAGACTGTTCAGAGAGGATGTTGAAAGTTCATGAGAGGGCAGGCTATCAACTCTAGGAAACAACAAAATGAGCTCCGGATGGCAGAAAAATAAACAAACAAATAAATAAGTAAAAAGCATGCTGAGCTAGATATGCACTCTGTGTGTGTGTGTGTGTGTGTGTGTGAATAAAACCAGAAAGTAAGCCTGCTAAACTCCTTGCTAGAAGTTCCACTGCTGAATTATCACTATATCTGGATCCTATAGCAAGAGTGAAAAGAATGCACTAGGAAAGGAACCGAGGTGTCCTAAAGGACTAAAATAATTAAAACCATCTATCCATGCTACGGGGCATTATGAGCAGAACCACTGAAAAAAGAGGGATGACTTTATATGGTTTGTGTCCTTCAGGGCAGGTAGTAAAGGGGGAATGGGGAGGGGTGGTTGAAGTCATGTCCATGTATGTTCTGCAGCATCTCGGCCTCAGCAGTTCATCCTAACAGTGACAGGGTGGAGTATTCCCAGCAGGGTGAGCTTCGCCGTTTAATCCTTTCCTGGCAGTCCAACAGTGAGAGAGGAACCTGGGTCAGGAAAATGCTAGAAAATCCCCAGAGGAAGAGGTTTGTCACTGACCAGGAGGAGCAGCTCTCATTGAGATCAAAGGATAATAGCTCTCAAAATGAACAGGGATGTTAGACGTCACATAGTTCAATCCCCTCATTTTACAGATGAGGAAACTGAGGCACGGGGAAGGTTAAATAATTTGCCCGCTGTCACAAAGGTAGTATCAGAGGTGAGATTTGATCCCAGATCCTCTGACTCTTCCCACTGTACTACAAATGCCTCCCTACTCAGAAATAGTGAACCTCTTTTGATGAGAAATTTTCTTTTGTTTCCCATTTCTTTGACTGGCACCACCATTCTCATTCACCTAGTCTTGA
Source organism: Petaurus breviceps papuanus (assembly GCF_028583685.1). Lineage (NCBI taxonomy): Eukaryota > Metazoa > Chordata > Mammalia > Diprotodontia > Petauridae > Petaurus > Petaurus breviceps. Next base: position 3,489,458 of record NW_027185616.1, on the reverse strand, counting down.
AACCTCAGAATTATCTTCTCCTAAGCCATAATATCAAATTAGTTACCAAATACTATTGTTTCTACCTCTCTGATCTTTAATATTAACATTCATTGCCTTATTTCCACTACCGCTGGAACTAGTCAGTCCACAAGCATTCAGCGTTTACAGTGCAGCAGGCAATGTGTCGAGCAGTGGGGATATGAGAAAAGGCGAAAAGACAGCTTTTGCCTTGAAGTTTACGCTCTCATTTAACTTTTCTCAATTACCTGCAAAAATGAACATTTTTAAAAATTTAGAATTTCAAATTCTCTTCCCGCCCTCTTTACCTGCCTTGAGAATTTGATATACATTGTACATGCAAGGTCATGCAAAATATATTTTCACATTATCCATGTTACAAAAGACCCCTTCCCCAAAAAAGGGAAAAGGGAAAAAAGTGTCCTTCAATCTTCATTCAAACTCCATCAATTCTTTATCTGGAGGTGGATAGCACATCACGGGGCCTTTAGAATCACCTTGGGTCTTTGTATTACTGAGAATAACCAACTTATTCACAGTGATCATCATGTACTATTGCTGTTACTGTGTAGAGTGTTTTCCTGGTTCTGCTCACTTCATTTTGAATCAGTTCATGTAGTCTTCCCAGTTTTTTTTTTTTATGAAAATATCCTGCTCATCATTTTCCTAGCACCACAGTATTCCATCATCATCATATACCACAACTTATTCAGTTATTCCTCAATTGATGAATATCCCCACTATTTCCAATTCTTTGCCACCACAAAAAGAGATGTTTATACATTTTTATACATATAGGTCCTGTTCCTTTTTCTTTGATCTCTTTGGGATACAAACCTGATGGTGGTTTTGCTGGGTCAAAAGATATGCAGAGTTTTATAGCCCTTTGGGCAAAATTCCAACTATTTTTCCAAATGGTTGGATCAATTCAGAACTCCACCAAGAATGCCTGAGTTTCCCAGTTTTCCCATATTCTCTCCAAAATTTATCATTTTTTTTTCTTTTCAACACATTAGCCAATCTGGTAGGTGTGATGTGGTACCACAGAATGGTTTTAATTTGTATTTCTCCAATACTGATTTAGAATACTTTTTCATGTGACTATTGATATCTTCTGTGTCTTCATTTAAAAACTGCATGTTTTCCTCTTCTAAGTTTATGTCCTGATCCTTCCTATCATGATAATAACTCAGTCAAGATCTTTTTGGTTGTTGTTTGTTGTTTTTAATTTTTTTCTGCCATTTTTGTGACTTTGTGACATTTTTATGTGAGAGTTGGGCTCTGGTTCTGCATTGTCCCCAGCTTTTTGTCCTGGGGCTCTGGGTCCTACTTTCCCTAGGCTTTAGGGCTTAGCTGATCACTTTCTCTGTGGGGGTAGGCTTCCCTTCTGGTGTGTACTGGGGAGTTGGGGCCTCCCTTTTGCTCTCCTCTAGGTGTGGGGTTTAGCTGTTGATCTGCCCCAAGTGTGGGACTTTGCTGCTGGGTTGCTGTGATAAGAGCCCTTCTGGTGGCTGACCCAGGTATGGGATATTGCTGTTGGCCAACTCAGGAGTGGGGCTTTAGTACTGGGTAGCAATGGAGTGAAGGCCTGGCTGGTGGCTTCTGCTGGGCATGAGGTCATTGGGATTGGGCCTAGCTGCACTGCACAGATGGCCCACTTGCCTAGGGGGCTGTTAATTTACAAGAGGCTTGGAGTCTTTCTGCCACCATCCCTACTCCCCACCCCCTAACTTCCCCTAGCCCATGAAGCTGTCTGGCTACAACTGCTCTAGGACCTTGCTCCCCTCCCACCCCAGTGAAACAGACCTTTCTTCCTGTGTTGGTAAACTGCTGACCTGATCCTAGATCAATCCTGGGGAAGTTTTCTAGTTGGAGGGGAATTTGGGAAAGCTTCAGAGGGTTCCTTCCTCACTCCACCATCTTGGCACAAGAAATCTCATCTGTTTTGCTTCTTGCCACTGCCTCCCTTAATCCACCCTCCCTTCTATTATCCCTTTCCTCACCTACTTCCATGTAGGGTAAGATAGATTTCTATACCTCCTTTGTGAGTGACCACAATCACTCTTCTCTGTCCTGGAACTGTGACTAGAACCCATGCTCCCCTGCAGCTGCAATACCAGAGCACTGAAGCATCTTTTCATCCTGGAACTGCATATGAGCAATGCAACAGGGTGCTGAGCCCAGACTCAGCAAAGGGTGGCCTCTATTCTCATTCTCATCAGTTGTCAGACCCCCTCCCCTTACCATCCATGAGCTAAGAGTTTCTGAAGTTGCTGCAGCCACCGATGCAGTCACTTCAGCAGGTTGTACTCCAGGCCCAACCATCCCTCCGATACGATCGACCTTTCATGCTGAACTCCTAAATTGTCATGGGTTAGCAAATTGTTTCATCTCAAAACAGTTTTTCTTTTTTCTGAGATTCGGGGTTGTAATAGTAATGGAATTTAAAGATCCCCCTGTATTGGCTTGGTTTTTGGTCTGATTGTGTTAAAACCCAGAGCTTGTGAATCCCACTTGTGGAAGGGACTTGTTGATGTAAAAAGAGAGGGCTGAACTAGGAGGAGCTGGTGACGTAAATTTAGAGAGACACAAGAAAAGAGAGAGGCAGAAGAACTTTTTGGAAGCAGCATCTTGGAGGTGGAGAGAGACTAAGAGGATTGCTGAGGGCCAGTTCCAACTGCCCAGGACTTTTTGAGAGCTGCCACCCAGAGCTGCCAAGGACTGAAGAGACATGGCTGTTATGCTGGTACTTTGTCTGTCTGTTTTGATATTGTTTTGCCAGATCTGTCCACTGGTGAAGGACAGTCCTGTTGTTGCAGAGGTCTTAGAACCTTGCTGTTGGTTCAGAGCTACTGAGACTGTTCTGCAGACAGAGAGTGAATACTGTCCACTGGTGAAGGACAGTGCTGTTGTTGCAGAAGTCTTGGAAACTTGCTGTTGGTTCAGAAGCCCTGAAGAAGGATTTTCTTGTTGTATGTTTACAGAAATCCTGGAAGAGGGTTTTGCTAATGTTTTCAGGGGTCCTAGGACTGTTCTGCAGACAGAGAATGAATTAATGAAGAGACTGGCAATGTATCTTGTGGCCTTGCTAAGCTTTGTCTCCCCAGGAACAAAGATTGCTGAGAACTTGCCTCATATCAAGAGGAAGAAAAGACCTCCATTTGGGTATTAAATGATGTGCTTAAGCTTGTTGTAACTCTGGAGTAGATTCAATTGTGATCCAAGGGTAGGGAACTTTTGACCTTTTTGTGTTCTGTGATTGAACAAATGAATGTACTTTACTTATGATTGGAAACTAATCTCCATTTGAGAAGAGGGGCTTTGTGATGGACTAAATGAAGGTACAGCCTAGGGGTGGAGTAGTATTTAGAAGTGGGACTTTGTGATTGATTAAATGAATCTAATGTCCCAGGGTGGGGTAGTACTTGATTAAATCACACTTGGGGGTAGTACTTGGAGATTATTGAATCACACTTAGTAAATGCTGTATTTTGAATGATGTCATATTTTGATCTTCTCTGTTCTTAATTTGTCACTGAATAAAATGGAGAGCACCTATGCTGGTATTCTGAACCTTGGGAAGTTGCCTTTGCTTGGCATTACATTACAGGGCTTAGTTCTGTTGCTCTAGAATTTGATTTGAGGTATTATTTTAAAGTAGTTTGGAAGGGAATTTGGGAGAGTTCAGGTGAGTTTTTGCCTCTACTCTAATAATCTCAGAAGGAAAATACTAGTACTGGAGGGGCATAAAGGGTGGAGGCCAAGAAAGATCTTCTCTGCAGAAGGTAGAACTTGGAAAGAAGCCAGTAAAGAAGCCATGAGATGGAGGTGAGGAGGAAAAGTATTCTAGGCATGCAGGAAATCAAGTGAAAAGACACAGTGAGGAGATGAAGTACTGTATGCAAGGAATATTAAAAAAAAAGTGTTGTGGGACTATAGAAACACCCCTATTCAGGACTTGATCACTTCCTTTCTAGATTGTGGCAAAAGCATGCCAAATGTTCTCCTTTCTTCTAGTTTCTCCCATCTCTCATCATTTCAAAATCAGTGTCAAAGTAGCTTTACGAATGAACGGTTCTGATAATGTGACTCCATGGCTCAAAAGGCCACAGTATCTCCCCATTGCCAAAAAGATAAAATACAAATTCTATAGCTGGTATTTAAGCTCCTGAGCAATCTGACTTCAAATAACGTTCCCAACTTTTCTTTCCTTTCACATATAATAAACAAAGGACCAACTTTTCATCTTTGTATCTCCAGTGACTGCAACTAATATTTACAAAGTACTTACTGTTTGCAAGTAGTAGGTGCTTCAGAAAGGTTTGTGGAATTCAAATGAAAATAACAGTTTGTATCCTGCCAAAAATGACCCTGATATAGAGTCAAATCTAAGAGTTCATCTAATTCTCAATAATTCCATTTTATAAGTGAAGAAACTGAAGTTGGGAGAGGGGCAATTACTTACCTAAGGTCACACAGCTAGCTAGTCAGGAGTAGAACCTGGATTCCCTGACTCCTGATCTAGGCTCTTTACTTCCCTTTATCCTGCCTCATCGTTTTCACAATTAAAGAGGGATGAAGAAACTAAAGCTGTCATGACAGCTCACCTTAAATGACTCACAGGAATACCAAAGGAGGCAAGAATTCCCAAACTGTCAATGCTGGAAATTGCACTTGATTTCAGAAAGAGGCCCTTGACAGAGCTTCAAGTCTGAGAGAACATATGGAACAAGACAATCTCTCTAAAGAGGAATGTGGTACAAAATCTATTGGGGGATTCAAAGGTGTCCTTGTAAGTCAAGGACTTTGGGAGGGCATAAGGTATGTTTTGCATTCATTTTCACTATTATGTGATGGGAATTGGTCCTAATTTTCTACTGCCATGGTCTTGGCAATCCTAAATGGGATCATTCACCTCTATATTTTGAACAACTTTTCCTAGTGGTGGCATGAAGTCCAGGACTCTTCCATGATAAGGCTACATGACACAGATGGAGCCAAGAAATTGTAGGGCTTTGTTTTTCTCTTATGACATTGGAGATCATCTCTGCCCAGGAAGGGAAAAGGTGGAATGCATTGAGTAAGAGTTGGCAAACAATGTTATTTTCTTATCCTGTGGTTGATTTGGATCAAGGATCATAGCTTTAGAATCAAAAGAAACCGCAAGGGTCATCTAATTAAACCCTCTCTTCTTATACTTAGAGAGGTCAAGAGGCTCGCATAGCATTGCATAGGGAGTAAATTGTAGAGATAGAATTAGAACATAAATAACATGACTCCAAGTCCCATAGCCTTTCTATGCTATAGGATCATGGAGAAAATCAAAATGAGAATTGGAATTCCCTCTTTCACCTCTACTTCCCCAAATTTAAAAAAAAATAGAGAGAGAGGTACAATCAGATTTAAATGAATGTAGACAACTAATGTGCTTGGAAATTGCTAACAGGAAAAGGATGGTTCAATCTGTTTTGAAAATAGAATATCCTTCAGTGGTTACTCATTGGGTTACTATTGTTAGTGACAATCACAGTCATATCAATAACAGTTTTCATAATAGCTTAAAATTATACACAATGGTTCCTGAAGGTGTGGTCCCCCCTTCCCCCACCTTGGTGTAGGAGGAAGAAGTGGAGGATCTGTGTTCATCATCCCTATTTTTGGTCTCCTAGAAATGATTTTAACAATAATATCAAGATAGCTCCTTGGTCCATAAGTTCCTTTAGAGTAGGGATTGGTTCATTCTCCAGTATTTACGCTCATTCCTAGTACATAGGAGATGCTTAATAAACATTTGGTGATTATTACCCTGACTATTTATCAACCAAATTTCTCTACTATTCCCCACAATGTTAACAGTTCTTCTTGGAGGCTCCATGAAGCAAACTTAATCTCTGTCTTGATCTCTGACTGATGGGACAGACAGACAAGAGCACATTAAGTGTATATCTAGTAGAAAAAAAAAATGAAAAATGCACAACTCACAATAAATTGTTTCCAAGACAATATATCATCAAAAGGTCTGAATTAGATAGTTCACTAAGAGCACCCCCATACATCATTTCTCTATCTCTTTTTTTACTTTTTCAGCATTCACCTTGGGACACAAACACATGCATACACCGCGCCCCCCCCCCCCCCACACACACACACACACTCCACTACCCCAAGTGCCCAGTACTTCCAAGGAACTGATAAGGAACTAATGCCATAGTATCCTGTAGCTTGATGTGACTCCTCCCAGGAGCATTGTACTTTAAAAGAGGAGTCTACAAAGGGCAATGCTTAACCCAAAGCCACAAATTCCTAATTACGGGATTTCAGTCAGTGTATGATCTTGATTAGAGATATTTTAAGTCAGGCAAAGGCGAGACACTTTAGTCCATGGTTTGGAGTAATTATCAAGTCCACTTATGCAACAATAACAAAAAAAATCAACCTTCCTCATTTCCAGTAAAAAGAAATTTTTTCTTCTTTATTCAGAGAAAGTAGGTAAACATAGGAAATGTTCTCAGATACCTTTTATTTTTCCTGTCAAGCTAAGAAACGATAAATAAAACACGAGGCCCATCTGTACTGTTCTGCAGAGGCTGGTCTCTAGCAGCATTGTGTAGACTGTGGAAGACCACTAAGCTGAGAAACTGGGTTGTAGACCCAGCTCTGCCACTAACTAGCTGTGCAACACTAGCCTGAGCCCTAAAAAGCCCCTCAGGTCCTCATTTTTCTTATGTACAAAGGGAGAGGTTAGACTAGATGATGTTGGAGGTGACTCCTAGCTGAAAAATTGCAAGGCTCTATGATCCTTCAGCTCCAAGGATCACATAATGAAAGGGAGACCACAACCATTTGCTTTTTTGCAAGGGCTGGGGCCTTTCCTTGGACTCTTCTGTTTCTCCTTAGCTTAAAAAAGACAGGGTCCACAGACAGCAACTATGTCCATCCACACCCCCTTTCTGACTTTCTGCTTTTTTTGATGCATTCTTAATGACTCCAGCAACAAGGACCATGCAAGCCCATCCTGAGGAGAAGCTCTGATTCCTTTCTGTGCATGGGATTCACTGCCTCATTTGCAAGATTGCTGCTGATTCACAAATTAATTATGCAGTGGCATCTTTAGCTAATAAAGTCTAAACAAAAAGCATTTAATCCAATTCATAGTTTTCTCTCAATCAAACTGAGTCTGTCAAACATAATTACATTCCACATGCAAAACAGGGATGAGGCGAGTGTGGGCCACACCTGCTTAGCGCGTCTTCAGGCAGACGACGTACAGTAGGAAAGCAGTTGGAGGCACAGATGGCAATGCAAGAAGACTTGGGAAAAAATCGAGTTGCCAATTTCTGCTCGTGCACTGAAGAGGCCAGTTAGTGGGTTTCAGTGTGAGAAACACAATCATCAGATGTTCTCCTTCCTCATTACTTTTGGCTTGAACTGACTTGGGTGAAATGGGAACTCTGCAGCAGTGCTAATTTTTCACTCCTTAGAGGTCCAGCTCTGTGTGAGGGACTATTGGAGAGAAGCCTCCCATGGAGTCGTCATTCAAGCAGGGGAGACAGTCATCCAAGCAGGGGAGGCAAACTTAACAAATGAGAAGGTAGCTGAGTGGTGCAGTGGATAGTGCTCTGGGCTTAGAGTCAGGAAGACCTGAGTTCAAATCTAACTTCAGACACTTACTAGTTGTGGGATCCTGGGAGAGTCACTTAGCTTCTGTCTGGGTTACTTCACCTGTAAAAATGATGACAATAATAGCACCGACCTCTCAGAATTATTAAAAGGATAGAATGAAATAATATCTGTAAAGGTCTTTGTAAATCTTAAGGTGCTATATAAACATTAGGTTAATGATGATGAAAGGAAGAGTGAACAAACTGTGTGAAGCTGACCATAAGTGCAAAATTTAAATTTAAAGAAAGGTGAGATGAGTGGATGATTGAGTAGTGAGAGAAGGTTGATAGAAGGATGGGATCTGAGATTTGGAAGGGATTTTACAAATCATGTAATCCAACCCTTTTTTGAGGGAAGGGGGTACTTTTAATTCTAATAAATAAGGGAGTGAGTTAAGATTGGCATGATGCAATGAACCCATGCTGTCTCTTTGTAATCATCCCCATTCTCTTCGAAATGCTTGAAAACCATCTGTTTTATAATATGTTCTAGCATTTTTTGCCAGGACCTGATGTTAAGCTTCCCAGTCAAGTTTCTGGGATCCATTTTTTCCTTCATTTTGAACATCAGGACCAAATCAGCCTTCCTCCAGCAACACTCCTATCCTCTGGAGATGCTCAGATATTATGAACAGTGGCTCTGTGGTCATATTCGAAAGTTGCTTCAATACTCACAAAAGTCATTCTTTTGAGTTTAGAGAGAAGCTTATTTAAGTTGGCAAGATGTTCTTACTATTTCTTCACCTATCAAAGAGTAAGAATTTATAGCTCTTTTGAAAAAACAGCTCCTAAGTCCCCTTGGAAAATTTCTTAACTCACTGGTTTTGTCTACGAAAACTCTCTCTAAAGAGAGATGGAAGAGTATTTGGACTTCTTTCTGGCCCTTTTTACTTGCAATATCCTGGAATCAAAACTTAGATCATCCAATCAGGAATGTGTATGTCATGCTATTCCTAGCTCCTGACCTAGATTTCTACAGAATTTCTCTGAGGACTAAATATTTGTAATGGAAACACCTCACCACCACGGACCTAGAAAATGGTATTGATCTAAATCCATTTTCAACACAATTTATATTCAGCCTGTACTATATCTGGAGGGGAAATATCCCCCAAAATTGACTTCCTGTGGAAGAAAAAGAGGGGTTGGATGAAATAAGCTTTGATTTCTTGTTGAACTATAATCAGGCAGCTAGGTTGCACAGTGGATAGAGTACCAGACCTGGAGTCAAGAAGACCTGAGTTCAAATCTGACCTCAGACACTTACTAGTTGTGTAATTCTGGGCAAATCACTTAACCTTGTTTGCCTCAGTTTCCTCATCTATAAAATGAGCTGGAGGAGGAAATGGCAACACCAAGAAAACCCTAAATGGGGTCACAAAGAGTCAGTCATGACTGAAAAATGACTGAAAAACAACCAACTATAAAATAATGATCCATTTAAATTCAGTTCAAGCTGACAAACTATGTATGATGACAATTATGATGATGATAAAATGAAAGTGAACAATAAAATACAAAACTACATAGAGCTAACCATAAACACAAAATTGAAATTAAGGGCCTGCTATTTATAATGCATTATGCTAGTCAGTGGAAATATAAAGAAACAAATTAAGTATTCCTTAATATCTACCCTCAAAAAGTTTATATTTTAATCAACGGACAATGCATCCTAATTCACAGCTTGATGCTATTGTGTCTAGAGCTTATAGTTAGGAATGTCTGAGTTCAAATTCTGCCTAAATACTTACTAGCTTGTGATTCTGGGCGAGTCACTCTCCCCTTAGCTTCACCTTCCACATCTATAAAGTAGAGATAAGAATATGACTTACCTTCAAGGATTGCTGTGAGGATCAAATGAGATAAGATACTCAAATCCCTTGGAAATTTTAAAGTGCTACATAAAAGTTGGTTCATATTATTAGCAATTGCTGTTATTGATATCACTCATTCTGTTTTGTACAGTTGTGTTCTTACTCTCTGACAGGAAAAGAAATATTAAGTAAATACAAAGTTTGGGTAAAACAATATAAAGTAATTTTAATTGGGATAGAATGCTCATAACTGAGGGAATTAGGAAAGACCTCACATATGCAAGAACACCTGAGCTATGCTTTGAAGAAAGCCAGGATTACTGATAAGAATAAAGTGATATGGGAGGGCATCCCAGGCATGGGAGACTGTGTGATTAGATATTTTGTTTTAGTAATATCAATTTGTCAGATAATGTGAAAAATTGGTTGAAGAGGGGAAAGACTGGAGTTAGAGGTGTTGATTGGAAGACTATGATCAAGGAGCTTACAATCGAATGGGGAAGACCACATGCAAACATTTTTTTTATAATATGTGTGTTCTACATTATATTTATAAATATAAACAATATTATAATAAATATATAAATAAATTTTTAAAGGCTATATACCGCATAAATAGGAAATAATTAACACAGGGAAGGTGCTAGAATTAAGTAAGAGGTTGGGAAAGACTACTTTTATAAGGTGGGATTTTAATTGGCACTTAAAGGAAGCCAGGGAGGTCAATATTCAAGAGCAGAGAAGAGAGTTTGTTCCTGGCATGGGAGACAGACAGAAAAAAATGCCCAGGGGCAAGGGATGGAGTATCTTGTTTGTGGAACAGTAAGGAAGCCAGTGTCACTGCATTAAAGAGTACGTATCAGGGACTGGAAAGGTAACAGGGGGCTAGGCTATGAAGGGCTTTGAATGCCAATCAGAGAATTTTGTATATGATCCTAGAGGCAATAGAAAACTACTAGAGTAGGGGAGTGACGTGAACAGATCTGCATTTTAGGAAAATTATCTTGGTGGCTGAATGGAGAATGGAGTGGAGTGAGGAGAGGTTTTAGGTAGGCAGACCACCAGCAGGCTATTGCAATAATCCAGATGTGAGGTGATGAGGGCTTACACTAGAGGGGAGGCAGTGTCAGAGGAGAGAAGAAGGCATATGTCAGAGATGCTGCAAAGGTGAAATCAAGTCTTGGATATGGGGTGGGGGAAGGGGGTGAGACATAGTAAGGAAGGTTGATTCCTAGGTTGTGAACGTAAGGGTAGGAGGTAGTATTGCCATCTTCATTTAAGAGAAGGGAGGAGGGTTTAAGAGGAGAGATAATGAGTTATGTTTTGGACAAATTGAATTTTAGATTGTCTATTCAATTTTAGTTGTCTGAAAGACAGTTGAAGACGTGATATTGGGGATCAGCAGAGTTTGGGGCAAGATAGATTTTTTAAAAAGAAGGCTATTGTAACCCAGATATGGGGTTAAGGATTCACTCTTTGACCCAGACTGTTGGGAAAACTGAAAAGCACTCTGGAAGAAATTAGGTTTAGACTAACACCTCACAACATAGACCAGAAAAAGATCCAGATGCAAAAATGACCTAGATATCAAAGGTCATACCCAAAGTCAACAAGGGAAAGAATGGAGTCAGTACAGAACTTAAAATGTAATTTTAAAAATTAAATTAAAAAAAGAAAGTAAACAAGGAAGAAATTGTCTTTTGAATGTATGGCCAGGAGAATTCATGACCAAAAAAGGGATAGGAGAAATAATAAAAGATAATTAGTTTTGACTACATACATAAAATTAAAGAGATCTTGCAAAACAAAACCAATGCAGGTAAGATAAGAAGGAGACCAATGGGGGTGAAAATATATGCATCATGTTTCTTATATTATATATTATATAATTATATTATTTATACTTATTATATTTATAATATATTTTATATTATATAATTATAATATATTATTTTATATAATTACATAAATATATAATTATATATTATATACTATATATTATAAGGTTTTCATTTACAAGAAATAAAAGAATCAATTCAAATTTATAAGTATAAGCACCATTCCCCAAATGTTAAATGATCAAAGCATATTACAAAACAGTTCTCATAGTAAGAAATCAAAGTTATAAATAGCCCTATGCTCTAAAATCATTAATGCTCAAAAAAATGCTATGAGTCACTAATAATTAGAAAAATACAGACTAAAGTATCTCGGGCTCCATATCACATCCATCAGCTTGGTAAAATTAGCTTAAAAAATGACAAATGTTAGAGGGATTGCAGAAAAAGAAGCACATTAATACATTGTTGGTAGAGCTATGAGTTGGTCCAACCATTCTGGAAAGAAATTTGGAAGTCTTCCCCAAAAGTTATTACATTTTCTATACCCTTTGACCAACAGTACTATTACTTTACCTAGACCCCAAAGATATATCCTCCTCAAAAGAAGAAAAGGACCCACAGGTACTAAAATATGGCAGCTATTTTTGTGGTGACAAAGAAATGGAAACTATATGAATGCAATGGAATATTATAAGAAAAGTACCTTAAAGAATGACAAAAATCAGAGAAACTTAGGAAGGCTTGTAGGGAGTGATGCAAAGTATAGTCCGAAGAACCAGGAGAAAAAAAAATTTAAACAAGAACAAAACCTTTTTAAAAACAAAGAACTTTGAAAGACTTAAGAACTCTGGTCCACACAATGACCAACTATGTTTACAAATGAAGAAAAAGGTTGCTTACTTCCTGACAAAGAAGTGATGATGACTCCAATAGTAGAAAGAGATACCTTTTGGATCATGGTCAAATACAGGAATATGTTTTACTTGATTATGCATAATTGTTGCAATGGTTTTAATTTTCTTTCTTTTTATCTTTCTCCATGAGTGAGAGGGAAGTGAAAGAGGGATACTAAATGCTTCTTAATTAGGAAAAAAGATTTTAAAATGTTTATTGCAATAGTCCAAATTGGAAGTGATAAAGACCTGAACTACAATAGAGTTTGTATAAATAATGAGGACAGATTCAAAAGATTCCCCAGAGATAAAATCAATCCTATAATCCTTGTAATTAAATCTGTAGTATCAGAAAATCATTCTATAGCCAAAAATACTAAGTGAATGTAGAAATACCCAGAGTAATGAATAATCTATATTTTGTCAGCAGAGAAAACTGACAGTTGACTCTATGAATTCTTGGTGATGAAGGACACTACAGTCCAAAAAGATTACCCTTTCATGTGAGCTTCAAGTGTTCCCCAAATGGCAATGTGTTAACCATGAAAACCACCACTTTAACTGAAGCCTGAGTAATTGCAGAGTACACTTGTGGAAAACGTGCATGCAATCTGGCCATGTCTCAATGTCTGACTCTGTTCACTGTACATGCCCCATTATGCAGTTATTTTTTTTACTTTTCCCATATCACTCCTTTCTTAATCTACCCCTTGTAAGGTAACAGGGTGGGACCCTTGAGAGTTCTTTGATTCCTATGGGAACACAGGCTCTTACAACTAGAAAGGGTTTTAAAGGCTATCAAATATGAATCTGTTTGTAGATAAGGAAACTGAGGTCAAGAAAGGGGAAATGACTTATCTAGAGCCACACAGCTAGTTAATGATAAAACCAGATTATAATCCAAATCCCATTCTTTTTCTCAGTCCAGCATTTCTTCCCATGAATCAAACTACTCCCTCTGTCTAGATATTGTAGTGTTTTGAAAAGACCATATAAATGACATCAACATCCCCAGGGGTAGAATTATCTTGTTTTCTGTTTGTTTTAAGAAATGCATAAGAATAGTACCTAATTCCAGTCATGAACCAGTCTACCGGGATTATGGCCTTTCCATGTGAGATTACTTTTTATCAGTTCTATTTATCTTGTAAGTACCCAGTTATTTACACATTCTCTTCCTATTGGAATGTAAGCTTCTGGAGGACAGGGATTGTTTTGATTTAGCACTGTACTTGGCACATGGTAAAGACTTAATAAATCCTTTTTAATTGACTGTGTGACCCTGGGCAAGCAACTTCACCCAAAACTCAGTTTCCTTCTTCAAAAAATGGAAATAATATTACCTGCCTGGGTCAAATGAGATAGTGTTTGTGTATAAAGCCCTTTGAGAAATATAAAGGCCTATATAGATAGCAAATAATATTCATGTGAGCTCTTTATTCATATGGAGATCCTGCATCCACAGTATGTAAACATTTTCTAAACACTAGCCGATAGCATTTATTTTGTGGGATGCATATTTTAAAGGGGTACAAATATTGAATCCTGCTTTTCCTAAGGAAAGATAGGAGAAGATCAAATCCCTGACAAACAGTAAAAGAGTTTAAACAGGAGACTTAGAATTGAAACACTGGTTTGACTCTTTCTATCCCCCTTTCTCTTTCACCATGCCCCCTCCTCCAGTTCAATATCCTTGCAAAATATGCAGCTAAAATGAATCCAACTGAATTTCCTTAGAGACGATGCATCCTAAATGGGAGAATCCTGGCAACATGGACCTAGGCAAATGGTATTGGAAATAGGCACTATTCAGATATCTCCATCAGCAGCTATTCCCTTGAATGCTGAATTCTCAATTCCATTAGTGTGCTTCAAAATTCAAAATTATTCTGTCATGGAATATTTCTGTCTGCTTTCCTCTGTGGAGACTTGTCCAGGGGGCTATTAGCAAGTTCTGGAAAGCTGCCAGTAGAACAAGAAGGTGAGGAGATGCTGTATTTTAGGAACGGAGGGGAGAATGGGCACCAGAGTATGTTAGGGAATTAACTTAAGCAAAGTTTAAAAGAAATTCACAAAGTTTACATTACTCCAACAACAGAACTCCTGTGAGAGTCCTTGTGACCAGCAGAGTCAAAACCAAATCAGCAGAAAAGAGAGCATATGTTTCCCTGTGAAGAAGAAATCTCAGTCCTATCATGAGGATGAAGAGGGGAGGGGGAAGTGGGGAAGAGACTCTGAAGAATCTAGCCCCTACTGCAGTCTCCAGCGAACTCAAAAGGCAGTGATGAGACTTTGAAAGCCAAGTAATAAAAACACCTGAAAACAAACTACTTGGCTCAAGTTATCTGTGTATACATGTTTATCACTCCTATTAGATGGTAAACTCACTGAGAATAGGGAAAATGGCTTACCTTTAGGGCCCTAGTCTAACACAGTGTCTTGCTAGAAGGTGTCAAAGAAACATTTGCCATAAGCTTTTAGGTGGACCTTTTAATAAACATGTTCCAGAAAGGTACCCTATGAAAAATTGGGGATGACCTGACCCCTTCAGCGATGATTGCAGGGAAGAGATTTCCATCTCCCAGACTCTCCTCGCAGAAATATCACCTAAGAGGTACAGTCCTCATTAGCAGACAGAAGCTCCATTATATCCCTGCCATCTGGTTGTCGGCTGTGTGAGTTAAAAGAAGTGGCATATAAGTAAGTTGGTTCCATGTGGGGTTTGAATCACTTGGCTTTCAGATGGTGATGTCTGGGTCTTAATGAGAAGCACACCTCTGAATGAGCAGCCCTAGGTATTCCAGTATCCCAGGATGTGTTAGCTCTGGCCTCTCATCTATAGGTGGCTAGTTACTCTCCTGGAAAGACTTCGAGGACAGACTATATACATCAATCATCCTGGCATCCAGAAGTCTCTGGCTCGTCAGTATTGTTGAATAGTCTTGGTCCTAATGAGGACCAATTTAGAGAGTTAGTTTAATATCCCAAAATGACCAGTTAGATTGACCTTATTTTATAGACATAGACTAGAATTACTTTCTAAAGATCTTCCTGGCTCATTAATAGAAGACTGACTACTTGGCGAAGGATTCTTTGGCCAGGGTGACCTTTAGAACAAAGGAAAATACAAAAAGCCCCTAGTGGTTTTTGTTTTTGTTTTTTTCTTTTTCACACCATCTTCCTTCCAATAGAAACTCTGATAAAGTTCCAGGAAAGGGCCAAGTTTATTCAAATCAAGTCAAGCTAACAAGCATTTATTAAGTGCCTGCTGTGTGTCAACCACTCTTCTAAACACTGGGGATAAGACACAAATAGTCCCTGCCCTCAAGAAATTTAAAATCTACAATCTAATGAAGGAGACAGCACACAACTATATAAAAACAAGACATATACATGCACACACACATATGCATACACATACATGTGTGGATACACATATATGTGGATATGTGTGATATACATGCGTGTTCAATATATGTGTGTACACATACATACTTAGAAAGATACTATATATAGTCAGAAGACATATATAGTTATAAAGATATGTGTGTATATATATGTATATATAGATATATGCAAATACATATGTATGTGTGTGTATAGTTAGATATTAACATTGAAGGGAGACAGGAAAAGCCTCTTTCAGAAGGTAGAATTCTAACAATAACAGCTTGTAGATCATACACAAACTAATAGCTTAACTGTTACTCCTCTAAATACAAGATAATTGTCCATTGACCAACTGTACATTCTCCTGGAAGAACTGAATCATCATCATCATAGTGATAATAACAGCTAACATTTATATAGTGCCTACTAGATGCCAGGCACTAGGCTAATTTACGTTTATTTTCTCATTTGATACTCACAAGGACCCTAGGACGTAGGTACTGTTATAATCCCCTTTTTAAAAATGAGAAAAGTGAAGCAGAGACTTGCCCAAAGGCACACAGAGAGTGGGATTAAGTTTTAACTCAGAGATCTTCCTGATTCCAAACCTAGCACTCTATTCACTGCCCAGCTCCCTTTTTCAGTCTTACCATTCTCATTATAAATGGAATGAGAAGACAAAAGGAAGTGGCAGCTAAATGGAAAGATGGTGATCACAGGTTCTTCTTGGAGAAAGAAATAAAGGCCTTGAAGCGGGTTTACTCATGTGTTCAAGTGAAACAAATGACCTCATCTCATGGAACAAGAACCATGAACAGAGAAGTGCAACCAGGCCTTTGTCACAAGTCCAACTGAATTTAGTGAGAGTCGACTTTAGAAGACTGATCCTCCAAGCTAACTCTGTGGTTATGAAAGCAGGAAAGGTAAGAATGTAAATTTTGTCTCTGTATGCATTCAACCATAACTCTTCTTCTACACCTTATTTTCATGTTCTTGGTCCTTCCAACAAATGCAGTTCACTATTTGCCCTATTCAGAGAAGCCCTGACATGGGCTGCCAACATATTCTCATTAGAATCTGGGAAGTTTAGAGTTAGTCATTTTGTCTTCTCATGGGTTCACTATGGCCCTTGTGTTTGTCCTTCATTTTCAAAGGAGACCATGGCATCAGGGAAATGAAGACATGACTTGCAGTTGACTTTGATTTGAGTGAGGGAGGGCTGCTCAAGGTCACCAGCCTCACTTTTTCTTCCAGAGTCATATGGATCCAGTGGCTCTAGGACATTAAGCACATCATCGTCTTGCAGTTCTTCAGTAAAAGGGAGCCTGTATTAGAAAAAGGAGTGGAGATAAAGGATGGAACAGAGAGGGGGTATCCAGTACTGGATCTGGGGAAGAGAAGCATTTGTTTTTTTTGTTGAGTTGTTTCAATTGTTTCTGAATCTTTGTGACCACATTTAGAGTTTTCTTGGCAAAAAATACTGAAGTGGTTTGCCATATCCTTCTCCAGCTCCTTTTACAGATGAGGAAACTGAGGGAAACAAGTAAAATGATTTGCCTAGAGTCACACAGCTAGTAAGTGTCTGAGGCCAGATTTGAACTCAGGTCTTCCTGAATCCTGATCTGGTATTCTATCCATTGAGCCACCTAGATGCCCTGACGAGTAGAACACTGGTGACTTTACCACCTTACAGGAAGGGTGGAAGAAAACACCTAATCTGCATGGAGAGAGGGAACGCCTCCATCGCTTGCTCCTACTACTTCTGTCTCAGAAAATTCTGGTTCTTTTTTCTGCAATAGGGCTCCCAGAAGAGCAGGAGGAAAATGAAAATATACAGGGCTACCTAGAGACACAGAGTAATGAAAGGAGGAAGCAGAGTAGATAGAGGGCTAGAGCAGACATTTGGTTCAGCCATCATGGGTTGGCATTCTCTCTCTTTCCCTCTCTCTCTGCTTCCTTCTCTTCTTCTTCTTCTCCTTCTCCTTCCTCTCCTCCTCCTTCTCCTCCTTCTCTTCCTCCTCCTCCTCCTCCTC
>NW_027185616.1:3445605-3471423 GCF_028583685.1 Petaurus breviceps papuanus | reverse complement strand
CTCCTTCTTCTTCCTCTCCCTTTTCCTCCTCTTTATTTCCTTCCCCCCTTCCTCAAGCAAAGTACCAAGTAACTTTTGGGCTTGCCTTACTGATAATCTCACCCTTTAAAAGATGGAGAAAGGGAAAATCGTTTTCTGTATATGATTATCACACAAAGGGAGAATCTGGTGGCTTGAATGAGAAGGATAGGAAACTTTGTGGGTAAGTAACTACTACCTCTCATCTCATCCTAGAGTTTGCAATAGGGGAGTAGAGGAAAGCCAAACATGGACCCCAGACTAGGAGAAGATAGGTAGGGAAAATTCTATAGCAGAACACAACACAGGAAGGGTAAGAAAATCTAAAAGTTAAATTGTAAGGCATAAAGGATAGAAATTCCAATGAGGAAAAAAATAAGAGTTGTCTGACAAGACCAATATGTATGCATGGAGAACTATCCAACCAATTTAGATTCTTAAAAAATCTATGTAGAAGATGGAAGCAAGGTCAGGTTAACAGAAGGTGAATACAAAAGTATGGCATTGTCTTGTCAGTATGTTGTCAGAAATGCTAAAGCTCAGAATAAGCAAAGGCTAGGGAGGGAAGCTAAGTTGGGAGAGAAGAATCAAAGGAGGAATAGGACCTTTGGTCAAGGTGGATGGAATGATGATAACAGACAACAGAGAGAAGGTAGAACCATTCTGTTTGTCTTTCTGTTGTCTCTGATGAGAAGTGCACCTTAAATAACTGAACAAAAAGACTGAGATGTGGTATACAAATGATAAAGATAGATTAAAAAGAAAACACCTAATTCTTTGATGAATTCTAGTCACCTGATCCAGAACAATCATAGTCTTGGGTACTTAATTAACTGGCAGATGTAACTGCTAAGCTACTCTCAGTGATATTTGAAAGATTGAGGGGAATGTCAAGAGTTATTGCATTTTTTAATAGTTTGAATCCCATATGCCAATGAGTTTAGCTTATATACTGACAAAAATCTGGAACATGTCCTGAAAGAGATGATGAGGTAATATTTAGAAAAGAAGTATTTATAAAGAGCCCACATGCCTTAAAAATGAATAAATAGGTCATGCCATACTAACCTTATTTCTTTTCTGAAAGGGTATACTGCCAATGCAATACCCACAGTGGCTGCTATGAATATGCAGGTGTATTTCCAGGTTTGAATCTCAAGATATAACAGGCTCTCTTCTTTGAAGACAAAAACAAGATATTTATTCATATACCAGAAAGCCAAATCCACCATGGTAATAAAGAAGTTGGTACACATTACCAATGCAAGAGCACAGCCATCCCTAAGCCTTCCCTCTGTCAGGCCTCCCCACAAATAAGCTCCCTTGGGCAAAATTCTCCTCTCACACACTAGCTGCTCTGCTTCTCTCTGCCTCCTCTCTCAGCTCCATTTCACTCTCCCACTTTCTTCTCTACCTGTTCAGCAAGCTCCTCCCACTACAGGCTCCATGTGACTCAGGCTTCCATGTGACTAGAATTCAAAGCAGGTTACATAGCCTTATTATTGGGCAAGAAAGATCTTCCCATTCCCTTAACAATACACAGGGTTACTACATGCTAGAGATTAAGTTTGCCTTGATTTTCTCAAAACATTTGGCAAAGCATCTCATGATATTATTGTTCAAAAAAATAGAGGGATTCAGGGTAGATAATAAGACAATTAGATTCAGAACTCATTTAAGGTTCAGACTCCAAGATGGTTTTAAGTCAACTTGGAAGGAGGTCTGCAGGAGAGGACCTCAGGTATTTGTGCTACTTAAAATTTTTTTTTCACTAATTTGGATAAAGGCGACCATGAACCAATGATCTCATTATTTGAATTCTCACTGCATATTTCCATTGGGGTAGAACTAATTATCATATAATCTATAATCATAACTTCAAATAGTACAAATTCAAATATACATACTGCACAGGATTCATTAGTCATACTAATTGAGACCTAGCTGTAAATGGCACATTTTTCAAATACAGATGACAAAAAGAGGGAAAGGCTAGGTAATAAAGTGGATAACAGGACTTGAATCCAAAAAGAGCTTGATAAATGTGAATATTAGCTTAAATAACGTGATATGGAATTTAATGAGGAAAAATATAAAAATTTGCACTTAGGTGCAAAAATTCAACTCCACAATTACAAAGTGGAAGACATGGGGAAATAACGTAGTTTCTCTGAAAATGATCTAGGGATGATAGCAGTACAAGTTTAGGGTTCATTATGAGTCAACAGCATAATATGACGTTCGAAAACATTTAATAAATTTTGTGTTGCACTGAGAGAAGCACACACTCCAGAAATAAGATGATAGTATGACTACACTCTTCTAGGTAGACTGTCTCTAAATTATTGTGTTCATTTCTGAGCAACACAATATAAAAAGGACATTGGTAAACTTTAGAGATTCTAGAGGAGAGCAGTCAGAATGGTGAAAATTGAGGATCAGTTGAAGAAAACAGTGATGTTTAACCTTCAGAAAAGAAGAGTCATAAGGGATAAAATCACTGTTTTCAAATATTTGAAAAACTATTATGTGAAGCTTTAGAGTTCTGTTTGGGACTATAGGGGAGAGCTAGAAGTAGTTGATGGAAAATACAAAGGGGTGATTTAGGCTTGACATCAGGAAAAAACTTCCCTTCCAAAGTGGAGTAGGCTGCCTTAGGAAGTGGTAGGTTGCCCTTCACTGGAGGTCTTCAGACACAGGCTTGATGTTTCTTTGTTGAAAATATTGTTATAAGTATTATTTTTCAAGCTTGGTTTGCACTATATGGCTACTGAGGTAATTCCCACTGTGAAATTCTATGATTCTTTGATTGTATGATTCATCTTCATCACAAGAATAAAAATTCTTATTAACATAGAATTTTAAAAGTTATAGCAATTTTACACGTATATCTTTTGAGCATCAAAATATTTTATGACGGATAATACAGACGTTATCATCTCCATTCAACAGAGGAGAAAACTAAGAAAGAATAAGTGACTTGCCCGTACTAACACTGCTAGTGAATGTCATTTCAGCAATTAACATCCCCAAATAGTTTAGATTTCAACAGATAGAGCCAAAGAATGGCCCCTTTTACACAATTTTAAGAAAACAGTCTGGTTAGGGAATCAAGATTTCTGCCCATAATAGAAATAATTACTATTTATATTCACTGTGAGCCAGCTTGGAACTATTGTTGGACAACCAATGAGAGCCTGAGTGAATTGGGTTTGAGGTATGGTCTTTAAGAAAGAAATCTAGTGGGCAAAGTCCCCAGCCCAACATGGCGGGCACAGGCTGGGAGCCGCTGCACAGGCAGTTCCTCAAGAAGCTGCAATCAAGAAGCCAGCGATTCACCGGCGTCATGGGGACCCTGGTGGCCAAGTACAACCGGCCCTTTGAAGGAGACAGACTTGTACATATCGCAACACTGACCTACGAGATTCCCAAGGGGCTGAGAGTGTGGGGTGGAAGAATAGTGACCCAAGACATCTTCCAGAATAGAAAAACATCCCTGGAGAAAGAAGGCTATGGTATAACAATAACATCATGCAAAGCCCTTTCACAGATGTCAAAAGCAATGGATTTGATGAATCTTTGGTTCAGAAAAATGGTGACATCAGCTTGAAGGATAACAGCCTTCAAAGCCTTCCAGAAAATCATTTAGACAAGAAATACATGACCCGAGTGGACGTGATCCTGGAAGATGACCATCCCAGGATGATCATGTTGGACAGTCTCAGCAAGAGAAAGGCCCCAAAACTCCCCAAGGTCCTTTCAACTGAAGACAGTCCTAAAACTTTACTTGGCTGCAGTGGTAATGACCCTGGGAAGAATTATGGTATTATAGTTAAGCCAACTTCAGCCTTCCAAAGTCTCCAAGACGCCAGCATGGTGGCCATGCCCCCAAAGCAGAGTTCTTTAGCCTGGAGAGCCAGGAGGAGCAGCCCCTTAGGGGACACTGCTTTACAGAATGAAGAGTGTGCTCAGGACCTCACCCTCAGTGACATATATGCAGAAATGTTATGTTCACTGTGTGTTTACCTTCTCAGAAGATGGTCCTCATTTCCACAAAGAAATATATTTCCAAAGGCTGATTCCCAAAGATGAGGAAGCTGAACATCACCATGACAATGGAAAGTAGTTTTCTCAAGATTAGTCAAAAATTCCAAGTTATTCCAGGTAAGCAAAATAGTTTAATTTGCAGGAAGGATTATAAGCAAATCTGTTTACCCTGCTCTGAAACAGACCCCGTTTTCCAGGACAGAGAATTGTTAAGCACTGAGACTTCCCCATTGGCTCTAAAGGGGTTGCTGCCTAACTGTTCCACTCAGGAAATCCCTTCCAGGACCAAGGATGTGAGACAAGCAATCCCCAGCCCCTCACGGAGTCACATGGGGGCCCAGTCTCCAGTGAAACCCTCCTTGTGTCTGCCCCCTGCTCTGACAAGTGCAAAGGAGAGGCTCCGCCCTGTGCAGCAGGGTACTCCTGGAAGGGATGTGTTGAGGTGGGAAAGGCATCTGTACAGATCATTGGTCATGCCAAGGATGCTCAGACACTCAAGAATGCGCCCCTATCCCAAGAAAGGCTTTATCAAAAGCTCTCACCTTCCGACATCTCTGAAACATGCCCAAAGATTGGCTTTCCTAGAGAGAAATTTTCAAAAGCAAGAAAATTCTTGCCTTTTTGCATGGAAAAGACACCCTGCAAAGTCCGGGATGTGACAGACTCTGTGTTTGACAAATATTTCCAAGAAACAACTAAGTGGGCACAGGAGCTTTTATTCCTTAAGAAATCAGGGCACAAGTCAAACGTGCTGACTCAGAGCAAATTCAGGGATTCCTTGGAAGGTTTAGGCCCCTGTGATGATCCCCAGGAGCCACAGAAGGCAGCCTCCCCTGGCAGCATCACTAGGAACTCCCTGTGTGAGACAGTAACCATGCTCCACTGTGCAGTCTCACCCAGGGCCACCTCAAAAGGAGACTTTTCCTCCACAACAAAAAGATGGAAAGTGTCAAGCTCCCAGATATGGGATCACTCTAGCCCTTCAAAGATGAGAGATAAAGCATAGGTATTTTTTTTAAGTAATCATTGTTATTGCCATAAACAGTACTGGAAAGAAGTGGCCCCAAAGTATCTGGGTCTCCATTGGGTGTAATATATTAAAATAAAAAATTAACTTAAAAAAAAGAAAGAAACCTAGTTCATAAACCCCAAGATATCTTACTAGGTCTCAACCATCAAAATTTACATTCCTTTGGCAGAGTGCTCACAGATAAGGTTATGGTACCCTATGTGGACAGAGGGAGAATAAAGAGGGAAGAGGAGGGGAAGGAAATGGAGGGAGGGAGGAAGGAAAGAAGGAAGAAAGGAACAAAAAGATGGAGGGAGAAAGGAAGAGAAGGAGGAAGAGAGGAAGGGAGGAGGGGAAGGAGCTGCATTGCCCAACAGAAATTGGCCAGTTGTGTTCCCAGTGGGGCGCTTGGACAAGTCACAGGCTGTTGCTTGTCCTTGATTCTCAGAAGAACCACCACATCATTACTTGCAAGTGAATTAGATTTAAGTGAGGAAGGGCTGTGCAAATCACCAGCCCCACTTTCTCCTCCAGAGCCATCTGGATCTAGTGGCAAAATATATATCAGGATGACTGGAGATGGCCATTAAGAACAAAGAGTAAGCAGTGTAACAGAGTGGAAAGAGCAATGTTCCTGGAGTCAGAGGGTCAAATTCTACCTCCGATGCTTACTACCTGGCTAACCTTGAACAAGACATTTAACCTCCGTAGGGCTAATTTTTCTTATACATAAACAAAATTAGGCAGTTTCAATTACATGCCATCTGAGGTGCCTTCCATCTCTAAATCAAAAGACCTATGATCATGAACAGAAAATATGATGCCTAATTGAGCAAACTCCAGCCTGACCTATTTAAACAACTTGTTGCTGCAGAAAGAAAAAAAAAAAGGAAGCAGATATGATAATGGACATTAACATATATTGTTGCTACATCTTAAGAAAGCTTAAGTGATATAAATCAATTTCCACAAGGAAACAAATTAGAAAAAAAGACCTAGAATCTGGTTCAGATAACAAAAAATTGATGGCTTTGTCACCAGACAAGTATGGCAGCCTGGAGCAATAAAGGTTTAAAGTACAAACTTACCTACAAGTAATATGGAGGAGAATCATAGAAGATTAAGAGAATAACAACCTTTCAAAATAAAAGTCGAAGAAAAACATTTAAATTTATTAAAATTATTAAAATTAAAAAAAATTAAAATTTGATGAGAGGTCAAACTTAGCCAAATGATACCAAAGGTCATTTAAGAACGAACCCTAAAGGACAAAAAACAGATGAAAAATGATAAATATCTGTAAAGATTTTTTTACAATAGTGACTAGGGAGCTATCACATTTGAACTTTAAAATCATAACTCAAATATGGATGATGAATACAGAGAAATAGCACCAAAGAAAACAAAGACAGGAAGGATATTTAGAATAGATCACTTAAAGCATAGGCATTGTATATGCACAATTTTGAGGGCATTTGGGGATCAATTCTCTTGTTATTTTAAGGAGGGAAGGAATGTCTTACGCCTTATTAATACCAAAAAAAAAATGTTGTGTAAGTGGATATCATTATCTGTTGTTCAAAATAACTATGTTTCCATCTTCATAAAAATTTTATGAAAATAATCAATGCAGTTGTCAAGATAATCCTTGATGAAGTTATGTGAAAGGAACATGAAGGACTTTGCAAATTTTATTATACAGCAGTTCACATTTTTACAATCAAACAGTTAACTGAAATAGAGAAATAGAGAACAAAAGATATTAGTCTATTGTTTACTGATCATAAAAATAAAGTTAGATATAGTAGAGTAAAATGTCACCTTAAAACTTTTTTAACAAGGTGCCTCGAAGATAGATAGATAGACAGACAGACAGATAGACAGATAGACAGACAGATCAGAAAGACAGACAGAGACAGACAGACAGACAGACAGATAGATAGATAGATAGAGATAGAGATTTGAAACACCTAATATCACTAATAATATTACAGAGGTAGTTGGGTCACATGATCAACAGAATGGATGACTAGACATTTTCTTTGATGCTCAAATCCTCTCAATCTTCTCCAAATTAGAAATTATACACTAGAGAGGAAACTATTCCAGTAGTCTTTGTATTCTAGGACATCAAGAACCCTAATGAAGGAACAGTTCAATGAGCTAACCACAAAGAAGGCTAATCTCTAACAACTTCTCCCACACAATCTGTAACATACACAAACTGACCCATGGGGTCATGTTTGTAACAAAACTCAATTTTAGCCTCCTCCATCCCTGTGTCAAGGAAAATCAAAATGTAGAAGCTTTTTCTGGATGAAATAGCAACATGGCAGCATTCAAAAGTGAGAATAACTAATTAGGAATAGTGTAAACAAAACACAATCTGGAAGAGAAGAAAAAAAGCAATAAAGTTTTTCTTTTAATTATCTCCATACAAGCAAAGCACATTGATTTCAAAGACAAGATGCATAAAAACAACTCAAGAATTGTAAGTCTCCCAGAAGAACAGGACAAGTAAAAAAAAATCTGAGCACCATAATGCAAGAAATAATACAAGAAAACTGCTCAGAACTTCTGAACTTTGAAAGTGATAATAGAAAGTATCTAGAATTTATATTCAGAAAACAAACAGTAACAACAACAAAAAGCCCCAAGGCTAAAAACTTTGAGACTCACAGTGATTAAATCTAACAATTCAAATAACAAACAAAAAATTCTGTAAGTGACTAGGAAAAAGCTCTAGAAATATAAAGAAAATTAAAATAATTCAAGATTATAAAAAAGGCAGAAATAGTAAATACATCATTTACATACTATATTACAATAAAAAACTAACTGTTCAAGGAACACAAACAAAAGACAAAAACCTAAATGGAGATTTAATGAAATTCTAAATAATAAATGGTTTAAAGAACAAATCACAGAAAAAAAACTAATTATGCAAAAGGATATTATAATGATGAAACAACATATCAAAATTTCTAGGATGCAGCAAAAGCAGTCCACAAGGGGAAAAAATGTCCCTATAAAAACACATAAACATAGAAAAAGAAAAGATAAATGAATTAGCATTTTTTTAATTTGCAAGTCAACAAACAAACATAAAGTAAATGCAGAAGAGGGGATATTATTAAAAATAAGAAGAAATAGAAAAAGTTGAAACAAAAAGCCCTATATAACTGATAAAACAAAAAACTTATTCTTTAAGGATAAAATTGATAAACTTTTAGTCAATTTAATTTAGTTTATCAATATAACTGATAAACCTTGAGTCAATCTAGTAGGTAACTTCTAGGTTTAAAAAGAGGGCAGAAAATCATATCAACAAAATAGCAAATTAACAGCATGAAATAACAGCATATTCTGAAAAAAATAGACATCAGAATCTACTATGCACCATCATATAGTAACAAAACTGAGAATACAAAGGAAGTAGAGGAATACTCTCAAAAATGCAAAATGCCTAATCTAGAAGACCAAATAGAGATTTTAAATAACAGTCTCAGATATTGAATTAGAATTAGCTACAAAGGAACTACCAAATGAAAAAATCTTAAGTCATGATGAATTTGGAGGAAAATTCTATCACACTTTTTAAAGAATAATTAGTACCAGGAGAGGATTCTGGGAAGATGGCAGAGTAAGTCAGAAAATTCCCAGCTCTCAAGATCTCCCCCGACAAAAGAGTTAAAATAGCACTTTAAGGTGAACAAAGTGTGAATGGAGATAAATAAGAACAGGGGCAAAGCCAGGGTTCTCCTAAGACAATTTGAAGAGATCGGAAGAAAAATCCCAGGACAAGGTTTGGTCCCAAGAAGAGTAAATACCTCCAGGCTAGGTTCCATTTTACCGTGTTTCCCCGATAATAAGACACTGTCTTATTAATTTTTTGGACAGAAAAACATCAGAGGGCTTATTTTCAGGGGAGGCCTTATTTTAATGAACATTGACAGCAATTTTAATAAACAGGCAAATGTGAACAAAAAATGTACTTTTATTCAATAATGAATTCAATAAAGAACAGGATGACACGCTCACTGCTGCAGCTCTAATTGGATGCAGCTCGGAGCATGGCGTGCGTTTCACCAGGGGGGGGCGGTGCATACAGAGGGTACCGTAATGTAGCGTGTAGCGCAGGGGATCACCTTTACTACAGTAGCAATCTCAATAGGGCTTATTTTTGGTGGAGGGCTTATTTTAGAGGAATCTTACACAGTAAGGGGAGGGCTTATTTTCAGGATAGGTCTTATTATCGGGGAAACACGGGTAACAGCAAGAGGCTAGTCTTTTAAACAACAAGCTACAAGCTCTGGCCTTAGTTGGCTTGGGAGGCTATCTCAGGCCCAGTCACAGGAACTTTTACCCCTGGGTTAGTGAGGGGAGTTGGGTGTTTGAGCCTGGGAAGATTGAGGGAACCTCTGCTGACCAGGAATGCCAGACCCAGCTGTGCAATGAAGAGTGAAGAGTGACCGGGGTGAGAAGGAACCAGTACACACCTAATGAGTGCAGAAGCAGTGGGGCAGAAAGTCGCCGGATGTGGGCACTTATAGGAGGTTGGAAGTTTGACTTTGGTTTCAGGCTAGAGGGAAGAACTGAAGATTTGTGGCAAGAGGCACCATTTCTCATACCCCAGGGCTAGAAGTGACTAAAAATAAGCTAGCACCACAAAAAATGCACAGGCAAAGGAGAAAGAATCCAACCATAGAAACCTATTATGGGAATAGAGATGACCCGGGTTCATCTTCGGAGGAGGATATTGAAGTAAAGAAACCCCCAAGAGTAATGTCAAATGGCCACCTGCCCAAAAATAATTTATAGATCTTTAAAAAGATTTCAAAAATCAAATGCTAGAGATGGAGGAAAACCTAAAAAAGATAATAGGAATGATCTAAGAAAAACAAGAAAGGTAAGAAAGAAAAGTCAACCAACTAGAAAAGGAGATCCAGAATCTTAAGGGAAAAAAATGACACCTTGAAAATTAGAATTGGGCAAAGTGAAGCCAGTGAAATTATAAGAGATCAAGAAATGATTTTTAAAAATATGAATAATGAAAAAGTAGAAGAGAAAGTGAAAAATCTTATAAGAAAAACAACAGATTTGGAGAATAGATCAAGAAAATACAAAAATAATTGGACTAACTGAAAGTTATGATCAAAAAAAGAATCTTGATACAATAATACAAGAAATAACTGAAGAAAACTATCCTGAAACATTAGAAGAAGGGGAGAAAGTAGAAATAGGAAAAAATCCATCGATCATCACTTAAAATAGAACCTACAAGGAAAACTGATAGGGATATCATAATCAAATTCCAAAACCCCCAGCTCAAGGAAAAAATATTAAAAGCATCAAGATTAAAACAATTTAAATATGATGGTGCCACAACTAGGACACAAGACCTAGCAACAGAGACATTAAAGGACCACAGGTCTTGGAACAATATATATTGAAGAGCAAAAGAACTAGGGCTCCAGTCAAAAATAACATACCCAGAAAAGTTAAGTATTATCTTGAATGGAAAAAAATGAACATTTGATAAACTCTTAGACTTTCAAGACTTTATGAAAAAAAATCCTGAACTTAATAGATGATTTGACATACATGAATCAATAGAAATATAAGGTACATAACAAAGTCTGATTATAAGGGATCCATAAGGACAGACTGTTTACTTTTTATATATGTAAAATCTTTGTCTAAGATTCATATAAATAATTGGGTAATTCATAAGAAAGATTAGAGGAAACCTGGGTATGATATGAATTTATAAAGTAAAAACATTTAGGAATAGTTTGAAAGAATAATTATTTTAAACAAATGAGGTACAAGAGGAAGAATTGATACACAGGAATTAGATGGAGGAGGAGGGCTGGTAGTTCTGGTAACCTACTTTCATCAAGAATGAGTTTAAGAGGAATGTGTGTGTGTGTGTGTATATATATATATAATTAAAAGAGTACGGGGCGGCCAGGTGGCTCAGCAAGTAAGAGCACTGGCTCCAGTGTCTGGATGACCTGGGGATCAAATCCAGGCTCAGATACTTAGCACCACACCCAAAAATAACTGGCCGTGTAACCTTGAGCAAGTTACTTAATCCCAATTGCATTTAAAAAAAAGAGTATAAAAGTTTTCTACACTCAGAAGAAATAAAATGGTAGGGGCATGGGGAAAGGGGAGAGAACAGGGGAGGGATCAAGGATCTTTAGAATAGACAGTGAGAGAATAGGTAAATAGGGATATAGAAGGGTGGTTAGATTTATGGGAATGGGAGGATAGGGGAGAAATCCTTGGAGCAGGGTAGGCAAATCATAGGAGGTCAAGGTAGTGGGTAAAAGTAAAGTAAAGGAGGCAGGAGGGATAGGAAACAAAACATATACACACATATAAAGCAAAGATCAGGAATAGAATACGTTGGGAAAGTATATGTCAATATATGTATGTATATATGTATATATCTAAAGTTATGGAGAAATATATCTAAACTTTATTGTAGCCTTCTGGGGGATTGAGGAGGGTGTATTTATATATTCATTCATTCATCCATTTATTTATTATTCATTTGTTTATTTATTTATTTATAGCTATAGAGAAAAATATCCAAATTTTATTGTGACCTTCTGGGGGGGGGGTGGAGGCAGGGAAAAAAGAACAAAGTAAAAAAGTGCACAGCAGAGAACAAAAGAAAACTCACAAGGAAACAAAGAAATGATGGACAGTTCTCAATACAAGTATTATTTATCATAAAGGCTTTCTTGAAATGAAAATGTATTGTCACATATTTTTAATCCTCATGTTCTGCTATGCACATGACATGCTTTTTTTTTCTTTCTAACTTTGTATTTAAGTTCTAATATTTAAATTTCTGGTATGTTTTTGTTTCTTTTCTTTATTCTGCATTTGTGTTTTGATGTTTGAGTCTAAAATAAAATTTGGGAGAAAAAAAGTTAAAAAAAGAACAATTAGTACCAAGAATTAGTACCAATACTACACAAATAATTCTCAAAAATTAAGATTAACCATATCCTATCAGTATTTTTTAATATACACATATAGTCCCAACATATACCAGGGAAGGGAAAAGTACAGAACTATAGATCAATATCATTAATGAGTGTAAACTCAACAATTTTAAATACAATCCTGTCAAGCTGACTATAACAATTCATCCAAGAAACCATTCATCATAACCAAGGTGAATTTATGACAAGGATGTAAGGATAGTTCAACATTAGGAAAATAATTGACATAATTAATCATATTAAAAACAAATATATCCCAAACCATATGATTACCTCAATAGATAATAAATCATTCCCAATAGATAAGTGGCCAGAGAATGTGAACAGTTCAGAAAATAATTGTGAACTCTTGACAACCATGTAAAAGAATGTTTCAAATAAATAATAATAACAGAGCAATACTGAGATTTCACAAAAGATGGAAATAGTCAATGATGGAGAAATTGTGGAAAGACAAGCACATTAGTGCATTGTTGGTGTAGCTGTGAATCATCGTAACCATTTTGGAAAGCAATTTGGAATTAAATAAATAAAATAAAATAGCCATACCCTTTGACCTAGAGATTTTATTAGGCTTATTTTCCAAAGAGACAATTTATAAATTAAATTTATATTTACTCGTGTTTTTAGTTTTTTATGTGGGATAGCTCTCTGGGAATGGGGAAAAGGAAGGACACTGGGGGAAATTGTAGATATTTTAAAAAATCAATAAAAACTTATTTTAAAAATAAAGAGATAGCCAAGTAGAGTGGATAGAGGGCCAACCAGGAAATCCTAAGTTCCAGTCCTGACTCTGACTCTATGAACCTCGATACTTATTTCTCTATGCACCTAAAAACCATAGAAGGTGCTGATTTAGGGAGTTTCCTTATCTGGGTATCCCCTAAGTGAAAGAGAACAGAAATCTCCGTTCATATCCTTATCCCTACAAAACAGAAGGACATATGCTTACCAAAGATGTTTGCCACCATCAAATGGATGTCCAAAATAGAATCCAAATGAAAAAGGGCATTATCTAACGATTATAAGGAGCCCCAGATGCTCCTGTTTATGGATTATAGTGTTGATTGCCTCAAAGCCTGAAACACTACAGAAGCTCCTAAATGATATCCGTAATTGCTTAAAAGAGATCAGTGTAATTGTCCTGAAAAGTTAATAAACAATAAACTTTTGAAAAATGTCTATAGTTCAAACAGATAGATGGACATCATATAGAGTTGTTCTCAGCACACACAACTTAGAATGATACTGAGTGTGAAGAATGAGCTAGTCCAGGAAATGAGCAGAAGAAAGGAACAGGATTGACTTTGGGATTTTGCTTAGTACTTTTAGTGACCCTAAGCTTCTCCCTGAAGCAAATGCAGTATTCTTCTGTTGGGGACTATGGCTTAAATGATAATCATCATTTAATGATCATCAAAGAGTTAAAACTAAAGGTCATCAACAGGTCAATGGAGAGATGCAAGGTGAGTATAAGTATGCTACAATATAGTACCTGTCAAGAACTGGGCAAGAATAGTAATGTAAACTATATAATTGGAGGGGAGTATGGGCAGAAAAAAAGGTGGGTTACTAATATAGGGAGAGAAGTTCCTTCTGTGTTCTATCAACATCCAGGGAATGTCCAGAGAACATAAGGAAAGCTGCCACCATGTTAGGTGGATTTACATGAATGCATAGGGAAGAACAGTTCAGAATGAGCGAACATTGCATTGGGATGTGCATCACTGCATCAGCAATCAAAATATTTAAGTATAGACATAGAATGTCTCCAATATCATCCAGTCTTAGCTAAACTCAGAAATTCATATCACAGCACATAGTAGGGACTAGTCAAGATACTGAATAGAACAGACCACCATAAGCCCAGTCTTATTTCACTTTTGGGGTGAGGATGCCTCATTGTTGGTAATTCAAATTTCAATGCCTCCTAAAGAAATGAAAGCCTATGCTCCATTGTTGGTGATGCAATAGCTATATATATATACACACATATATACATATATACATATACATATATATGACTGACTATATGACTACATAATATTGATATGATATATATGTGCCCTATATATAAAAATATGTGTGCCCCATATATGTGCCATATGTGTACACCCCACATGTGAGCTCATATACGTGCCACATATGTATGTGTGTATACATGTATGTGTGTATGTATACTCACATTATGTGTTTTGTTTAAATGCTGCTCTATTTCGATGAAAAATGAAGTAGTTAGTCACTCCACAGTCCCTGGCCCCAAGCTTGGTGAACCGCCTACAAAAAGTGGCAGAAGAGCAGAGTACCAAAGCTACCCCTAGAGGGATTCACAGAGTGGAGAGCATTCAGAGTCTGTGACTGTTAGGTCTGCCTTCTCTGACATACTCCTCTCAAAGAACCTCTAAGGTCTCAATAATTCACCACAGTCACTGTGTTCAGACAGTTTACTTGGAAAAGTGAGTTCTGAGCCAAGGATTTTGGCAGGTCTTAAAATATTTCCCTCTGTGCAACAGAGATCACATCTCCATCATCTACACCTGGGAGTGAAGCAAAGCATAAAAGGGGAGAGAAATGAGGAACAAATCAAGTGGCTGCTTTATAATTCACCTTTGTCACAGTGTGAGCCTGGCTCTGTCCTTCTACTTCATGCAAGAGCCCTTCAGTAAAGGAAGTTTCACCCATACATATGTGTATATATATATATATGTATATGTATACATATATATATACTATACACACATACCTATACATATATGTGTGTATAAACAGATAAAAACAGGGCACGTACAGGTTTCAAGCTAGCGGACATTTGTCTCAACTATTCCAATAGCCCACACTCCTAAAAAAGTGCCTGTTGGTTCACCTAGTGACTGATTGCTTGGTCTATTTCTACAGCTACTTTAGGTTAGGGATGTGTGCATTACAAAATTCAAAACTTTAAGAGGACTTGAAGTTTTTTTGAGACTGAATTTCCCTAATTTTTCTCAGGCTGGAAGTGCAAGCAACCTTTCATGGACCTGATGCTACTATTAATTAGCTTGGGAGCTTTGACCTAAGCCAGTTTATTTATCTTCAGGCAACCTGATGATCTACTGTCCCCAGGGGATCACCATATTGATGCTGGACTTAGTTCAGGTATCTTATTGGCCTATTCCACAGCAGCTCCAAACCCTTAAGCTCAAGCTTTCTGCTAGCCTTAGCCTCCCTGGAACCAGGTATTATAAGCATATGCTACCCTTCTACCCACAAGGAGAGGATCCAGTCTTCACCACTTCCTGTCAGACACACCCATCCCAGGTATCATTCATAGCAAGATTCCAGCAGGTTACTCAACAGGGAGAAAGATCATCATTTAATTATTGATGCTGAGGTTCCATGATTTTATCTAAGTTCCTCACTAGAATACAAGTTCCTTGAAGGCAGAAAATATGCTTTTTACTTTTCTTTGTAACCCCGGAGCTTCGTACAGTATCCGGCACATAGAAAATATTGAATAAATGCTTGGTGCGTGATTAAGTTTATTGGTGTTAGAAATATCTTGGGGATGCCTTCCACTAATCACCACCTATCAATATATATAATCTCAGAAAGCTGCCTAAGCCACAGAAAGGTCAAACAACTTCACCAGAGTCACATAGCAGGCTAATGTTGTTGAGGTATGAATCCAAATTTTACTGCCTCCATGACCAGCAATTTATCTATCTGTCATTGATTCTCTCTTCTAAATTGTACTC
Source organism: Petaurus breviceps papuanus (assembly GCF_028583685.1). Taxonomy (NCBI): domain Eukaryota; kingdom Metazoa; phylum Chordata; class Mammalia; order Diprotodontia; family Petauridae; genus Petaurus; species Petaurus breviceps. Next base: position 3,455,593 of record NW_027185616.1, on the reverse strand, counting down.
CATCTAGCATAGGGGCACTTTGATCCAATGACCACAGAGAGCACTGACCTATTACCTAAAGGGTGAATCTACACTCTAGTTTTCCTGGACAACTTCATTTGATCTCCTCTTGAAATCTTCCTGTGAATTAGAGGTCACTACCTCATGTAATATCCAATTCCATTCTTGGATAATCTTAATTATCAGGCAATTCTTCAGTATATTGAAATCAGTTTTGTAAGGTTGGTTGGCATGACCAGCATTATTATTCCCATTTGACATATCAATAAATCAATCAACCAATAAGCATTTATTGAGTACCTATGATGTGCTAGGTGCCGCTGCACTCAGGATACACACAAAAAAAAGACAAAACAGCTCCTACCTTCAAGGACCTTATATTTCTCTGAGTGTGTGTGTGTATACATATATGTGTATACACACACACACTCATACTCAAAGTAACGGCAATGGAATTTCATGGAGCCAGGCATGAAGGAGGTGGGGGAAGGTAGGGAAAGGGGTTGGAGGTATGGAATTAGGAAAGGCTTCATGAAGAGTTGGAACTGGATCTGAACTTTGAAGGGAGCTAGGCAGCTAGGTATCTTAGTAGATAGTGTGCTGGACCTGGAATAAGGAAGACCTCAGTTCAAATCCTACATGAGACACTTACTGCGTGACCCTGCATTCTCAATGTCTCTCTTATGGGGTTATTGTGAGAACATAAAGACATAAATTATTTTCCATATCTTAAGTATATAAAGGTTAGCTATTATTAGCATGGGATTCTCAGAAATGGAGGTGAAGAAGGAGTGCAACCCAGGCATGGGGTGGGGGGAGGTTGGCAGGGAGGAAGGAACAGCTTATGTAAAGGCATAGAACTGAAAGCAGGAATGTTAAGATTATAGCATACCATGTGAAACAGCTGGGCTGGACCCTAAAATGCATCATAGGAGTAATATTTATTAATCCTTGAAAGGCAGGTTGGAGCCAGGTTGGGAAGGGTTTTAAATGCCCAACCCAGGAATTCACATTTGATCCTAGAGGCAATGATGAACCACTGAAACTTTTTGAACAGGTTGGACACATGGTCATCCTTGTGCTTTAGAGATATCAACTTGGTAACTTTGTGGAAGATGAACTAGACAGAGGAGAGATCTGAGGCAGGAAGACCAAACAGGAAGCTTTTGCAACACCTTAGGCAAAAAGTTTCACAGGCTTGAATTAAGGAAATGTCTGTGTGGGGAAAAGGGCCCAGATAGGAGCAATGTTGATGAGGCTCTTGGACGTGAAGAGATTTACCCAAAGTCCTCAGTTTGTAGCCAGTCTGGGATGATAGCCCAAGTTCCACTGCATCATCCTAGTAATGTGTTCCTGAGTCAGAAGGTAGAGAAAAATGTACCTGGTTGTCAATTCTGGCATTTACTGACTATGGAAGGAAGTTTGACAGTGTCAAGACAGATGTTCCCTTGAAGTTACTGGAAACAAGAAGGGTTTTGAAAGGATTAACATCAATACCCACGTCCATTTATACCAACTAAATGGATCATTCAGGCTCTGGCAACAGACCAAAGGCAAGCTCAAGAGGAACATTAAAAAAAACTGGCAATATCATCCCGACCAACTTCTTTACAAGGTCACTTGGTGAGGATGTTGGCCCCAACTCAGAGAAGTGTCTCTGAGCCATTACAAGGAGATTTAATAATTCAAGGCTTAAAGATGGCACTTCCCATTATCTGAAATCCTGGAGGAAATGGAGGACGAGTTCTAAAGAGGAAGATGGGAAAACATGCATGTTGCTTTGACATTGAACTTGGATAAGACAGAGCATTGGTCCTGACTAATCAGGATGCCGGGGCAAAGACATTTTTATTGATGATATACACTGCAGAGAATGAATGTCTTTACAATGCTGGGAAGAAAAGAAAGCAGCACATACCACAGAGGAAGCTTGTGAGAGAAAATGACAAATTTTAAAGTGCATGGAAAATAAAGGATAGGATACAGACTCCAGACACTCAGCTACCTTCTTGAAAAGATGAGTAAGAGACTGCAATTACCAACTCTAGATTCAAATACACCAATTTGAGAGGTGAGGCATTGTCTAAGAAATCTTAAAAGCAATGAGAATGATTTTGATTAGGGGTGGGATGGTGAGGAGGGGGATTTGGAAGGAGGCAACGGAATCATTAGCATCTCCAAACAGATATTTTCTTAGAGACAGGATATAAAATTCTGTGATCAATTTTCTCTTACCCACTAGCATGAAAGAATTGGTGTTTCAGGTCATTTATATTCCTAGCTCTCTCTTTTTTTTTTCCTATCTGAGCACATGACAAGAAAGAAGGTCTTTGGTTGACATCTAAATTCTCCTCCTAGAACCAGCAAGTTGGCATTTCATTTTAAATGACTTCTGCTGACTACCAAAAAAATAAATGGGGAGGGTGGGAGGGGTGGCATACTTGATGCAGATGATAAATCAGCAGGAATGGACTGAACCTTCTGAAGGACCCAGCGGTGATACATTTCAAGTGGTCAAAAACTCCATTCCCTGATTGCTGACAAAGTCAAAACATGATGTGTTAAAGGCTTCGCTTTCACTGAACCAGGTCATTCAAAATTTAATGATAGTCTATCTCAGAGCAGATTGAATTTGGCCTTAGGGAGGTGATTCCCAAGGCCTACCCTGTTCCTCAATCTACCTCAGGCCTCTTTCCTGAGCTGTCCCCATTCCTCTGTCCCTGGCCTCAGAGATGCTTATGAGGAAAGGGCACCAGACCCCTGTGACATTCATTCCAATGATCATGCTCGAAAGAAGGGAACCCAAGTCAGGGAATTTTATGAAAGGCCACGTAGTAAAGTATAAAACATGCTATGGAATCATGAGGAAGACTAGGTTCTAGCACTCATTTTATCCTACCGTGTTTCCCCGATAATAAGACCTATCCCGAAAATAAGCCCTCCCCTTACTGTGTAAGATTCCTCTAAAATAAGCCCTCCCCCAAAAATAAGCCCTATTGAGATTGCTACTGTAGTGAAGGTGATCCCCTGCACTACACGCTACATTACGGTACCCTCTGTATGCACCGTCCCCCCCCACCCCGGGTGAAACGCACGCCGTGCTCCGAGCTGCACTACAAGCAGGTTACCTGGACAAGACATATTCATTTAAAAAGAGCTATATTGCTGGACATGACAGATTGGGTCCACGTCTTCTGAAGGAAATGGAGGCGCAAGACGTCCAGGATGGAATTCAGGGTATGGACACTTATGACAATGTTGTTGAAGAAAATGACATGATCATTATTGAATAAAGGTACATTTTTTTGTTCACATTTACCTGTTTATTAAAATTGCTGTCAATGTTCATTAAAATAAGCCCTCCCCTGAAAATAAGCCCTCTGGTGTTTTTCTGTCCAAAAAAAATAATAAGACAGTGTCTTATTATCGGGGAAACACGGTAGGTGCTAGTGGCAGCTAGTAGAAAAATGATTAGAACCCTATCCTTGGATTCAGGAAGACTTGAGGTCAAATCCAGCTTCAAATACTTACTAACTGTGTTTGCTTCAGTGTCTTCACCTATAAAATGGGGATAAGAAGACCAGCCTCACAGGGTTGATGTGAAGATCAAATGACATATTTGTAAAAAAAAAAAAAAAGCACTTAGCACAATGCCTGACACATAGTAGGCTATATGGAAATTATATATATGTATAATTTAATATGGAATAAATTATAATTTATAATAAATAAATTTAACATATAATAATATATATAAATACTTTTTTTTTCCTTTCTCCTTTACTCCCTAATCCTGGTTTCATCAGGAATTTGCTGTATGGGTTTGAGCACGTCACTTGACATCTTTAAATCAGTTTTCTTTCCTGAAAAATAGGATCTCCAAGGCCTCTTCCAGCTCTGATACTCTATGAATCTATAATAAGAAGGGGGAAGAAAATTCCAAACGATGGGATACTTCCCAGGGAGAACAGTTTTGGAGTTAGAGGCCCTGTGTGGCTATGAAGCCCCCGCCTTGGAGGTAGGGGAGAAAAGAAGCCAGCAGAACTACAAAGACAAATATCATCTACTTTCCAACCTTGTCAATGACCAGTCTATTATGATATCATGGAAGTGCATGGAAGCACATTCCTCAATCTTTACATGTTTTGTGCTCAGATTATGATGAGCAGCTTCCCCTCCTATCTGCCTAAGATCCCCTTTTTAGAAAGTCCTGGAAAACTACAAAAGCCAGAGGAAACAGCACAATAGAAAGGGTAGAAACCCTTCATTCTGAGCTTGGAGGCACAAGTTGCTGCTGTTTTTTAGTCATTTTTCAGTTGTGTCTAACTCTTTGTGACCCCATTTGGGGTTTTCTTGGCAAAGATACTAGAGTGATTTGCCTTTTCCTCCTCTGGCTCATTTTACAGATGAGAAAAAGCAATCAGAGTTAAGTGACTTGTTCAGGGTCACATAGATAGTAAGTGTCTGAGGCCAGATTTGAACTCATGAAGGGAAGTCTCCCTGACTCGAGGTCTAGCACTCTAACCAGTGTGCCAACGAACTGCCCTCAGAGTCACAAGGCAATTCAAATCACTGCTCTACCACTTACTAATGATGTGAATTTAAGTTACTTCCCTCTCTAGTCCTGCTTATTTATCTGGAAAAGAAAAGGGTTAGACTAAGTGACCTTTCAGGTTCCTTTTACCTCTAGACCTTTGATCCCAAAGCACTGTTGGAGTGGGAAGAAGGAGGAGAAAGAAAGACAAGATGTCAAAATATGAAGCTTTGGGGTGGCTAGGTGGCTCAGTGAACAGAGCACTGGCCCTGAAGTCAAGAGGACCTGAGTTCAAATCCAACCTCAGATACTTAACATGTACTAGCCATGTGACCTTGGGCAAGTAGCTTAACCCCAATTACCCTCCAAAAAGCAAAAACAACAACAAAATATGAAGCTTTTCCAAATCAACAAAATGATGGTGAACAGGAGTGCTTTCCTTAGAAAGTATGCAGAACCCTGATCTTGGAGGAATCTCTTTTTCTATCTGTATGTGTATACACATATATACATATGTACGCACATATATATGTATGCATATACATGTATCTATGTATATACATAGCTGGTGAAGGACAGAAACTGCACTCCCTGGACACTAACCCAGTTACAAAAAAAGGGTGAATCCAGAGCTACTGTGCCCCAAGGCAATGGTCCTGGCTTTAGGTTTCTTATATTTCAATGAGTCACCACTTATTCATAGGATAACTGCAGGAATTCTCAGCTATTTTTAATGTCATGGGTTCCTTTGGCAGTCTGGTAAAGTCTATGAACCCATTATCATAATAATATTTATAAGTGCAAAAAAATAAAATCCATAGGATTACAAAGAAAACCCCTTGTATTGAAACAGAATTATCCATTTTTTTTTTAAATTCAGAGATTTAAGATTAAGAACCCCTTATAGAAACTTATTCTAAAAGAGATAAATAGCTTGTAAATTTAAAACTGGAAGGAACCATAGAGATCAACTGATAGAGCTCTCTCATTTTGAATAAATGGATGAATGAATGAATGAATGAATGAATGAATGAATGAATGAATGAATGAAAAAGACATTTACTAAGTTTCTACTGTGTCAGGTACCACAGGTGCACTGTACAGAGGAGGATTTGTTAAATCTCCAATAAAATGAGAAAATAAACACCTGCCATCCAGCATGAGGAGAAGGAAGGCAGAGGTTCAAAAAATCAAAACACCATAGGGTGCCTCCATTCAAAAGAAGCAGGGAATCATTGCCCAAAGGAAACATCAAGCAACACAGGGATGAGCAAGGGAAAATGTTATGAGTATGCTGTTCAGAGCAGAGTCTAGGAACCTCCTAAGCACAGGCTAACACCAAACCCTCCGGGCAAACTAGCTCCAGGACTGATGGCTGTCTAGGGCATCTCCAACTCCAACTTGGATCAACACCACCATCCTCCCTCCCACTGCCCTCATCTTGGTAACAGCATCCCTTCCTTTCTTCAGGCAAAACTAGACTCTCTTCTCTCAGTCCAAGAGGCCTCAGAAAGAGATTTCCAGTCGTTCCCCCATCTGCTTCTCAGCACCAGCCCAACGTGACTTTTATTTATGCAGCCCCCCCCCCCCACCTCAGAACAAGACGCACTGAGGGGACCGAAGCATGTTGGAGGGGGGACATATCATCTGCAGAAAGAGAGAAGGAAATCATTCTGTTGTCCCCAGCTATTAGTCCTGATTCCTGAAAGAGTGGGAGCACATCTGGTATTGATTGTGAATATATAGTAATGCCCAGCATTGTGCCATGGGGAACACAAAGAGACTTAGAATCTGTCCTCTAAGAGCACGGAATGTAATGAAATAGGTTATACGTATGGGAAGGAATACAAATATGGGGTCCTTATTGTGCTCGTTCTATGTCCCACCCCCAAATCATTGCACAGGCTGTTTCCAATGTCTGGAATATGTGTGTTCTTTATCCCACCTCTTAGGATTTCTTGCTTCTCTTTAAGGCTTAACTCAAGTGTCTTCTCCTACATAGGGGTTTTCCTTAACTCCCAGTTGTGAGTAGCCCCTCTCCCGACTCACACAAGTCACATTATACTTATTTTATATAGTATTACAAAGAAAATCCATTGTGTTGAAACAGAAGCATCAAATATATATATTTTTTAATGTTCAGGGATCTCAGATTAAGAACCCCTTACAGAAGATTATTCTAAAGAGAACAAGTAGTTCATAGATTTAAAACTAGAAAGAACCATAGAGGTAAAGCAGTACAACTCTCATTTTGAATGAATGAATGAACGAACAAGCATTTATTACGTTCCTATTATGTGCTACTTGTGTTCTACTATTTGCTTACTTGTGCATGGGTAGTTTTTCTAGATAAAATGTAAGCTTCTTGAGGGCAGGAAGGTTTGATATTTTTTTTCCCTTTGTATCTCTAAAGAATGTGCATCAAATGTCAAATTCAGAGAGCCTCATACATGTTTGCTTAAGTAAATCAAATTCCCAGTTTTAGTAGGTATCAGTGTGCTTGTTGACTTTTTCTTCTTTCCTGACCAGGGTAAAAACTGGTATAAATGCTACTCTCAGAATATGAAATGGATTGCCTAGGCTCAGAGACAGCTCAGTGCATAAACAAGGTATAACCTGAGGGCCCAAAAGATGTCAATGACCTCTCTTATTGGCCTACCTGAAGTTTTTTCCACTTTATTTCCCAAAGGCCTTCTTAAAAATATCAAGACATTTTGGTGTCTAAAAGGGATAATGCATTAGTAATATGGTATTTTAATTTGATTAAATTGTCACTTAGGTAGAGCAGGATACTAAGGGCGTGTGATCCATGATGGGTGAGTTTTAAAGGAAAGAGATGTTAGGGACTACATAGTATAGTTGAAATTTAAATCAATCCTATGAATATTTATTGAACGCCTACTATGTGCAAGGCATTGAGCAAAATGCTAGGGGCAGAAAGACAAAAATTAAACACAATCTGACTGAAGGAGTTGGCAAGCTGTTAGTGGGATGATTATCAATAATTATGTAGGGAGAGAGCCCTAGCAACTGGGGGTAAGGAAAGATTTCACAAAGGAAGTGGCAAATGAGCTGAACCTTGAAATTAAGGACTTTAAGAGGCAGAGATGAGGAAGAATTGAATTCCAGGCATAGGAGACCACTTGGGAGAATTTGGAGAGGCAGGAAATGAAATGCCAAGTTAAGGGAATGGCAGTAGTCCAATCTGGCTGAAACAGAAAGTGTGAAGGAGGAGAGGTAATTCGAATTAGGCTAGAAAGTGGGTTGAAGCCAGTCTGCCAAATCATAGATGCCAGCCAGGCTAAGGAATTTCTAAGATATTTTATCTTAGAAATAACTGGAAGAAACTGATCATTTCTGAGCACTAGAGTCACTTACGGATAGGATAGCTTAGGGAGTTCTGAAAACTATGTGGAAGATGTCTGGAGAGGGGAGAGACTTGAAGCAAGAAGGCCAATTGAAAGACTATAACACAGGTGAGAGGCAATAAAGACCTAGACTAGGGTAGAGCCTATGTGACTGGAGGTGTGAGATGAGTGGAATAGTAATTGGTTGAACTTGACAACTAATTACATGGGAGGTGGAAGGGAATGAAGAAAAAGGAAGACCCAAGGATGAAAGAAGTTATGATTCTATTGCTAATATTACCAGTACTACTAATGATATAATAATGCTTTAAGGTTTGTAAAGTCCTTTATACGTGCTATCTTTGATCCTCATAACAACTCTGTGAGGAAAGGGCCATTATAATCCCCATTTTACAAACAAAGAAACTGAGGCTGAGAATGGTTGGAGGACTTGCCCCGGCTACAGAGGTAGAAAGGAGCATTCTAAGTGCAGTCTTCCTATGTCTGGTGCTCTAGTCCCTGTACCCTCTAGGGTAGTTGACAATACACGTGACAGAAATAGGGAAATTTGGAGGAAGAGCAAGGGAAAGGGTGAAGGAGAAAGTTATTCAGTTCCATTTTGGAAATGTTGAATTTGAGATGCTTATGGAAGATAAAGGATACCTCTCCAGCAGGCACTTGGCAATGTGCGACTAGAGTTCAGAGGGAGAAAAAAGATTAGGGCTGGATATATAAATTTGGAAGCCATCTGCACAGAGATGATAATTGAACCCATGGGAGCTAATAAGATCACCAGGAGTATGTTGAGAGAAAGAAGAGAAGAGAGCCCAAGAGAATGTCCTGGATGATACCCGTCCTTAGAGGACAGGAGGCGGATGGTAATCTAACAAGGGAGAGTGATAAGACGCAGTCAGACGATAAAGATAAAAGTATCGGAGAAGCCAGGGTGAAAAGAGTCCATCTAGGAACAGTGTCCAAAACTTTATAGCAGGAGTTCTGAACAGGAACAGATTTCAGTCTATAAGCTTGAACTGGAAAAAATTACATCCTTATTTGAATATAACTTGTTTCCTATACAATCCTATATATGTTTTTATTTTATGCATTTAAAAACATATTCTGGGAAGGGGTCCTTAGGTTTCACCAGATGAACAAAAGGGTCACTAATGACAACCACAACAACAGTATTAAGAATTATTTCTTTAGCAAGTGGGCTAGCAAAATGAGGAGTAAGAAAAGATCGTTGATTTTGTATTTAAGAAACTGCTGGTGGCCTCAGACACCTGACACATTTACTAGCTGTGTGACCTTGGGCAAGTCACAACCCCAATTGTCTTGCATTCCCCACTTCAAAAAAGAAAAAAGAAACTGCTGGCAACTTGCTCTCTCCAGCTTTGGTTAGAAAGAGTAGCTTCAGTTAGAGGGGAGGAAAGAGAAGCTTGACTGTAAGAAGTGAGTAGGAGGTGAGTAAGAAGGAGCGAGAGTAAGTCTTTTTTAGGATTTTTAGAACTGGAAGGAAATATATAGGATGATGGGCAGCTAGATGGTACAATGGATATAGTACTGGACCTGAAGTCAGGCCTCAGATACTTACTGGTTATATGACCCGAGGCAAGTAATTTAACCCTGATAGCCTCAGTTTCCTCATCTGTAAAATGAGCTGGAGAAAGAAATGGCAATCCACACCAGTATCCTTGCCAAGAAAAATGCAAATGGGCTCATGGAGAATTGGACATGACTGAAATTATCCAACAGAAACATACAGGATGATATCCTGAGAAGCTAGCAAAGTTAGGTAAAGAGTTGTAAAGGACAGGGAAGAAGTGGACATGTGTGTAGGCAACAAGGAATGAGCCAGTGAAAAGTAAGACTGAAGATGGTACAGGAGGGAAATTTGGGACAGAGGAGATTGAAGTACATGGGATCAAAGGCTCAAATGGAAGGTTGAGCCATCATCTTGACAAGAGCCACTCCTTCCTCAGAAATAGAAGAGGAAGGGGTGGCCAGGTGGCTCAGCGAGTAAAAGCACCGGCGGCCCCAGTGTTGGGATGACCTGGGGATCAAATCTGGGCTCAGATACTCAGCACCACACCCAGAAATAACTGTC
>NW_027185616.1:3437530-3445595 GCF_028583685.1 Petaurus breviceps papuanus | reverse complement strand
GAGTAAGAGCACCAGCCTCAGTGTCCACATGATCTGGGGATCTAATATGGGCTCAGATACTTATTACCACACCCAGAAATAATTGGCCGTGTAACCTTGAACAAGTTACTTAACCCCGATTGCTTAAAAAAATAAAAAGAAATAGAAGAGGAGTGGGAGAGGAAAGACCCAAGTAAGTGTGGACCTGTAGAGTTAGAAAGATGAAAGAGTGTATGATAAAGGGCCTCCATGTTTTCAATGAAGTAGAAGGTCCGATTATCTGTTGAAAAAGGAGATAGAGTTCACAGGGAGACTTTAAGAGAGGGGGGAATGTTTGAACAGCAGCAAGGAGGGATCAAATAAAGTTAAGCATAGAAAAATTAAGCCATTACGTCATAAATCTCTAAACCTCTCATGATCTCGGCTTCGGGTTTATTTTGTTTTGGTTTTAATAGGGACAATTGATACTCTTCCTATCTCACCAATGACTTATAAAACAAATCTTCCCTACTCCAAATTCTGCCAAGTGTTGGTTCTAACTCCTCTAGTAGGCTATCATCTCCTCTAGGACAGGGATTATGTTTTTGTTTTTGTATGCCCAGTTCTTAGCACAATGGCAGACACATAGTAGGTGCTTAATAAATTCTTGTTGACTGACTGCCCAGACTATACTATGCTGTAAGTTCATTGAAAGGGTCTCACTGCCATATTGCTCCACTTCATTCACAGAAACAAGGAGAGAGCCACGTAGCATAATAACAATTTATATTTACATAATGTTTTGACATTATCAAAGCACATTCCATACTTAATATTGTAAACCTCACGATCACCTTTCGAGACAGGAACTACAAGTATTAATATCCTCCTATTACAGATGACAGAAGTGATACTCCAGGAGGATGAATGACTTGTCCAGAAGCAGCTGAATGGAGAGATGGGTAGAGGACTGAGCCTGGAGTCAGGAAGATCTAAGTCCAAATCCATCCTCAGATACTTAGTAGCTGCGTGATCCTGGACAAGTCACTTAACCTATATCTGTCTCAGTCTCTCCAACTGTAAAATGGGAATAATAGCAACTATATCCCAAGGTTGTTGTGAGGTTCAAATGAAATTCTATGCATATATATATATACACACACATATACACAATATGTGTGCATATACATATACAGATACACACAGATAGATATCTTAACACAATTTCTAGTGCATTGTTGTTCTTCACTCATTTCAGTTTTATCCAACCTTTCATCCCCCCATTTGGGGTTTTCTTAGCAAAGCTACTGGAGTGGTTTCCAGTTTCCTTCTCCAGCTCATTTTACAGATAAGAAAACTGAGAACGGGGTCAAGTGACTTGCCCAGAGTCACACAACTAGGAAGTATCTGAGGCTGGACTGGAACTCAGGAAGATGCCCTGAGTCCAGACCCGGCACTCTGAGTACTATGGCACCACCTAGTTGCTTGGCACATAGAAGACACCTAAAAGTTCTTGCTGCCTTCCATAGTCACATTATTAATAAATGACAGAGGTAGAATTTGAACCTGGGAGTTTAGTATGTTAGCACTGAGGAAAATTTAGCAATAATCTAGTTCGACCCACATATTATGCTAATATGAAAACTGTAACTTAGGGAGATGGTGTTTCTTCCCTAAAGTCAGGGAAAGGACTAGATCTCAGGAATCCTGTAACTCATAAACTAGAATAGAGCACTGAATTTAAAGTTAGGCGTGTTCTTAGTAGCTATGTGAATCTGGGAAAGTCTCTTAACCTCTCTTCTCTTCAGTTTCCTTGTATTTTAATATATAGTGCTTTGTTTCCTTAAAGTGCTATAAAATGTTAGCTGTTGCTATTATTAAAAACAAGTGGATGGGAGAAGGGGTTGATTACTTTCTGAAAGACTATTGACTGCAGGTTTCCTTTAAACAGCAAACTCTCTTAGTCCATTTAAAACAGGATTTGATTTCTAAGACTGATATATGCAATGCAACCTTTCAGGAACACAGCTAATTCATGAAACAAGGAATACCTATAATGCCCTATCCAGGAGGAAATCACATCAGAGTGACAAAGAGTGGCCTTGAGAAGGCTGATCAATGCTCAGGTTTCCTCAAAATGATGAAAATCCTTCTCCCAGAACTGCTTTGCTTGGATCAGCCTTCTGTGTTTCAGCAATGGAGGGAGATAGAGGGAGAGTGCTGCTTTGGGTCTTTTTCCCTGTTTTGCTTTTTTTTTTTCCCTTTCCTCAGCTTCCCCAAAGTCTATGCCAACCCTGCCTGTCATCCTAACTGCTCTGCATGTTCTTGGGGAGAGCTCCTGCCTACACAGGTGAAAACACAGCCTGGGTTTTATTGGCTCTCTTGCTTGAGCCTCTGTGTTGCAAGACAGTATGTTATGAGAAAAGGACGTTTTTATGTGGCCTTCATCAGATTTCATCTTCTCTTGCTCCACAAGAAGTCAGTTTTACACCCACTCACATTTTGCAAAGATTCCCCCTGCGATGAATGAATATGTTGCCTTCTCTGAGCTGCTAGTGCTCACTGGGAAAACAATGCAAAGGGTGTTTTCTCCTCCCAGGGGAAAGTTGGCATCGTTTCCCTTCAATCAGTATGAAATCATTATAGCTTGACTAGAAAAAAATGAAACGACCCTCATCATATAAGATACACCATGACACTGAAAAATTAGGAGCCTCTGTGAGCCCTGCACAGCAAGATTTGTATGCCTGCCAGCCAAATCACAAACTTGCCTCAGCTCTCATTTGTCTCAGAAAACAGGATGTTTAATTGCTGCATATAATAAACATGAAACCATCACAGAGCAGTAATGTGGAACACACAACAGTGAGTTCCCATTGTAGTGTCCAGAAAGGCAAGAGGAGGTTATATTTTCATCCACAAACTGAAAACCAACAAACCAAGATAAAATCTTTTAAAGGTCCTTCATCTTCCTTTTCCCCATGGGTTTTCTTTCCACTCTTTGCCACTGCTTAGGATGCTGGTACCTAGCATAACTTTGCCCTCCTTTAAAAAAAATAGGAATGCAGGATCAAATCCAGCCTGGGTACACCTCTGGGGCTTAACTCATTCCCAGAGGGAAGGTGATTTTCAAATCTCAAACCCAGTTTATTTCATTTACCTGAAGCTTCCACCGGAATAAAGTCTTTTCTTTCCATGATCCTAAAATATATTATTTTCCTGATCTAAACATGTCAGGGATTTTATTGCATTTGCATTTCAAACCTGATAAATCATTTTCTGGGTGACATCTTTTCCTTGAAGGCAAGTTCAAATTGAATATTTTTTCTCTCTTGTTATCTTTCTTTCCCTTTCCAGACCAACTTCAAACAAAAGGTTTTCCACTTCATACTCGGATTACACATCACTCAATATCAAACTGGAGAGAGATGACGATCCATTGTTGCTAACTTTCCCTCCATTTTGTGGATGGATTAGGCTTCCTTCTATGCACACAGATTCTTTGTTTATATAAAAATAATTTTCAATCCAAAACAGAGTTTTCTTATTGTTTATACAGTCTTCTTCTGTACTTCTACCAAGCTGAACAGTTCTTAGACTACATCTAAAAATCTCCCATTGTGCCCCAGGGCAGGATTGAGCATAAGCAAAATTGTGAAGGAGACTTATTTTGTGAAGTCTTTCCTTAGTGGCCTAGGTTCTGAACATTTTTTTTTCTTACTTTATTTATCACTTTTTATCAATATCCACATTTGGGGCTTTTCTTACTTAAAATATCCTTTCTCAGAAGTAATCTGGTCCTTAAATTATTATCCCTTCCCTAAGAGGGAAGAGGACACATAAACAGAAATACCTAGAGTAACTGGGAGATCCTCAGGTATAATCACTGAGTACCAAAAGAGCATTAGCACGTACTATGTTACATCTTTATGTAGCTTTGTGTACTTAAAATTGGTGTATTAAAAGATGCTCATGCCCTATCTAACTTAAATTGGTATATTTGTAAAGAGGTCCTGTTCCCTTCATCCTTTCGAGTATGACAGTGTGTTGGAGCCACTCAGATCTTACTGAAGCCCTGGAAGAGTTGACTGGCTCCTAGATGCCTTTCACACGTATGAAGGCATATCCTTGATGAGGAAAAAGTGACTTAGCTGACTAGGTCACAGAATGTCACACAACTTTGCTGCATCTTTTGTAATCACCTCAAGTGCTATACTCCAAGGAAATAAAAGAAAAAAGGAAAAGAATTTAAATGTACAAAAAGTATTTACAGCAGTCCTTTTTGTGGTAACAAAGGATTAGAAATTGAGGTGATGCCCATCAATTAGGCAATGGTTGAACCAGTTATAGTATATGGATGTGATAGAATACTGTTGTGCTGTAAGAAATAATGAGAGAGATGGTGTCAGAAAAACCTGGTAAGATTTATAAAAGTTGATGCAAAGTGAAGGGAGCAGATCGGGAAGATCCATGTACACAGTAACAGCTATGTTGTAAAGATAAACAACTGTAAAAGACCTGGTCAATCTGAGCAATAAAATTATCTACCAGAGTTCCAAAGAACTCCTGATGAAAAATGCTATCCACTTCCAGAAAAAGAACTTATGAGCCCAGAATGAAGATTGAAGTATATTTTCTTTTCCTTTCTTAATTGTTCTTGCTTTTAGCCCAGATCATGGAGAATGTAGATCATAACTTCATCTGTATAATGGGTATCATATTTCCTGCCATCTCAATGGATGGTGGAAAGAGTGGAGTGAGGGAGAGAATTTGTAGCTAAACATAAAAAGAAGGTTTAATTAAGTAATCACAGCAAATGACTAAAATTAGGTAAGTTCCCTGTGAGTGAGTTATATTTCTCTCATTTTTAAACCCATTAATCTGGCACCAAGAATTTATGTATTAGATTGCATTGTCTCTCCAGAAGTGGGCAAAGGCAACAATTCAAATTTAATTTGGGTTGGAAGTATAAAAAAATGGTTATGTCATTTTAGTTAATTTCAGCTGTGGTACAGGCAAGAGACTTTACATACAGAGGAAGGAAAGTAAGCAGGTACACAAAAAAACCCCCACAAAATTGATGAAAACCCCACCAGGAAATTTCTAGGAATGAATCATAAGCTCATAGAATTAGGACTAAAAGGTGATTTAGTTCAAACTGGTCATTTTACAAATGAGAAAACTAAACCTTAAAGAAGTTAAGTGACTTGCCTAGGGACACATAGTAGGTGTCCAAGGTAGGATTTGACCTAGACCTTCCCACCTCCAAATCCAGTGCCCTATGGACCATACCAAACTGGGTATAGGTAGGAGTGGTTACAGGAAGAGTCAAAAACTATAAATCCCTAGTAAGGGATAAATTGAGAAGCTTCAGGTGTCCCAGTTGGACAAGGAAGAAGATAAATAAGTAATAACTCACTCCCTCTACTAATGAGTATGTAGAGTGAGAAAGGGGGAAGAGGGAGCATTAGGATAATCAATTCAACCACAGGGAATGTTAAAATAATTGGCAAAAAAAAGTTCAACTTCATATTGTTGTTTATAATGCCTAAGATTCCCACCAAGCAAATGAGAGGGGGGTTTTGTTTTGCTTTGTTTTGTTGATTTTTGTTTCAGTGTTAAATAAATCTGAATGTAAATGAGTTGATGGGTCACAAAGTCCTAAAGGTAGCATTGCCTCAGTGATCATTGTGCCTTCAAACAGACATTTTCAGGACTCTCCTGAGAAGCAGAGGGTCATTTTTCTGTCTAGTTCTTAGAATGGCCTGTGTCTCTCATCAATATTTTGTTTCAAGGGCTAATTTAGTTCCTTCATTTTTCTTTTATTAGACAAATGTTTATTTTTCCCCTTTTTAGCAACTAAATTGCCCACATAGAAACAGCATCTTACAGCAGTAAGATGAAATTCAATAGGAATAAATGCAAAGTCTTGCACTTAGGTAACAAAAAAAAAATCAATCCCCCAAAGATAAAGAAGGCATATAGTTCAGAAAAAAATGATCTTGGGATTTAAATAGATTGCAAACTCAATATGAGTTAATAGTATAGTGTGAAAATTAAGAAAGCTAAAAAAAAATAAGAAAGCTAATGTAATCTTTAGTTACTGTAAGTGGTACATCTCTTCCAGGAATACAGAGATGACTAATCCACTGTACTCTGCCTCCATTAGACCTCATTTGGAATACTACTGTTCAGCTCTGGGCACCACAGTTCATGGGCATGGAGGGAGGCAACCAGTATGGTGAAAGATCTTGAGTCTATGTGAGAAGGGTGAAGGAACTGGGAATGTTTAACTTGGAGAAGAGAACACTTGGGAAAAAATTATAGATGTATTTAAGTATGTGAAGGGCTGTTGTGTGGAGTGGGGATTAAACATTCTGTTTGGCTTTAGATTGGCAGAACTAAGAAGAATGGGTAGAAGATACAAAGAGGTAAGTTTAGGTTTAATATCAGAAAAGAAAACATTCTGACAATTAGAACTGGTCAAGAGTGGAACAGAACTGTCTAAAGAAATAGTGGGTTCCCCCTCCGCATGGGTATTTGCAGGGAATATATGACCTCTCATCCATTATCCTGTAGTAGGATTCCTTTGGTATATAGGTTTGACTAGAAAGCTCCTGAGGTCCCTTCAAACTATCAAATTCTACAATTCTGAGATACTCTGCTCACACCTATGGCTGGCCTGTGGGAAAAGGCAGGTGGTGAAGTTGTGATTTCTTAATCTTGGTAAAGATTATATGGCCTTCCAGATGTGTTACATCTGATTGGAAAATAAAGAAATCTATATATAGGTCTCTGAAGGAAAGGAGATACTCAGGAAGTACAATGTTAGAGTAGTGGGCATTTTAGAAACTTTCTGAAGCATTTGAGAAATAGGAAAACAATAGGAAATTTAAGAAGAAAGTCAGAAAAAGTCAAGTTTCTGTGTCATTTCTCCTGGAAGCTACCAGAAATACTAATTGAAAACTTATTTAAACACCCAAAACTGTCATCCAGATGGCAAAACATACAATTAATATAATTATCCTAAATCTGGCTGATCTAGAATTATCATTTATTATTATTAATGTGGCACCTATTCAGATAGAAACAGCTCATTTTAAATCCCTTTCCCAGGAATATTTGGTTTGGTGCCAGACGCTACCAGATTCAAAAACAGCAGTTACTCTGATAAAATGGGCAAAACCTCATTGAATCCTTAATTCCAGGGAAAGAATTTGAAATAAAGATTTAAAAAATATAATAAATGTCTAGGTCTAGATCTAAAATTTCATCAGTGTGCAGGGAAACCCTTGTGTGAGAACTACCTCTACATGCATATCAGCAATTCATCTGCAATGTAGTCTTAAAGAGTTGCCAGCGGCATTGAGATGTTAAGTGCCTTGCCTATAGCCAAGCACCAAGTATCTGTCAGAGGCAGCTATTGAACCCAGGCTTACCAGAATTGAAGACCAACTCTCTATCCTCTCTGCTACATTGCTTCTTCGTTAAATGCTTGAAAGGTAGAAATTGCTACACATTGAACACTTAAGGTGTAGGGAAGAAAACTCTATAAAGAATACATAACTTCTCAGAAGCAAAAGCTGGAAAACAACAATTACACAAGAACTATAATAATGAATTGGAAAAAGAAAAAGAAAACTGAAGTCTGTACAATTATAATGACCATTTGTTTGGCTGCATGGTACAGTGGAGATGTGTTCAATTGAAATAGGAAAATTGAGGATGGAGGGGGTACAGAGAGGGCACTAATCTATACATTAGGATGCCTGTGGTCCACATATTGACTTAGTTTTATCTATGTTTTATTATTATTTTATTTATTTTGTTAGATGTTTCCCTATTACATTAAAATATGGTTTCAGCCAACACACTAAAGAGTGTTATATGCCATATGAAGCTGCAGGGCAACATGTTTGATACCTCTGATATAGTGGATCACATGGAGTCAGGAAGACTTAGATGTCAACCTCATCTCCCTATACACAAATTGAAATGAAGGAACAGACTTGATTGGCAAGACCTGATTCAAGCTTAGTTTTCAACTACAAGGTAGGTAAGTGCTCATTACTTAAGGTCCAGGTACAAATCTCTAGTTCTTATTTTT
>NW_027185616.1:3435219-3437430 GCF_028583685.1 Petaurus breviceps papuanus | reverse complement strand
AAAAAAAAAATCATTCCAATCTTCATTCTGAGTCCATCATATCTCTATGTGAAGGGGGGATAGGTTGTTTCATCATAAGTCTTCTGGAATTATGGTGGGTTCCATTGTACTGATCAGAATCCCTAAATCTTTCCAATTTGTCTTTATAATATGGTTGTTATTGTAGAAATTATTCTGATTCTGTTCACTTTATTTTGCATCAGTTAATACAAGTCTTCCAAGACTTTTCTAAAATCATCCTTGTTATCATTTTTCATAACACAACAGCTAACTTCTGCCTTGGTGTGATAGGCTACTGAAATATATAAACTGGACAACATCAGTCCATGATGGATATAGACATCTCTCTCTATCATGAGTCTTTTGGGATTGACTTACATCACTGCATTGCTGAGAAGAGTCCATTCTATCAAAGCTGGTCATCACACATACGATGTGTCTCTAATTGTGTACAAATTTCTCCTGGTTCTACTCTTCTCACTCAGCATCAGTTCTTATAAGCCTCTCCAGGTAAATATAAAGTCCATCTGCTCCTCATTTCTTATAGCACAATAGTATTCCATTACCACAACTTGTTCAGCCATTCCGCATGGGCACCCCTTTAATTTCCAATTCTTTACTACCACAAAAAGAGCTGCTATAAATATTTTTGTACATATGGGTCTTTTTCCCACTTCTGTGATCTGTTTGGGATACAACCCTAGAAGTGGTATTGCTGAGTCAAAGGGTATGAAATTATTTATAACCTTTTGGGCATAATTCCAGATTGCTCTCCACAAAGGTTGGATCAGTTCACAATTCCACCAGCAATGCATTAGTGTTCCAATTCACCCACATCCTCTCCAGTATTTGTCATTTTCTTGTTTTGTCATCTTAGCCAATCTGACTGGTGAGATGTGGTACCTCAGAGTTGTTTTGATTTGCATTTCTCTAATCAATAGTGATTTAGAGCATGTCTTCATATGCTTATAGATATCTTTAATTTCTTTCTCTGAAAACTGCCTGTTGATATCCTTTGACCATTTATCAATTGGGGAATGACTTATATTCTTATAGATTTGACTCAATTCTCTGTATATTTTAGAAATGAGTGCTTTATCAGAGACATAGGTTGTAAATATTCTTTCCCAATGTCCCACCTCCCTCTTAATCTTGGTTACATTGGCTTTGTTTGTACAGAAGCTTTTCAATTTAATGTAATCAAAATGATCCATTTTGCATTTTATAATGCTCTCTAATTCTTGTTTGGTCATAGTCTTTCCCTCTCCACAAATCTGACATGTAAACTATTCCTTGTTTTCCTAGATTGCTTACAGTATCAAAACTTATACCTAGATCATACACCCATTTAGACTTGATTTTAGTATATGGTGTTAGAAAATGGTCTATGCCCAGTTTCTGCCATACTATATTCCAGTTCTCCCAGCAGTTTTTATCAAACAGTGAGTTCTTATCCCAAAAACTGGGGTCTTTGGGTTTATCAAACAATAGATTACTGTAGTCATTGACTGCTGAGTCTCATGCACCCAATCTATTCCACTGATCCACTACTCTATTCCTCAGCCAGTACCAAATAGTTTTGATGACTGCTGCTTTATAATACAGATTAAATTCCAGTATAGCTAGTCCAACTTCCCTAGCATTTCTTTTCATTAATTCCCTTGATATTCTGGACTGTTTGTTATTCCAAATGAATTTTGTTACTACTTTTTCTAGCTCCATAAAGCAGTTTTTTTTTTGGTAAATTGATTGGTATAGCACTAAATATATAATTTAATTAGGGTAATTATTGTCATTTTCATTATATTAGCTTGACCCAGCCATGAGCAATTGATATTTTTCCAATTAGTTAGATCTGACTTTATTTGTGTGAAAAGTGTTTTCTAGTTGTGATCATATAGGTCCTGGGTTTCTTTTGGCAGGTAGATTTCCAAATATTTTATAATGTCTACAGTAACTTTAAATGGGATTTCTCTTTCTATCTCTTGCTGTTGAATTTCATTAGAAATATACAGGAATGAGGGGCGGCCAGGTGGCTCAGCGAGTAAGAGCACCGGCTCCAGTGTTGGGATGACCTGGATCAAATCCAGGCTCAGATACTTAGCACCACACCCAGAAATAACTGGCCGTGTAACCTTGAGCAAGTTACTTAACCCCTATTGCTTTAAAAAAAAAAAAGAAATATACAGGAATGCCAAGGATTTATGTGGG
>NW_027185616.1:3323551-3420219 GCF_028583685.1 Petaurus breviceps papuanus | reverse complement strand
AATTTGCCAGATGGAAAAAGAATCTCAAAAGCTCACTGAGGAGAATCATTGCTTCAGAATTAGATTGGAGCAAATGGAAGCTAATGACTTTATGAGAAATCAAGATGCTGTTAAACAGATCCAAACAAATGAAAGAATAGAAGGCAATGTGAAATATCTCATGGGAAAAACCACTGACCTGGAAAATAGATCCAGGAGAGATAATTTAAAAATTATTGGACTGCCTGAGATCCATGACCAAAGTAAGAGCCTGGAAAGTATCCTCCAGGAAGTTCTCAAAGAAAACTGCCCTGATGTTTTAGAACGAGAGGGCAAAATAGAGGTTGAAAGAATCCACCGATCACCTCCGGAAAAAGATCCCAAAAAGAAAACTCCTAGGAATATTATAGCCGGGTTCCGGAATTCCCAGATTAAGGAGAGAATATTACAAGCAGCCAAGAAGAAACAATTTGAATATTGTGGAAACACAATCAGGATAATCCAGGATCTGGCAGCTTCTACACTGAGGGATCGAAGGGCCTGGAATGTGATATTCCGGAGGTCAAGGGAGCTGGGATTAAAACCAAGAGTCACCTACCCAGCATAACTGAGTATCATGTTTCAGGGGAAAATATGGTCATTCAGTGGAATACAGGACTTTCAAGCATTCTTGCTGAAAAGACCAGAGTTGAATAGAAAATTTGACATTCAGATACAAGAAGCAAGAGAAGCATGAGAAGGTAAACAGGGAAAAGAAATCATAAGGAACTTATCAAAGTTGAACTATTTTTTTTTTTTAAAGTAATCGGGGTTGAGTGTCTTGCTTGGGGCTGCATGGCCAGTTGTTGTTTCTGGGTGTGGTGCTGGGTGTCTGGGCCCGGATTTGATCTGGGTCTTCCCGGCACTGGGGCCGGTGCTCTTGCTCGCTGAGCCACCTGGCCAAAGTTAAACTATTAACATTCCTACATGGAAAAACAATAATTGTAACTCATGAAACTTTTCTCAGTAGTTGAAGGGATTAGAAATATATGTGTATGTGTGTGTGTGTGTGTGTGTGTGTGTGTGTGTGTATATATATGTCTTTATATGAGGGTATGCAGGCATATGAATACATATGTGAATGTGTGTATATATGTTTACAGGTATACATAGATAGAGGGCACGGGACCAATTTAACAGGAAGGGATGATACTTAAAAGGTGAAATTAAGAGGTGAGAGGAATATAATGAGAGGAGATGGGGAGAGACAGAGTGGGGCAAACTATCTCATACAGAAGAGGCAAGGGAAAATGGTTACAATGGAGGGGAAGAATAGGAAGGCAAAAGGGAATGGGTCAACCTTATTCCTATTGAATCTGGCTTGAGGAGGGAGTGAAATACACACTAAATAGGGGATTCTCACCCTCCAGGAGAATAGGGGGGGAAGGGGATGTGAGGGGGGATGATGGAAGGGAGGGCAGGCTGGGGGGGAGGGAAGTTGGAAGCACCCACTTGTGAAAAGGGACAGGATCAAAGTAGAGAATAGAACAAGTGGGAGGTGGGATAGGAGGGAGGGAAATATAGTCAGTCTTTTACAATACATCTACTATGTTATTGTTTTGCATTAGCCGCACATGTACAACCTATACTGAACTGCTTGTCTCCCCAGTGGGGGTGGGTGGCAGGGGGGGAAGGGAATGAATCTGAAATTGAAAGTTTTAAAATCAAATATTCAAAGATATATATGTCTGTGTGTAAAAAAAAAATAAAATTGTATTCATTAAAATAAAAAAAAAATTTAAAAATAAAAAAAAGAAGGATTTTCAAAACCTAATAAAAGAAGCATAGGAAAAACTGGGAAGAGAAATGAGAATGATGCAAGAAAATTATGAAAAGAGAATCAGCAACCTGACTGAAGAAAATACCACCTTAAAAATAGACTAACTCAAATGAGAAAAGATGCTCAAAAAAGGCAATGAGGAGAAAGAATGCCTTAAAAAGTCAAATTTGCCAGATGGGAAAAGAATCTCAAAAATTCACTGAAGAGAATCAATCCTTCAGAATTAGATTGGAGCAAATGGAAGCTAGTGACTTCATGAGAAATCAAGATACTATTAAACAGGTCCAAACAAATGAAAAAAATAGAAGGCAATATGAAATATCTCATTGAAAAAACCACTGACCTGGAAAATAGATTCAGGAGAGATAATTTAAAAATTATTGGACTACCTGAAAGTCATGATCCAACAAAGAACCTAGAAATCATCCATCAAGAAATTCTCAAGGAAAATTGCCCTGATGTTTTAGAACCAGAGGGCAAAATAGAGCTTGAAAAAGAATCCACCAATTACCTCCTGAAAAAGATCCCAAAAAGAAAACTTCTAGGAATATTATAGACAGGTTCTGAAATTCCCAGATCAAGGAGAGAATATTACAAGCAGCCAGGAAGAAACAATTTGAATATTGTGGAAACACAATCAGGATAACACAAGATTTGGCAGCTTCTACACTGAGGAATTGAAGGGCTTGGAATATGATATTCCAGAGGTCAATGGAGCTAGGATTAAAACCAAGAATCATCTACTCAGCAAAACTGAATATCATGTTTCAGGGGAAAATATGGTCATTCAATGGACTAGAGGACTTTCAAGCATTCTTGATGAAAAAACCAGAGTTGAATAGAAAATTTGACATTCAGATACAAGAAGCAAGAGAAGCATGAGAAGGTAAACAGGGAAAAGAAATCATAAAGAACTTATCAAGTTGAACTATTTATATCTCTACATGGAAAAAAGAATAATTGAAACTAATGAAACTTTTCTCAGTATGAGAATAGTTGAAGGGAATAAAAATGTAGATAGATAGATGATAGATAGATAGATAGATAGATAGATAGATAGATAGATAGATAGATAGATAGATAGATAGATCATAGATAGATAGATAGATAGATAGATCATAGATAGATAGATAGATAGATAGATAGATAGATAGATAGATAGATATGTCTATATAGGAGGGTATAGGGGCATATGAATACAAATGTGAATGTGTGTACATAAGTGTACAGGCATACATTGATAGAGGGCACAGGACTAATTTAATAGGAAGGGATGATACTTAAAAGGTGAAATTAAGAGGTGAGAGAGGAATATAATGAGAGGAGATGGGGAAAGACAGAATGGGGTAAACTATTTCATATAAAAGAGGCAAGGGAAGATGGTTACAATGGAGGGGAAGAACAGGAAGGCAAATGGGAATGGGTCAACTTTATTCTCCTTGAATTTGTCTTAGGGAGGGAATGACATACACACTAAATAGGGTATCTCACCTTACAGGAGAGTAGGGGGGAAGGAGATGAGAGGGGGGATAATGGAAGGGAGGGCAGGCTGGGGGGGATGGAAGTTGGAAGCGCCCACTTTTGAAAAGGGACAGGATCAAAGTAGGGAAAAGAACAAATGGGAGGTGGGATAGGAGGGAGGGAATTATAGTCAGTCTTTTACAACATATCCACTATGGAAATGTTTTGCATAGCTACACATATACAACCTATACTGAATTGCTTATCTTCCCAGTAAGGGTGGGTGACAAAGGAGGAAGGGAATGAATTTGGAATTCAAAGTTTTAAAATAAAATGTTATAAATATATATATATATATATATACATATATATATATATACATAATTAATATTATTTTACATGTAACTGGAAAATAAGATATACAGGCACTGGGGCATAGAGATCCATCATGCCCTACTGGAAAGTTGGAGGGGGTATGGGAGAAGATTTGGGAGAGAACAGATTGGAGGAAGAGATATCCAGTGGGGTCACTATTTTGGGGTGGTGAGTAGGGGAAAAATGGGGAGAAAATTTGTTACTCAAAATCTTGCATAAATGAATAATTTAAACTAGAAATTTATAAAACATTTGGTTAAAAAAAACAGACTAGGCCAAAGCCAAATGGCAAAAGAGGTCCAAAAAGTCAATGAGGAGAATGCCTTAAAAACCAGAACAGGTTAAAAGGGAAAGGAGATTTGGAGCCTCATTGAAGAAAATAATTGTTTAAAAATTAGAATGGAGCAAATGGAAGGTAATGACTTTATAAGAAACCAAGAAGAAGCTAAATAAAGTCAACAGAATGAAAAAAACAGAAGACAATGTGAAATATCTCATTAGAAAAACAACTGATCTGGAAAACAGATCCAGGAGAGATAACTTAAAAATTATTGGACTATCTGAAAACCATGATCAGAAAAAGAGCCCATTGTCTCTCAAGAAATTATCAAGGAAAACTTCCCTAATATTCTAGAACCAGAGGATAAAATAGAAATTGAAAGAATCCATCAATCACCTCCTGTATGACACCCCGAAATGAAAACTCCAAGGAATATTACAATCAAATTCCAGAGTTCCCAGGTCAAGGAGAAAATATTGCAAGCAACCAGAAAGAAACAATTCAAGTATTGTGGAATCAGAGTCAGGGTAACACAAGATTTAGCAGCTTCAACATTAAAGGATCAGAGGGCTCAGAATGATATTCTGGAGGGCAAAGGAAGTAGGATTAAACCAAGAATCACCAACCCAGCAAAACTGAGTATAATGCTTCAGGGGGGAAAAAAAGAATTGGCATCCAATGAAATAGAGGACTTTCAAACATTCTTGATGAAAAGACCAGAGCTGAATAGAAAATTTGACTTTCAAATACAAGACTCAAGAGAAGCATGAAAAGGTAAAGAGGAAAAGGAAATCACAAGTGACTTAATAAGGTTAAACTGTTTACATTCCTACATGGGAAGATGATATTTGTAACTTATAAGATCTTTTTCATTATTAAGGTATTTAGAAGAAGTATGTATAGAGTGCTCAAGTGTGAGTTGATTATGAAGGGATAATATATAAAAAATAAAATTAAGGTGAGGGAAAGGAATGTATTGGGAGAAAGAGAAAGGGAGAGGTAGAATGGGGTAAATTGTCTCACATAAAAGAGGCAAATAAAAGTTTTTATAATGGAGGGGAAGAGGAGGGAGGTGAGGAGGTGTGAGCGAACCTTACTCTCATCAGAATTGGCTCAAAGAGGTAATAAAATACACAGGCAATGGGATATAGAAATCTATCTTACCCTACAGGAAATTAGAAGGTGAAGGGGATGGTGAGGGGGGAGGAGTGATAGAAGGAAGGTCAGATTGGGAAGTACTCCAGTTTGTCAGAAGCATAACACTTTTGAGGAAGGACAGGGTGAAAGGAGAGAGAAAATAGAATAAACAGGGTTAGGGGAAATGGGATAGAGGGAAATACAGTTAGCAATAGTAACTGTGAAAAAAAAATTTAAGCAAGTTTCTCAGATAAAGGCCTTATTTCTCTAACATATAGAGAACTGTCATAGAAGATAATATACATTAATCAATTGATAAAGGATCAAAAGATACAATCAACTTTCAGACAAAGTAATCACAACTATCTATAGGCATATGAAAAATATTCTATTCTATCTCTAAATCTTTAAATATATAAAATATTCTATCACTATTGATTGGAGAAATGCAAATTAAAACAATTCTGAGATACTACCTTACACCTATTGGATTGGCTAATAGGACAGAAAAGGTAAATGACAAATGTTGGAGGGGATGTGGGAAAAATGAGACATTAATGTATTCTTGGCAGAGTTGTGAAATAATTCAACCATTCTATAGAGCAATTTGGAACTATTCCCTAAGGGCTATAAAGCCATGCATACATACCCTTTGACCTAAGAATACCACTACTATGTATCCCAAAACAGATTTTAAAAATGAAAAGGACCTATATGTACAAAAATATTTACAGGAGCTCTTTTCTGGGAGGAAAGGATTAGAAATTAAAGACCTGCCCATCAGCTGGTGAATGACTGAGCAAGTTGTGGTATGTAATTGTCATGGAATAATATTGTACTTTAAGAAATGATAAGCAGGATACTCTCAGAAAAATCTGGAAAGACTTTCATGAGCTGATGCAAAGTGAAATGTACTGGGTATAAAGTAACAGCAATATTGTAAGATGATCAGTTGTAAATGACTAAACTATTCACAGCAATACAGTGATCCATGACAACTCTGTAGGACATATAATGAAAAATGCTATCTATCCCCAGAGAAATAACTGATGGTGTCTGAATACAGATTGAAGCATACTTTTTTTTTTTCTTGAGATTTTTTTTGTCTATGTTTTCTTTCACAACATGGCTATTATGGATATGTTTTGCATGACTACACATGTATAACCTATATGGAATTGCTTTCCTTCTCAATGAGAGGGGCAGTGGGAAGGGAGGAAGGGAAAGAATTTTGAACTCAAAGTTTTAAAAACAAATGTTTTAAAAAAAAACTGTTTTTACACGTAACTGGGGAAAGTTGAATACTAAAAACATACAAAAAAAGAAGAGAGTATCATAGAGGAGTGAGTGATCATCAGTATCAGAAACTACAAAGAGGTCAAGGAGAATGACAATGAGCCATAACCATTGAATTTGGTGAGAAAAAAAAAAGATCAATAGTAACTTTGGAGAAAGCAGTTTTGAAAGAATGATAAAGTTGAAAGCAAAGTTGTAAGGGGTTAATAAGAAAGTGAGGAGAGAGAAAATTAAGGCACCTGCTGTAGATGGTCTTTGTTTTTTTTTTTTCTTTTTGAGCAATTGGGGTTAAGTAACTTGCTCAAGGTTACATGGCCAGTTATTTCTGGGTGTGGTGCTAAATATCTGAGCCCAGATTCAATCCCCAGGTCATCCCGACACTGGGGCCAGTGCTCTTACTCACTGAGCCACCTGGTCACACCTAAGCAATTGGGGTTAAGTAATTTGCTCAATTTACACGGCCAGGTATTCCTGGGTAGGTGCTAAGTGTCTGTGCCCGGATTCAATCCCCAGGTTATCCTGACACTGGGGCTGGTGCTCTTACTCGCTGTGCTACCTGGCCACCCCGATGGTCTTTGTTTTGCTAGAAAGAGCAGAAGAGATATTGAGTGATACTGGGGATGGAAGGAAAATGGGGAAGACATGGGCAAGACTTTATTAAAAGTTTCACTGAAATCCAATTATATTAATTCTATAGCATTCTTCCTGACCCATTCATGTAGAATGCCAAGAAGTGAAACAGTATTAGGCTGTCATGACTGTGATTTCATGGACTTACTTAGTTTTCATTGCTTCCCTTCTAACAGTTTACCAGAAATATACAATAAACTCACTAGTCCATGGTTTATAGATTTGACCCCCTTATTAACTGAGATGACTCTTTTCCACTTTCAGTTTGGCAGCATCTCTCGCATTACCTACTTTTTCAAAGATCATGAAAATGACTCAACAATCATATCCTCCAGGTCTTTCAGTTCCCTGAGATATCATTCCCCTGAGCCTATAATGACTTGTCTTTAATAAGGCATCTAGGTGGCCCACTTTCCATAACTATTTTCCTTCTTAGGTTTCATCTTCCTGTTAATATTTTTTTTTGTTCTGTCCTGCACCCAAAGATCAGACTTCTTGGGGAAGAAATAGAAGCAAAATAAACATTGAATGGTTTTGTTTTTTCACTGTCATCTGTTATCCTAATTGCATTAACTCTGAGCAACAATTCTAACCCTTCTTGGGTCTTTCTCCTGTCTTACAACATTGCCACAAAAATAAAAATGAAACATTTTTGTTATCCTTGTCAGTCTCAGCTCATTCTTCATCTTAGTGGAATAAGGTGGTTTAATTATTACCTCTCCACAGATGATTCCAAAACAGGTATTTCTCTCTCTGGTCTCTCTCCTTTGCTCTAGTTATAAATAATCTTAACTATCTATTGGATATATCAAACTGGATGTGTCCTAGACATCTCAAACTCTATATGTACAAAACTTAACTTTTTAATTTTCCCTTCCCCATCCAACATTCACCTCTATCAAACTTCCTTATTTCTCTCCAGCACACCATAGTGCTTCTGGTGACACGTTTTCAATTATAGCTTAACAGATATTTTTCTTTCTTTCTTTTCCCTTACCCCATATATCCAAACAGTTGTCAAATCTTGCCAATTCTACCTCCACTACACCCCCTGGATCTGTTCCCTTCTCCCCATTTACATGACAACCTGTAATGGTAAGAGAATTTGAAGCTCCTTAATAGGCCTACCGAATTTGAAGATCTTCCCTGCCCCTTAATGGACCTCAAGTGGAACCCAACAGGAGGGTCTTGATTGGGGGGAGGTTTGTTTTTCAGGAAGGCCCATATCTTTTGTTACTTTGTAATTAGGAAGTGGATCACAAAGGTTGTGATGTTCTCTGACCCTGAAGAAGGGTATATATACTCTGAGGTGAGATTTTGCTTTGGGGCTCACTTATGGGAAGAGTTGTGTGATATGGCCAGATGAGATTCTGGGTAGCCGTTGAGCCCCCTGGCTTTGGAAACCCAGATGTTGGTGCTTCTCTCTCTGGTAACTAACTAGGTGTGGATGTAATGGTCAAATACCTAGAAGCCCTGTCTGTTGGTCTATTGAATTGTGTTATTTTCTCTGTCTGTATTTTTTGTCTTTGCAATTTCTGTTTGTATTTTCTGAAGTTCAGGGTGTTGATTTTTATCCCTGAACTAAGTGAATTATACAAACACACACACACACACACAATACACCTTTAATTAAAGGTTGTTGACCTTTTTAAAGTTTCTTTCCTTTAGTAAAGCAGATCAAAGAACCTGTGCTAGCAGCCATCCTGGGAATAATAGGGTACTTGCTGTTACACCACCCTAGTTTGGGGTCCTCTTGCCTGGACTACCACAATAGACTTCTAATTGGTCTCCCAATTCCATCTCTCCTCTCTCCAATCCATCTTCCATAAGGCTGCCAAAATGATTTTCCCTAAACATAGGTTGGACCATATTATCCCTGTGTTCCATAAACTACAGAGGCTCCCAATTGTTTCACGTTATAAGCTCCTGTATTAAACTCTTAAAGCCCTTTCCACTCTGCCCCAAACTGTCTTCCCCTCTTCACACAGATAACTTCCTTCCTGAATTCTATGACATTCTAGACATGGCACTCCATATTTACATTCCTCATCTCTAGTGTCCTCTTCATCTTAGCCTTAGAGTCTCTTATTTATCCTGAGGCTCAACTCAAGTACCATCTTCTACTGGTGCTTTATCCTTATCAATCATTATTACTCTTCCCTAATAACTTTTCATTTATCAATTATTTTTGCACTTATTCTGTATTTACTTACATAATATTTCCCCTGAAAGAATGCAAGCAAAAGCATTTTTCTAACATTTTTCTCTTTCAAGGAAGTAATGGCTTAACTTGTTTTCTTTATATGTCTGACACCTACCATAAAGCCTAACACAGAGTAGATGTTTAATAATGCTTATTGATTAATTGATTTGATATGCAGCATCAGATGTGGTTATTATGTTGATATTCCTTAAAAGGTTTTCTTTGTTATGAGGAAGTATTTGATAAGATGGGAGTGAGCTTAATTAAAAAAGTTATGGTATAAAAGCAACAATAAATTTTAAAATAATATGTAAACAAAAAATATAAAAGGATAGCAGAGTCATTTTCTTTCAGATTTCTTACCACTTCTTTATGCATCAGTAAGTTCTTTACAGAATAGATCTCAATGGTATCTCCCCTCCTTGCTTCTTCTATCTTCTGAGAGATGAAATTGCTACAAGGTAGGTTGAATATATCACATATATTTCTATATATATGTGTGTGTATACATACATGTGCATATAAATATATACATTTATACATACATATGTGTACATATATGTGTATATGAACAAATATATACACACATGAATGTATGCATATATACATACACATATATGCAGGTAGATGGCACAGTAGGTAGACTAGAATGCTGGGCCTGGAGTCAGGAAGACGTGAGTTCGAATTCGGCCTTAGATACTTACTAGCTGTATAACCCTGAACAAGTCAATTAACATCTATCACTATCAATTTCCTCAGCCATAAAAAAGAGATAATTATAGTGCTTAAATCACAAGGTTGTTGTGAGGAACACATGAGATAACACTTTTGAAACATTTACAAAGTGCCTGGCACATATTAAGTGCTTAATAAATAGTTGCTTCCTTCTCTTCCTCTTCTCCCCTTTTATCTGAATGAGTCCTTCCCACAATCTCCAGGTCCTTTAAATCTGCTAACCTTCCTCTGATACCGAATAGCTATGTGTCCATGTGGAAGTTGTATAACATCTCTAAGTCTCAATTTACTCAAAAGTAAATTGGGAACAATAATGCCTGTAATACATGCTAGTAGGGTTGTTGTGAGGGAGGCACAAGCAAGATATAAAGTATGTAAAGCATTTTTGCTAACTTCAAAATACCACATAAATGTCAGTATTTTAGTAGTAAGAACAAAGAGTTAGAAGAAAAGATCTCCAATTTAAAAAAAAACAGTTTTGAATATCAAGGACGGTGAATTTGTATTCAAATATCACAGAACTGAATGTGCTTACAAAGGAGGAAAAAATGGGAATGAAGAACAAAGTAAGAAAAATAACTGGACTTTATCTAGTGCTCATAAAGGATGTCTGGGGAGGAGGCAAAGTGATTGTGAGAGTGCTGAGGGATTGATTCTCAAGATATCTAGAAGAGGGAAAGATATCAAAGGTATAGAAAAAACCTTGGGCTTTATTACCACCAAAAAATTGAGGGAGGGAGAAAGGAGGATGAATAACCAAGGCAACATTTATAACGACTAATCTATATGCCTACTTTTCCTATCCATCCCTCTATCTATCTATCATCTATCTATCTATCTATCTATCTATCATCTATCTATCATCTATCTATCTACCTATCCATCTATCTATCCATCTATCTATCTGTCATCTATCTATCTATCTATCTATCTATCTATCTATCTATCTATCTATCTATCATCTATCTATCATCTATCTATCTATCATCTATCTATCTATCAATCAATCTATCTATCTATCTATCATCTATCTATCATCTATCTATCTATCTATCATCTATCTATCTATCTATCTATCATCTATCTATATATCTACTTATCTATCTATATTTCTCTCTCCTCATATATATATATATATACATATATATATACATATATATATATAGTGAGAATAATTTATATAAGCATCGGGGACATACTTGTTGAGGGCACAGAAATGGAATAGGAAGCATTTCATGAGCAATATTCCATAGTAGACCATATCTTTATCATCCCACAGTTGACTGAAGGATGTAGTGAATATATCACAACGTACCTATTGTTTGTTTACTACTTAAAAATCACTTAATTCCATAGAGCAAAACACTTCCCTAAAGCTCTCCTCAAATAAGGTGTCTCCCATGTATACAGAAAAGTTACATGAGAATACTTGAAAGAAACAGCAACAGAGATAACTTTCTTCAATGATCCTTCAGTCATCCATATCAAGCGAGATAAAAAAAGAAAAAGAAATGGGGATAAGTCTTCACCAGGCTACAGTCCTGGAGGAGTTCCAGTGTAGAGATGAAATTGAAGAGGAATTCCATTTAAATAGTGAGGCCCTCCAGAGGAGCCTGTTTGCAAATAACATAGTTATTGATGTTTCAAGTCGTCAAATTCTTGAGCCTCTTGGATGGGAACCACTCAAAACTATTTAGCCTGGAAAGAGTTCTATTCAGGAAAAACCAATTAGGTAAAGGATGCCTTTTATGACAAGCAGTTAGATGGACAACCTTTAAAGCTTGTCCATTAGTATCTCTATCTTATTCAACCCCTGCAAATGGACAGTGATCTGAAAGCAGAATTAAATGGAAGGGAAGAAAATGATTTGGTTTGATTTTGAGAAATTACAAAGTTATTTTAATGATCCCACACTCCTCCCTGGAAAAATGGTCCATTTTAAAAGTACCAATATTCTTCTAATGTTATTATATGATTTCAAGGCATGGAATGTTATTGGTCCTGAAGAACTGGAAGTGAACATTAAGCAGAAGCAATGGAAAGATGTATACTGGTTATGGGGAAATATTACAAATAGTAAATTGAAGGAATGGAGTAAAGATGTCATCAAAGACTTGCCTGAACAAAAAAAGATAATGGACTGACCGTGTAGCAAAAGCTGAACGTAATCAGTGAGCATCTTGTGTGCTTCATCGGAATCCATCTGATGCCAAAAGAAAGGAGTGCAGCATCTTAAGTACACTTCTTCATTCAAGAAAAAAAGATAAAATAAAATAAATTTAAAAATAAAAAAAAAATACGGGCTCAGATATTTAGCACCCACCCAGAAACACCTGGCCATGTAACCTTGAGCAAGTTACTTAACCCCAATTGCTTAGGGGCAGCCAGGTGGCGCAGTGAGTAAGAGCACCAGCCCCAGTGTCAGGAGACCTGGGATTGAATCTGGGCTCAGATACTTAGCACCACACCTAGAAATCACTGGCCATGTAACCTTGAGCAAGTTACTTAACCCCAATTGCCTATAAAAATAATAATAATTTTAAAAATTGGACAGCTAGGTGGTGCATTGACTAGAGCACTGGCCCTGGAGTCAGGAGGCCCTGAGTTCAAATTCGGTCTCAGACACTTAACACAAAAACTAGCCATGTGACCTTGGGCAAGTCACTTAACCTCAATTGCCCTCCAAAAAGCAAAAAAAAAAAAATGATAATAAAAAAATTTTTAAAAAGATGCTTTCAGTTTGTTGTACATCCATACAGCCTTTATGCCCAACTGAATTTAGTAACCAGGTTGTATTAATTTTTTTCCTGAAGTTTGTCCTTATCCTCAAGAAACTTAGATTCATTCTCATTCTTTAGCTAAAGTGAATCTTTTTCTCAACTCAGTGAGATGACTCACTTTTTCTTATGAGTCTTCAATAAAGTAAAGAATATCATGGCTGGAAGTAAGTTTAAATATAATATAGCCCAATCCCTTCCTTTCATATAAGCAGAAATTCCTTCAAAAATCAAGTGTTATATCTTACCTGAGGACTTTCTAATCCCCTTCTCAAATTGCCAGTGCTTTCCCCACCCACTGAAATGACCTTATATTTACATACATACATGTATATGGATATAAAATGAATGCAGTGTTCTTGGTCTTGCCTCCTACAGGCATTATCAAGAAGATAAATAATCAAGAAGAATGCCTGCTGGGTTCAATTCCTATGCTATTGGTATAATTTGGAATCTGGAGACATTAGAGATTAATCTGTATACATTTTGTATTGACTTATCTGGATGTATTCATCTTTCTACCCTGCCCAGTAGAATATAAGCTCCTTAATGGCAGGAACTATTTCAGTTTTGTCTTTATAGCCCTAGGACCTGGAATAATTCATGTTGTTAAGCTCCTATTAATTAAGGATTTAATAAATATTTTTTTTTTTGCTTTTTGGAGGGCAACTGGGGTTAAGTAACTTGCCCAAGGCCACACAACTAGTTTTCGTGTTAAGTGTCTGAGACCTAATTTGAACTCAGGTCCTTCAGACTCCAGGGCCTGTGCTCTATTCACTGCACCACCTAGCCTCCCCTTAACAAATAATTTTTGAATCAACAAATGAAACCAATTTCATATCTCCCATACATATTTGCATTTTCTGAGGCTCTGAAATAAATGTATCACTTATGAAGCCTGTATACTTCTCCTCTGCCTTGGGAAATGTTATATTTTAATTTCAATCAGCTTGAAGCATGAAATGTTCACCCCAAATCAGAAATCCCTTGGAAACAATGCTGACAATAAAATGGGATATGAGTGATCCCTTCATACAAGGCAACATTTAGAACCCTCCATGGAAATATCGCTTTTCATATACTGCCCTTTGATAATGAAGTAGACATTTCACACTCAACTGATTAAAACCAAGTGACAGAATAATCTGATAATCATCTTGTCTATTACTCTGCTAAAATGGGTACCTATCCCAATGTGATGGCTAATAAAGGAAAGGACCTGTTCTTCTGATGAGGTTTGCTAAATGTCTGATGAGTTACTTCACTAACCTAATGTTACCCTACATGACAGACTGCATTTGTTCCAATGGTAAGGCTGCTTACAGATCTGGAATATGCTTGTTATATTACAGGTCATGAACCATCATGGGAATTCACTCTCAAGCACTCACTCTGGGATGATATTTCCAAAAGTTACATGGATGAGTAGCACTGACACATCAAGAATCAAAACCAAACCAAAAAGTCAAATGCTTCATGGTTCACAACAAAGGCCCAAATTCAACCTTATTTCCTGCTCTGTTAGTAAGAACTCACTCAGGTATTCTGACAATGAGCAATACCTTCAGGAGAAAACTTGCACAAATATTGTTCTTTCTTTCCCTCCTCATTAGGCCTGTTTTACTCATTGTTTCTGTTTCATTGTCAATCAGTAAGCATCTCTTATGTGTCTTCTTTGTCTCAAGCCACTTTGTTGGATGGGATAGAGGACACATAAGACATTATCCTCCAAGATTGAGGTTAAACAAGGCTGGAAGTGTGGCTCTGTCAGTCTAAAAATGTGTCTGATTCTGAATGTGTCTATCCAGTGGATAGGCTGTGCCCATTACCTTCCTAAAGTAAGTATGCTCTCTAGAAATTTAGATTCTAATTAGAGAGAAATGACATGTTGTTGTTTACTCATTTCAGTCATGTCTAACTCTTTGTGACGCCATTTGGGATTTTTTCTTGGCAAAGATACTGGAGTAGTTTGCCATTTTCTTCTCCAGTCCATTTTATGCTTGAAGAAATTGAGGCAAACATGGTTAAGTGACTTGCCCAGGGTCACACAGCTAGTAATTGTCTGAGGCCAGATTTGAAGTCAGTTCTTCCTGATTCCAGGCCCAGCACTCTATCCACTGTTCCATCTAGTTGTCCAAAGATAAAAATAATGAACAATATAATACAGAGGAAAGAACTTCAACTTGGAACCTTTGGTTCAAATCCTGACTTTGCTAATTACTACCTGTGTAACCTTGGTTAAGACATTTGCCCTCTTTGGGCTACAGTTTCCTCATCTGAAAAATGAGGGAATTAGAGTAGATAACCTCTAAGGTCTACAAGGTTCTTTATGGTTTTAGATTTATAATCCTAGGAATAAATGGGGATATGCGAAAAACTGCCAAGTGAGAGATTAGAAATAATGCATGTGTAAATAGTGCTCACACCAGAATGTATATGCCAGGACCTCTCATCTGTTTCAGATTGTGTAGCCTATGGAGACAGAATAATGTCTTTAAATTTGATTTAATTTAAAGTAAATTTAATTTATTTAAAATTTAATTTAATGTAAAATATGTAGGATTATAAAGAAAACCAATTATATTAAAATAAAGTTATTTTTTTAAATAAAGTTATTTTTTTCAAAAGGTTCAAAGACCCTAGTCAATCAATAAACACTTTTTGAGCCCTTACTTACCCAAGCACTCTGCTAAATGTCTAGAATACAAAAAAAAAATACATCATCCCTTCAGAAAGCTCACAAACTAGTGGGGAAGACCACATGCAAATACATATGGCTAAACAATATATAGACAGACAGACAGACAGACAGATAGAGAGAAGAGAGAGAGAGAGAGAGAGAGAGAGAGAGATGATAGATATAGACATCTCTATAAATAGATATAGATATATATCTCTAAATACATATAGGCATATATCTATAAATAGACATATCTTTAAATAGATAGATACATATATCTATAAATAGATAGATAGATAGATATAGACTTATACAAATATAGAATACATTGGAGGTAATCTGAAAGGAAAGGCACTTACTAGCATTAACAAGAACTAGGAAAGGCATCCAGAAGAAGTTTGAGTTTTAGCTGAGACTCGAAGCCAGAGAAGCCAGGAAGTGTAAAGGAGGAGGGATAATCGTGTCCTAGACATGGGTGATAGCCAGTGAAAATTCACAGAACTCCTGATATAGAAAGACCCAAGCTTTGCTCTTACATTTTCAATGTGAGTGACCAACAAATGCTATTTGTCCAAGTCTTAGGAATGTGGAGTTTGACCAACAGAGAGTAAGCAATTTCCCAGAGGCAGGTGAGGGGTTAAAGTCACAGATTCTCTATCCTTCCTTCATATTTCAGAACCACACATTATTTTGCATCCTCTAGAATGAGATCAGCCAGGTTTACTCCACCCAGATCTTTGAGGCCTGAGATTTGGCAGATGGGGTTGCTTGTACACATGCAGAGAGAAGCTTTCACACATGAACAAGGCCGATAGGATCATGGCCTTGATGACTTGAATAGTGCACCAGCAGGTCAGCAAAATTATAAATTACTTTGCCTTGCTGCTTAACAGGAAAGGAGCACACTGATTTTTCTGCAGACTTACAGAGAGCAGCCTATTGTTCAGTCACTTTTCAGGGGTGTCTGACTCTTTGTGACCCCATTTGGGGTTTTCTTGGCAAAGATATTGGAGTGGTTTGCAAAATCCTCCTCCAGTTCATTTTACAGATGAAGAAACTGAGGCAAACAAGGTTAAGGCACTTGCACAGGATCACAGAGCTAGCAGGTATCTGAGGCAGACTGGAATTGAAGAAGCCTTCTGACTCCAGCCCTGGCACTCTATCCATGGTATCCATGCTGCCCAAGACACCAGTATGTGAGCAAGCATTGGCTGTGATTAGTACTGTGGTACCTCAAGTGCTACCTGGGACACTTACCAGATACACATTTTGCTTGTCCCTGTGTCACACATGCTATTGAAGGGGAAAGGGAGAAAAGAACACTGGAGGTTTTCTCATCTCTTTGACAATGGTCATGGAAGAGAGTGGGACTTTCCTGCATCTCTTGATGAAAATGAGTCTGTCCCCCTGTAACAGCAAGCACCCCAAGCGTCCTCAGGGTTGCTGCCACCACAGGTTCTTGGATCTGCTTTGATAAAGGAAAGCAACTCAAAATGGTTAACAAGCTTACTTAAATCAGTCAGACATATATCGTTTACCTTGTTCAGGGGAAAAAGGTCAGCACCCCGAACTTCAAAGTATACAGGCAGAATTATCAAGACAGAAACAGATCAAGTAGACAGCTTTCCAAACTGTCCAGCCATTACATCCATACCCAATCAACATCTGGGTTTCAACATCTGGATTTTTCAAAGCCAGGGGGGCTCTGGACAACGGCTTTCCAGAATCCAGATCAAATCACAGAACACTTCTCAAAGTGAGCCCCAAAACAAAGCTACACATCAGGGCTTATATAGCCTTCTCCTGGCTCAGAGAATGTAACAACCTTTTGGACCCACTGGCCAATCAAAAAGTATCTACTGAAAAACAAGCCTCCTACCCCAGGCTCCAGGTGCACTTTAGCCTAGGGGCAGGGAATATCTTTAAAATTTACATCCCCATTACATCCCCTTGCTGCCTCTCTCCTTATAGATTAGAAGGAAAGGATAAAATAGGAATATTTGCTATTCTTAATATGGTCATGAATATCCTATCCTTGTTCCCCATCATCATGTGGAGTTGACCTTGTGTTCTCAAAGATTATGCCAGTGGAACATAAACTCTGGGAGACCTTGTCTAGCTCAAAGGGCTTTGATTATAGGCCCACACAAGGACTGTCATCTGAGCCACAATCTGATTAAACCTGGAAAGGCACAGCACCAGAAGGTTGGCCACTAGGTAATAATTTAGTTGAGGGAGGTGCTGAAAAGGGCAGAAACAGTAACTCATGAAGCTGTCTACTCCACTGTGGAAGGAGATGTCATCTGTATTGGTACAGAGAGTGCCCACGATCACAAAATCCTAATTTTTTTTAAGTATCGAGATACTATAGTCACTAAGAGAAGCTAGGCTTTCTGAAGGCAGCTTCTCTTTTTGCAACAGGCCTCTTTTGAGAGCTGCCTCTGAAATAGGAAGGGAGCGCTCCCTCAGAGTGCACTTGCCCCTTTACGTTTGGGCCATCGATTTGAAAAGAGCATCCACTGAAAAGTTCAACTGCCCCTGGAATCATTCCAAATCTGTCGGAGTTCCTAGAAACGTTTTATCTCCTAAAATAAAAATCAATTTAGTGAACCCACAGATAATGTAAAATTCACAGATGTGTCATTTTTCTTCAAACGTAATTCCCCCCGATGCCGCTTAAGGGTTCAGTTGTCAACGCTAAGATGGAAGTGGTATTTTTTTTCAAGGTAAATTATGAATTAGCTCCCACTGCATCAGCCCAGTGCTAATATGTCACCAGCTAGTGAGGGTAGGCATGACTTCAATGCACTAATCCATGAGGCAACAAAACACAACAAAGAAAAAATAACAGCTACTTAAATCTAAATCTGTTTGTGCATTCCAGACATGTGTAGCACAGGAATTTCAAAGCCCTCAGCTAATGATGCAGGGGTCTG
Source organism: Petaurus breviceps papuanus (assembly GCF_028583685.1). Lineage (NCBI taxonomy): Eukaryota > Metazoa > Chordata > Mammalia > Diprotodontia > Petauridae > Petaurus > Petaurus breviceps. Next base: position 3,401,911 of record NW_027185616.1, on the reverse strand, counting down.
TGCAGTTTAACTATCATACCTATGGAAAACGAGTGTGTATGTGTGTGTGTGTGTGTGTGTGTGTGTGTGTGCATGTGAGGGTAGGGTGTGGGGTTGGCAGCAAGATGGAATATAAAAGCAAACTACTCACATGCTGAGGTCAAAATGCCCATGCCAAATGCATAACTAAATTATTCCAGTCTTGTTCCTAGAAATTCAACAATGCTATATCCTTCCAGTTCCTTCCCTGGTGGCTATATCTCCCCATTACCCTGACTTGGCCTATTGACATTTCTTCCTGCCTATTTCCATTACAATGTTTTATTCATATATCCAGAGCTGTCTTTCCCATTCTGCATCTGACTAGGCCCTCTGTTCGCTGTTTGGTCTCCCACTAGCTTCCTAGAGTGGAATTCTTACCTACTACCCTCCATCTATCTTAATACCACCTTTGCTTAATCTACATTTCCCAGCTTCCTCCAACCTCAGGCAGGGAAGTGATCCAGTCATGGACCAGGGACTTACAAGGGAAGTGGGAGGACATCTTAGACAAATTTTGTCTATTTAGTAATTTTATCAAGCACAGATGCTACTGGAGAGGGGCCCTGAGGCAGAAAGAAATACACTCCTCCCAACAAGGACCAATTTCCTCTCTATCTCTGTTTTAGATCCCCACACATAATGAAACTCTAAATTACAAGGCAATCAGTGCCATAGATAGGGAATCAACTGATGTCAGCCACACAGTCACAAATTCCTCCCCTCCTCTCCCTAAATGGCTTGCTGGGATGTGATAAGACAATTCAGAAAATCTTAGAAAGAATGTGATTCCCACCTTTGGCAACTTCACCTACCACTGCCAGTCATGGCCTAAGGTCCACAACTGGGAGACCCCTTTGAGGTCTTGGTCATCCAGCTGACCATCTTCATTTTATAGATGAAGATGCCCAGAGATTGACTTTCCCAAGGCCACACAGGCAAGTAAGTAGTCAAGTCAGGCCTGAAAGAGAGAAAGAATATATATCCCAGTAGATTACAACCAGGAAGCTGCAAGTCTTATCTTGTCCTTTCTTCCAGGGCAGGTCATCAGCATATCAGATAACCACCCATAGTCAGCTATGTCAGCTATTTAGACTGCAAAAATCCATTTACCTGTGGTGTGATGAAATCCAGGGACAGGAACTTTCAAAGGGGACTTTTTGCATTATTTCCTCATTGAATCCATTTGGACTAGAACAAATCCCTTTCTTTCTAAGGATGGACAACTTAATGAACCCTAAGTCTTAGAGAATTCAATGGATCTTTCCTGGGTTCTGGGGATAAACTTTCCTTTACAAGTGGCCTCAGAGGGAAGTTTTGAAGAGGTTACCCATAAAGAGGGTTAGGATTGCTCTGGAGACCCCAAAATACCAACACGCCGGGTCCTGCCGAATGAATTCAACTCAAGTCTTCTCTCAGCCAAAGAAAAGTAAAGTTTATTAAAAGCTTGCTTGTTTTGGACACAGAGTAAGTCTGTGTTAGGTCATTCTATGGCACTTTCACATACATGGAGGGAAGATGGGATCTTATATACAGAAGGTTGTGGAAGGAATCTAGGGCTGTTCTAGAGGAGTTTGGGGAGGGTCTTCAGGAGAACTCAGATGAGGTCAATGAGTGATTAAGGGTGGAAAGTTTGCAGGAGGCTACCTGGAGACTACAAACAATGGTGGGCTAGGCCAGTTCAAGGGTGGATTGATATTTTCGTATGCTCAAAGGTGGGAAGTAGATGGACAATGGAGGGCTTGGCTAGTAATCGAGGTCTGGGCCCAGCTACAATGTAAGGCTTATGGCCTCATGCAATTGCTTCATCAAATGGGATGATTTAATCAGAGTTCTAGGCAGGTTCCCAGATCCTGTACCTCAAAGATTCAAGGAGAGCTCAAGGGGGTTCCCAGAGCCTGCACCTCATTAGTTTTAGCAAAAGACTAGATATTTGATCTCCTGAAAATGTGCCCCCAAACTGCTACAAGTTTTCCTTTCTTAAGCCCCTTCTTTTGAAATCCCTTAGCAGGTATTCTCTAAACAAAGATTTTTACATAGCTACCCTTTAGATAGTTGATATTCCCTTACTGTTTACTAGCGCCTCCCACCCCCAAAACCAAATCAGACCATGCCTCTTTTTTTTTGTTTTCATTTCCTTTGAAGGATTGTTTTCTTTGTTATTTCAATGATGTTCTCCTTACCTCTTTCCTTTTTTTCTCTCCAATTCCAATTCCACCCAAATGCTTGGTACCAGTAAACATTTTGGAATCTATGATCCTGTCCTTCCTACAACTTATCTTTCTCAGAACTGCCAAACTTCTGTCTTATTTCTGCAGTATGCAAATCAGGACCTGTCCATGAGCTGTGGGACCATAGATGTAGGTCTAGACTGGACCTTCGAGCTCATCTAATTCAATAGTCCTCACTTATTTTATAGATGAGGAAACTGAGGGGCAGAAAGGCTTCCAAGAAAATAATAGTGTAGATTTTTATACAAGACATCTTTTATCCCAATATGGGAAATGTGCCAAACTTGGGAGTCACAGAATCTGAATTCAGATCCTTGCTTTCCCATCTACTACCTCTGTGAATTTGAGCAAGTCGCTTAAATGATTAGCATCAGTTTCCTTTTCTTTAAAATGAGAGGCATTGAACTAAATGACCTCCAAGGTGTCTGTTATCTCTGGATCTATAATCCTATGATTTCCAGGATACCAAGCCACCACCCATTACACCATGAAATAAGAATATCTAAAACCTACTCTTATATTCAACATCTAACAGACATCCAATCCAATGTGTAAATTTGCCAGCCCTTTGATAAGCATCAATTATATTAAGAGTATTATAAAAAAGGATCGAAGTAAGAAAATACATATAATGTGGAGGTCCTACAGCATAAACAATCTTTGCTACAGAATTATGTTCACTGCATGTTCTCTGATTCCTGGTAGTGTATATAATTCTCCTCAATCATGAGGGTCACTGGTCTTTCCCAGGATTCTAAATTCTGCACGTTCACATCTTTGATGCCTGCCTCATGAACTTCAATAAAATAGATGTCCTTGACCTCTCATAATATGTGGCAAAGAGCTCTGATTCTGATATGAGGACCTGAGTTCAAGTTCTACCTCCAATGTTTAATAGCTACATGACCTTGGGCAAGTGACTTCATTTCTTTGGGCTTCATTTTCCTCATTTGTAAAGCAATGGTCTTAGATGAGATAGCCTCTGATGTCCCTTCTAAACGTGGATCTATTATTCTATGGTCCTGAGCTCTTATAGCTGCTTATTCCTTGACACTTGTGAGCCTCTAAACCCTTAACTCTGGAAGTGTTCTTGACATCTGGTCACTTTCTACTCATGGTCTTCATCTTAACACCCTTGTTTTGGGACTTTACCTGTTCCCTAATGGCTGCATAACACTGGGCCTGGCTACCTGGAACATGGACAACAAGTTGGATACATTTGTCCTAGCTACTGGATTGTTTCTGCTGTCCTACTGCCAGCCATACCTAAATAGGACACCAATATTCAACCCACCCACCACACCACCCCCAATAAATTAATCTGTCTGGTTCCTACCTGGGGAAACAACAATAACCAAACTTCTTATTCTAACAAGGGTCAATTGATTCTTGAACTTCAGATAGTAACTGGACTTCCCCACCATTTTCAAGGTCACTTAGCCTGAACCAAAGGCACATCTGCCAGTTAACATGATGCTAAATGTGCTGGAACAGAAGCATAGTATTTGGTTAACAGATAGGCAGAGGGAAGGTTGCTGCAGAAAGTCTATTAGACCTTTTTTGTGGACCTCATAAGAAATTCCATTATTCCAGAATTCTAACCATGATTGAAATTCCAGGGCATCCGTCACTTTCAGAAGCTAATCATAGTCCTAGCAGTCAGAACACTGTGACTTTGGCTCAAGAGAGGTCAAATTTTTTTCTGTTCTGCTTTGGGGACGGGGGTTGGGAAGAAAGGGGTGTTTAGGGTTGGGAAGAGAATTTAACTCAATTTAAAGCAGCTATGAAACTGAATTGTGATTGGATAATTCTTTTTTTTCCTGTTTCTATGTGAACAATTTCTCTCTTCATTAGCAGAGTCACTTTCCAAATGACTTTCCTAATGTCCCCCATTGTGATAAATTTCTCAGAATAGTAATACTTTAATAATAATGCCTTACATTTACAGCTTACAAAGTGCTTTCACCTATAATATCTCATTTCCTCAACATGTCCAAAATGGAACTCATTATCTTTCCAACCCCAAACTCATGCCTCTTCCAAATTTTACTATTTCTTTTATGGTTTGACACTTTGGATCCATTCAAGATTATTCTTTCTCTTTCCTCCCAAATAGCCATTTCACTGCTGTCTTACCAACTCTCTACCTTCACAACATCTCACACATCTATCGCTTTCTCTCCACTTAGTTAGGTCCTCATTGCTTTTCTCCTAAACTGTTATTAAAGTCTGGTTGTTGATTTTCCTGAATGCAGTCTTCCTCCTCTCTCCAAACCATCCTCCATTTAGCTGCCAAATTGACATTCTGATATTCTGGGTCAATGATCTATTCACTGTCCCTCATTCACAATGTTCCATCTTGATTTTGCAAGACTAACCTCTTTTTCCCTGTCTTCCCACCCTATCCCTGGGATACCCTCCTTCCTAACCTCTGCCTCTTAGAATCCTTAGTTCAAAGATCAGCTCAAGCACCACCTCCTACATGACATCATTCCTGAACACCTGCTTGCTGTCACTGCCTCCCCATGATATAAGTGCATCACACACACACACACACACACACACACACACACACACACACACACACACACACACTGCTTCTCTTGATATCATGTGAACTCCTGAAGACAAGGACTATTTCATTTTTCTATTCGTATGCCCAGTGCCTGGTATACAGCAAACACTTAATAAATTATATTTGCTTGAATTATGGATCAGGAGAACCTGATAAAGTAGGCAGGGCAAGTATTATCCTCCTTATTTTACAAATAAGGAAATTAAAGCAAAGAAGTGAAGGGACTTGACTAAGGACATAGAGTCATATGATCGGGAAGATTACATAGGCTTAGAGAAGAGCTTAGTTCCTTAAAGTAACAGATAAATAAAGCATGACAACATGGCATAGATCAGAATGCCTTAACATTTTACCTTCGTGCCATGAAACCCTTGGCAATCTGGTGAAGCTCTCCTCATTAGAATGTCTTTAAACATGGAAAATAAAATACATAGTGGAAATCCAACTGTGTTCACATTGTCATTGTTTAGTCATTTTTTAGCCATGTCTGAGTCTTTGTGACTCCTTTTGGGGTTTTCTAGGCAAAGATACTGGAGTGGTTTGCAATTTCCTTCTCATTTTACAGATGACAAAACTGAGGCAAAAAGGGTTGAGTGACTCTTACAGGGTCACACAGCTAGTAAGTATCTGACACTGGATTTGAACTGAGAAAGAGAAGTCTTCCTGATTCCAGGCCTGGTACTCTATCCACCATACCACCTAACTGCCCTGTTTTCAAATACATTTATCAAATTATTATTTTAAAAAGTTCAACCAGATATGGTGATACATACCTGTAACTCCCTAGGTACTAGGAAGGCTAAAGTTAAAAAAAAATCAATAAATATTGATTAAATGTCTTTGTATGCTATGTGCCAGGCACTACACTAAAACCCCAGGGATACAAAAGGAGGCAAAAGATAGTCCCTGTAATAAGCGTACAACTGAAGTTGGCAGATCTCTTGAGTCTGAGAGTTCTAAGATGGAATGAGTTATACCTGTGGGTGATCTGGTGTACATACTAAGTTTGGCGTTAATATGGTGAGCACCTAGGAGGGAAGCTGAGGAGAAGAGAGGAGTAGGCAAGGGGAATGGGGCTATCAAATTGTCCAAGGGGGGCAAAGCTCTCATGTTGATCAGTAATGAGGTCAGACCTGTGAGTAGTCCTTGCCTTTCCAGACTATTGAGATGGGGGAACTCAGTTTTTTAAAAAATTGTTTTTTTTAAGTTTTGTTGTTGTTTAATCGTTTCAGTCATGTCTGACTTCACCCCATTTGGGAGTTTTCTTGGAAAAGACACTGGAGTGGTGTCGCATTTTCTTTTCCAGCTTATTTTACAGATAGAGAGACTGAGGCAGACAGAGTTAAATGACTTGTCCAGAATCACACAACAAGTGTCTAAGCCTGAATTTGAGCTCAGTTCTCTCTGACTCCAGGTCCAGCACCCTGCCTGTTTATGCCACCTAGTTGACAATAGAAAATAGAAACATAACAAATTTAATGTGAACAAGAAGATATTATAAACTACTTCTCTCAAAAGTAGGTAGATATCCATATAATATGATTTGAGGAGTACCAAATGCTTTCATTTTTCAAGCTCTCTCCCACAAAAGTTAAAAATGTCCAGATACCTTGTTATGTGATTTTTTTGGAGGACCAATGAGGGGAATAGGTTATGTCAGTTAGAAGTAGCAGAGCTATGAATTGAACTATGGTCCCCCTTTTTTTTTTGAGGCAATCAGGGTTAAGTGATTTACCCAGGGTCACACAGCTAGTAAGCATCTGAGGTCAGATTTTAACTGAGGATTTCCTGACTCTGAGGCTGGTGCTCTATGCCATTGAAATGCCCCAAACCTGGGATCTTTTGATGTCTGCTCCAAATCCTAACAGCTATACTTCTAATGATGCATCTTATACTTTTGCAACAAGGAGAGTCCAGCTGTGATGACTTCAGATGATGAGTCTTAGATCCTTGGGTGAGGACAAGTACCCTAGTAAACCCAGTTTCCTATTTTATACAGAACAGATTTCTCTAGTGCTAGTCTTTCAGTCAGCACCATCTCAGCCACCAGATTCCATACCGGCAACTCAGGTATGGAATAGCAAAAGTATCTCTATCCATATACCGTTAGGTAGTATAAATAAGTGGCTGTTTGATATTTCCTCCCTCTTTTCGACTTAATAGAGATTCTGCTTTTCCTCTTTCCATCTTTTTTTGTTTGTTTTGTTTTGAACAGCATGATCTCAGCCTCTATTTGTTGATCTTCTCTTTTTACTTCATTGTTAATTCATGTGTTCAAAGATAAATATTCTCCTCCCAGGATTGCTGTTGCTGCATTCCAAATATCTTGGCATGTTGTCTTAGTCTTCATTCTCTAATTCATCTAAAGAGAATTATTTGTTCTTTGATCCATTCATTGTTTAGAATTTTGTTACTTAGTCTCTATTTAGTGCTGTATCTTTGGTTGATTTCTTTTCATAGATTACTATTCTTGTTTGGTAGTAGGCTACAAAGAAAGTCAATGTGGCATAGTGTATAACCCTGGACACAGAATCAGAATGATCTGTTTTAATGCTGCCTCCACAAATTACTAGTTGTGTGAGCATGGAAAGATCCTAAACTCTGAGTTCTAAGCAACTTCCTCAAACTAATCTCCTAAGGTAGAGACAGTTTGCTATCTGAGTTGGTGGAAGAAGTTACTGTATTGATAGAACTCACAGAACCTTGTCATAACATGTAGTCCTTAAGGAATCTTTTTTGTCTTTTTCCATTTATTTTGTTAAGCTCTAATGCATGATCAATTTTTATAAAAGTATCATATGATGCTAAAGAAATAAGTATACTCTTTAATGTTCCCATTTAGTAATTACTATAGGTCTAATTAAAATTTAATTATGCCATTCTTTCAGATCTATAATCTCCTCCTTGTTCATCTTTCCATTAGATTTAACCTACTCAGAAAAATGAATGTTAAAGTCACCTACAATTCTTATCTTACTATCAAAAGCCTTTTTGCATTTTGGTTAAATGCCTATTTTTTTCTTTCACTATCTAGATGCTATGTCATTTATTGTATATTTATTTAATAACGATACTGTTTCACTATCTCTAGTGCATTTAGCATAATGTAGTTTCCCTGTTTGTCTCTCTTGACAGAACATTTTTACTATTGCCTTGTGTGAAATCATGATTGACACTCTTCCTCCTTTAGATTTATTTGAAGCATAATAATTTTTTTTTGAATTTCAATTCCTTATATGAACTCTGGGTGTATCTTCATGTTTTAAATGTTTCTTACTTTCAGAAAATTATTGGGGTTTTTGTTGGTAATTATGGCATTCTTTCCTATTTTATGGATTAATTTAGTAAATTGACATTCAAACTTATAATTAAGCTTATTTTCCCTTCTATCATATTATGAAAACACACACACACACACACTTTTTTTCTTTTAAAATAGCATTAGGCACTGCAATTTGTTCTGCCTCTACTAATCTGACACCAAACTCCTCCCACAGACAGTTCCAACCTTCAGCTGCCCAACCCAAACTTAGTTCCCATAATTCTACTTATATATTCCTTTCCCCCCTCCATATCTCTACAGGCATAGAAAACAACATGGTCCAGAATCCTCCATATCCCCACCATCCTCCCACAACCACTGTATTTCTCTGTCCCTGCTATATCTCTAAGTCAAATACATTCACCTGTGGCACCCTTTTTCAAGCAATATTAATTCAACTTTTGCACTTAATTTAATTTTTCCTGTTACACTATATATCAGATAGGATCCCTCTTCTTGGGCTATGCAAACAAATGATCTTTTGCTGTTCTTTCAATGGTCTTCATATAAGGAATAAAAGATGGGACTTCCCAAAGATAGCCACAAAAGATGGAGATAGTCAATATTGGAGTGGTTGTGGAAAGACAGGTACATTGATCCACTATTTGAGGAACTGTGAATTGCTCGAATCATTCTGGAACACAATTTAGAAATATGCTTTAAAAAAAAGTATCTAAAATACATATGTCCTTTGACCTAAAGATACCTCTACTAGCCATATACTCAAGAAGTTCAATGATAAGAAGACACTACATATACTGAAATATTTATAGTAGAACTTTTTTTAGTAAAAAGAATTGAAACAAAATAGATATATATATTGATTGTATCCAAGTTGTTGTTCATGAATGTAATGAGATAACACTGTACTATAAGACTTTATGAATATGGATGTAGCACTCTCTTGACATTGTGCTGCTGCTTTGACTTTATGACTACTTGGTGTTTTTACAGAGTTATATTTAGTTTGGGGAATCTCTAGATTCTAAATAATATTTTATACTGAGCTTTTTATTTAATTTCTTCATCTCTCCAAATATAATTCCTGAATTGGGACGTTGTCCTATTGACGGTCTCCATACCTTACTATGCTTTTGGTTTGGGTGTTGGGCCCAGCTTGGTCTCTTCCTGGTTCTTCTGAATTCTTACACTAACCTCTACCTGTTAGAGTTAACTTTTCCCCCTTTCACTCTCCAACATCTTTGAGTTTCAGAGAGCTGAATCTTCAGGGCCCTCTCTGGCATATTAGTATAAAATGTTAGGGACTTCAGAATCCCTGGGTCTGAGGTGTCCCAATCTGGTTGCTGTAGCACTAATCTTGTTTTTTTTTTTTTAATACAAAATTAAAAAAAGGAAAAAAGTCATGTGCACAGGAGAACATAGGAGAGGATTTATAATATATGGCAATAACTTATTTCAACAAAGTCTATATATTAAATATTGTATGTTATGTTGAAAGCTGTCCATTTTTCTTTGCTTCCTTGCAGGTTGTCTTTTGTTCTCTGGTGTTCACTTTTTATTTTGTTCTTTTTCCCTCTTCCTCCCACCCACCTGCCACCCTGAGGCTTCAGTCGAGCATGGATATATTTATATGTAAGTACTGATATATACATATATACACATATACATATACATATATACACATACATAAACATACACTTTCCCTAAGAGATTCTACCCCTAATCTTGTTTTTATGTTTGTGTTCTTTTTTTCCTTTCTCTCAAATTTCTCTGCTTTACTTCTACTTGCTACCTTGACTTCCTATTGCTTAATCTACCCTGACTCCAGCAATTCCTCCCTTATCCTCTCATTCCCCTAAATCTAAAGACCCTTCTGTATCCCCCTTTTAACCTATTCCTTCACCCTTCCCTCTAAAGAACCCTCCTTCGTCTTCTCCCCCTCCCCATCCCCCTTAGAGTTTATTTCTTTTTAAATTTAGAATTTTACACTCTTTTAGATGTATATGTATTTTCCCCTCTTAAACCTATTCATTATGAAAGTAGGTTTCCAGAGCTAACAGCCCCCCTCCCCTATCTAATTCCTCTGTATTGGTTTTTCCTCTTGTACCTCATTTGTATAAGATAATTACTATTTTACCTGTTCTTGAACAGTTTTACTTTTTGAAGTCATATCATACTCAGGTTTACCCCAAGCTTTCTTTCTCTTCTTTTTCCCTTTTGGAGGGGGGAGGGCAGGGCAACTGGGGTTAAGTGACTTCCCCAAGGTCACATGGCTAGTGAGTGTTAAGTGTCTGAGGCCGCATTTGAACTCAGGTCCTCTTGACTCCAGGGCCAGTGCTCTATTCACTGCACCACCTAGCCTCCCCTACCCCAATGTTTCTTATAAGCTACCTAATTACTAGTAACAAGTCTTAGACATAGTCTTTACATTTTACATACATAAAAGGTAAGTATTTTATCCTTATTTAGTCACTTGTAATTGGTCATTGATGTGTACCACATATTTCTCTTGGCTTTTGTTATGTCAAATCTTCTATTGAGTTCAGGGTTGTTATTGTTTTTAATAGAGTGCTGAAAGCCTGACAGTTCATGAAATGTCCACTTTTTTTACTCAGAATTATGCTTAGCTTTGCTGGGTATAATATTTTTAGCCAAAGGCCCAGTTCTTTTGCTCTTCTATAAATGGTACTCCAAGACCTGTGATCTTTTAGTGTTGTCAAAATTAGGTCTTGTGTAATTCTAACTGTGGTATATGTCAATATGTACATTTTTAATCTTGTTGCTTATAATATTTTTTTCCTCAATCTGAGGGTTTAAGAATTTAACTACAATATTTCTGTGAGTTTTCCTTGTAGGATTTCTTTCAGGTGATGATTGGTAGATGTTTTCTATTTCTATTTTCCCCTCTTGCTCTAATGCTTCAGGACAATTTTCTTTAATGATTTCTTGTATTATTGTATCAAGATTCTTTTTTTTTGATCAAAACTTTCAAGTAGTTCAATTATTCTTATGTTTCATGATCTATTCTCTAGATTCATTGCTTTTCTTATGTGATGCTTCACATTCTCTTCCATTTTTTCATTATTTATTTTTTGTTTTTTTGTTTATTTCTTCATCTCTTATAACTTCTCTGGCTTTCCCTTGACCAAGTCTGATTTTCAAGGAGTCATTTTCTTCCTTAATATTTTTTATCTCATTTTCTAATTGGGTGACTTTCTTGTCATAGTCTTCTTGCTTTTCTTGTATTATTCCTATTTTTCTTTTTAATTTTTCCTACAGCTCTCTCATTTGATTTTTCAAGTCTTTTTTAAGTCTTCAATGAATTCTTTTTGGGCAGGTGATTATTTCACATTACTTTTTGGAGTAAAAGAGGTTTTTTTTGCTTCAGTATCCTCCTCTGAAGATGACACCCAGTCCTCTCTATTCCCATAGTAGCTCTCTGTGGTTGGATTCTTTCTCCTTTGCCTGTACATTTTTCTTTGGTAATAATTTAGTTTTTGTAATCACCTCTAGTCCTGTAGTATGGGAGATGGTACCTCTGGCCTGTGATCCTTTATAGTTCTCCCCTCTGAACTTTAAATAAAGCCAAGACCTCCTTGATGCCCCATTCCTGTGAGTGCCCACAGTTAGTGGCATGCCCACCCCTACCCCCACCCCCACCCCCAGCATGGCCTTGTTCCTTCTTGCCCCTGCCATTCTCTGAAGCACAGCTGGGTCTGACATTCCTTGTCAGTAGAAGTTCCCTAGATCTTCCCCAGTTCAGATGCCCAACTTCCTTCACTGTCCTGAAGGGTAAAAGTTCCTGTGGCTGGGGCAGAGGCAGAGGCAGCCTCTCAAGCCAACTAACTCCAGGGCTTGCTGCTTGTTGTTAAAGCACCTTGCCTCTCATTGTTAAAGTGAACACTTGATTAGAGGTTTTTATTCTTCACATGGAGGAAATCTTGTCCTAGGATTTTTCATTTCTAAGAAGAAAACTCCTATTTTGCCCCTACACTTATGTTTCACACCTCTATGTTCACCCAGGGAAGCTATTTTAGCTCTTTTGTGGAGGAAAATCTTGAGAACTTGAAATTTTCTGACCTACTCCACTATCTTCCCAGAATCCTCTCTATAGCACTTATTTTGACCATTACTAAGTCTGGTGTGAATTTCAGGATTTTGATAGAGTATGTATAAGATTTAAGAAATCTGTCTGCACAGGCAGTCATCTTAGCAGGAAGTCTTACAGAGAAATATTAATTCACAAAGGAAGGAGGTTTGTGTGGTGGGGGGGACATAGAATTTAGAGGCAGGAAAATGTGTTGAATTCACTCATGACTTCTTCATTGTGCTATTCTCAGGACCCCAGGTTTGCCACCTAAAAAAAGTGAGAGACTTGTACCAAGAATTCTATAAGGACCCCTGCTTCTCCAAGTCCATATTAATTTCTCACCAACTCCATTTAGCATTTAAAAAAATTTCTATATCACTGAAAGCTTTCCCACCTAATTTTCACTTTGTTTTCCTTTATTTATTCATCTATTTATTTATTTATTCATTCATTCATTCATTGCCTTTTGGAGGGCAATTGGGGTTAAGTGACTTGCCCAAGATCACAGGGCTAGTTTTGTGTTAAGTATCTGAGGCTGGATTTGAACTCAGGTCCTCCTGACTCCAGGGCCAGTGCGCTAGATTCACTGCGCCATCTAGCCATCCCCCATTTTGTTTTCTTAATTACTCATACTGTCATTCTATAATTCTTCTAAATCTTCTAACATTTCTCTAATTCTCTAATTTAGAAGAACTCTAATTTTTTTTTTAATATAACTACTTTGCTTCCTTTTTAGCCTAGCTCAGTTATGAGTGTTTCTAGATCCCCCTCTGCTACCTAAACATTTCTCCTCCTCTTCTGATGAATAAATAGCCTTTGGTTCTTGATGCCCCATTCCAAGAAATTCTAATTCACTTATTTCTGATTCCATTTCCTTTCCTTCTCTGAGGTACTTTTGTCTGAACACCTTTGCTAGGTTTCCCTCATAAAGACTCAATTCTTTCAATGGCCTGGAACCAAGGTGAGCATTCTAAAAAATGCTAACCATAGATTTATCTTCTCAGTTTGTTCATACTGTAACGAACTGTTTGTCTCTCTTGAGTTGCTTTTGTTCATTAAATTTGAATGTCAAATACCCTGTTCATCTCTAGCTTTCTTCATGAAAATTTGATTCACATTTCTCTCTTTTTCTTAAGAATCCATCATTTTCCACTAATGGTTAAGGTAGGTTTGGGGGCATATGATAATTTGGAGATATAAACTTATTTCCTCCTGCTTTTAAGACTTGACTTCTCACTTTTATTTCCTTTCTCATGACTGAGGCATCTGGCAAAATTCAGACTGGTTTGTTGTTTTGTTTTATTTTGGTTTTTTTTGTATGTATCTGGTTTAAAGCTCTGGACTTTGACCTCAGTCATCATAAGTGAGTTGAATTTAAGCTATGTACATTACTCCATAGAACCTAAGCATCTATATTTCCTTTACATTTCCAATACTTTTAGGCAATTTATTCACATGCTTTTCTAATGTATGGTACTCCCAGATTATTTTATTATATATTGTCTTTAAGGTCAGTTGCTTTGGGCTGTATAGACAATTTAAGAGTTTTTTCAATCTTGCTGGCTTTATGTTTTGTTCTGATATACATTTTATCACTGCATTTTTGCATCCCAAATATGTCAATCTGTCTTTAGAGCTACTATTATGTAGATAGATTGATAGATATTCCGCAACATTTGTTATAAACTATATATATATTTTTAATTCTTTGAGAACTCTAATTTTTGTACTTATTTCTTACTTTAATTTGTTGATCTTCAAAACCCTGATGTTATTCCATGATATTTGCTAGGTGATTTTCTACTGTTGTTGCAATATTACCTTCCTTCCAAGGTCACCTCATCACTCTCATTCACTACATGGTAGTTATTCATTGTTTTAGGATCTGTTTTTAGCTGTTTATACATTTCTTTTTAACCCTCTCTACTATTTTCCTATAACTTTTTCCTTGTGCTATTTTTTCCTTCCCTTGTTTGTTTGAATTACTTTATTTTATTGGGCACATTTCTTGATGATTTGAGACGGTAAAATCTTGTATTTTCTTTTTCTACATCTTTTACAAGCACGTTTACCCTCTCCACTCATACATTCATGCTTTCCCTTTCCAATTCAGACCCTCATCACTTCACACCTGGACTATTGTAATAGACTTCTAATCAGTCTCCCTGCCTCAAATCTCTCTCCACTCAAGCCCATCCTCCACTCAAATGATTTTTCTAAAAATGTAAAGTTTAAGTCTGATAATGTCACTTCCCTAACTCCCCCTCATTCAACTCTAGTAATTTTTTATTACCTTTAGGATGAAATGTAAAATCCTTTCCTTGGCATTCAAAGCTCTTCAAAACCTGACCTTTTCCTACCTTTCCAGTCTTCTTACATTCTACTTCCTTGCACACATTCAATGACCCAATCCATATTAACCTACTTCCTCTTCCTTGGATATAATACTATCTGTGCTTTTGCATCAGCTGATCCCCATGCCAGAAATACTCTTTCCCAAACTCTCAATTCATAGAATTCTTTGATACTTAGTTTAAGTACTGCCTCCTCCAGGGGGCCTTTTCTGGACCTTCCAGCTGCACCTATCATACCCTCAAGTTGCTTTCGCTCTCCTACATTCTGTTTTATGTATATTGCGCTCCTCCTCCACCATATAAGAAAGTAAGTTCCTTGAGAGTGGGGGCATCTTTTGTTTTTTTCTTTGTATCCTTTCTTTCCCTTAGTACTTAGCACAATGTCTGAAATCCAGTAAGGACTTAATAAAGGCAAGTGAACTGACCCTTAATTGATGAAGGGTAGCTCAGATTAGATATACTCTCTCACCTAACCATATTTCCTAGACCAAGCACTTCTGTTTTGAAAGAACATGCATGCAATAGATGATGGTTAAGCCAAAGGAATAACTTGCTAATGGCAGAATTTCTGACACCTTGGTGTAGGAGTGAAGCCCTCAGGGTCTGTAGAGGTGGAGAGAATTCATAGGCATATGCAGCATGCTTCATTAGGTTGTGCACCCAGGGAATTTTATTTTTAAGGTGAACATTTATTGAATACTCAATCATAAAGAATATTTTTCTTCTACTAAAAGACTAAAACAACTCATTTTAGAAAATGAAGAACTAAATGCTATTTTTTTAAATAAGAGCTTTTAAAATAAAATTTTAAAACCCAAGGTTTTTGTTTTTGTTTTGTTTTGTTTTTGAGAGGGTCTTCCTGGGCACACCCAGTAAACTCTGTATGCATTCTTCTGCTTAGACAATTTGTCCGTTTCCTAACAGGTCACTAACTGCTATATTTTCTAGTTATTTTCCTTCTTCTTATAATTTTTCTATCTCCTCCCTCAGTTGGGCTGTCAACTGTCACTTCTGACTGCTGTCAGTGTGCCTGCCTCTAACAGCCACCATCTCCAATTTGCTTTAAGCTGGATAACCAGATAATCAATCTTGTCAGAATTTATCTAAAATAAAAGTAAATAGACTTTTAGTGAGGGCCTACGATGCTCTTCTATGAATAATGTGCAAGATCTTTGTGACATCTATTTTGAATCATCAGGCCTTTTCATCTAGCTTTCCAGATATCTGAACAGATAAGCAACCTCCTGTCCTAACTGCAAGTGACCTCCAAATAAGTGATTTTTTTTTTGTAATTGGGTTAAGGCATTTTGTTACTCACCAGTGGTGATACAGTCTTATTACCCAGGTTTCCTATAAGTGAATAACTCAATTAGCATCCAGGCTTAGCAGGTAACACAACCCTAAGGGAATGAGACACTAGATGGGTAAGTTTTAAGAAAAGAATCAGTCACAAGAAGATGATGGGAAGAGGTTGAGAATATAGTATATTGTCTTGATGCAAAGTCAAATTTACATGTAGGTAGACCTTGGAACCACCTAGATGCCATAATTTCATTTATACTGAGAAAGTCTGAGAAACAGGACTTCCATGAGGCTCCCACTTCCACCTCCTCCAATTCTTGTAAAAAATGACTCTATACTGAAAGAGTCCAAGAGTCCTTCAAATCTCCCCACATATACCCCTGTACCTCAAATTCTACCATTAAAACTTAATTAATCCATTTATCTCTAAACTTAGATATCACTTAAAATGGAAATAATTCTGATTAGTATTACAGTTAAAGAGATTATGAATAATTTCTACTTTCATATGAGGGATATGTATCTGCTTTAATGACTTTTATAGAATTAGGAAAGAGAATGAGGTGGTTGTATATGTGTGAGCCCACAGTGGGTTGGCAGCAGAGCTGATAATGGTGAATCTGATGACTCTAGAGATCTGCATAGCCTATTTCACAGTTTTGCCTCTGACTGACCTGCCAGGGCTAGTGGGATACTGAATACAGGATGCTAAGAAGGTGAAAGCCTGAGGGCTCTGTTCTGAGCTTGAGGAGTAGGGAAAGCAGTCCTAGAAGGGTATTGAAAAGACAGATGGAATGCTGCCAAAGTTAGAGCTGAGCTACTTCAAAAACCTGCCTTAGGCCACCCTGTCTTGACCAACATTCTCTTTACACCAAAGTATATTTATTCACCTTGCAAATGGTTACAGGATATTCTTTACCTTCTCAATCCAAACACAAAGTCTAAAGGAAAGATGCTCATTCCAGTTTCTTCTTTACCTAAGCCTTTGTTTGTTCTATACCTTAGTTTATGCTTTTTAAAATGCATTTTAAATGTACCTTTAAAAGAACAAACCATATTTTCCAAAAGGAACCTTTTCACCAATAGTCTTGATGTATAATTGGAGGTGTATAAAACTCCAGGACCAGAAAGAATTTCAGAGCTGCCAAACAACAAACTCCATGAGGGTGAGGCTCATGTCTCTTAAGTTACCCTGTCTGCTTGCCTTTGGGAAGAAGAACTAGAGATAAACTCTGCTTTGCACTACAATTCCAATAAGATGCACTTGAGCAAATCCAATACTAATAGCTCTCATCCTCTATTACTCTATATTGGAAAAAATAATACTGTGAAAAATACTAGCAACTAAGCTACAATTCCTAATAGAGACAAATAGCCATGAGCACATATTACACATCACATTGACCATAGAGGGGAAAGAGAGGTAGAATGGCATAAGGAAAAGAATATTTGCCATCAAAGCAATTAGAATCAAAAGCAAAACCATTATGTAGGGACAAAAAGCTCTGTAACAAGTTTCTATGCTAAGTCTCATACCTAACATATATAGGAAATTTATACAAATATATTTGAACAAGAGTCAATCCTGAACAAAAAGTAAATAATCAAAGGATATGATCCTCAAAAGGAAAAAAAAAGGCAATCTATAAACAACCATATGAAAAAAATCTTCCAACTCACTAACAATAAAAGAAATGCAAATTAAAACAACTCTGAGCTTTCACCGAATGCCCATCATATTGGAAAAGAAGACTTTTTTGAAAAAAGGAAAACTATAATTGTTAAAAAGGCATACTAATGCACAGTTGGTGGGGTTATAACATGGGCTAACATTTAGGACAGACATTGAGAACTAGTCGATAGGTAATAATAGTCAATAAACATTTATTAAATATAAATTATATGTCAGACATCATGCTAAATTTTAGATACATGGGAGGACAGCTCTTGCCCTCAAGGAGTTTATAATATAAGGGAAAATACAATATACAAAAGAAGCTAAAATGTGGAGGAAAGGATTTTCCAACTCCGGGTCATGATAGAGAAGTCAAAGAATTGCCAGAGTAGTACAGGCAGGTGAGAAATGAAGAGATTTCTAAGCTGAGGTCCCTCCTTAAATTGAGGTTTTGGAGTTCATGGCTCCGCCCTCCATCAGAGGTACAGAACGTGGTTATGACATGAACTACCCAGGCTGATGATATTTTGCAGCATGGTGAGGCTTTAACAATACTGAAATTCCTGGGGGGCAGAGTCAAGTTGGCGGAGTAGAAGGAGGATCTCCGAGGGGCTCTGGCTTCCACCTTCCCTGATCCATGTAAAAAGGGGACTCTAAACAAGCTTTGGAGCTGTAGGACCCACAAAATGACACAGAGAAGCTAACCTCCCACTGAGGACAGCCCCGCAGGCCAGCAGGAATTGGCCAGTGCAGCGCTGTGGGAGCTGAGCCCAGGCCAGCATGAGCACGAGTTTTTAGCCCCAGGGCGGGCCTGGCCAGCCGCAGGCGGAGGGACTCCAGATCACCAGCAGCTGTGGCCATTTCCAAATTTATCAATGCATAGGTGTGAAGGACAAAGTGAGAGGTCAGTGCAGTCTGGACTTTGGGACCCAGTAAGTGGGTACCCCAGGGCGAGAAGCCACTAAGATGGCCAGCACAGCCAGCCAGAGCCACGTGGCAGCTTCAGCTCCTGGCCTCCAGAGTGTAGGGGGACCAAGCACCAATCTGAGGGGTAATCCCTCTTGCTTTAACCTCCTTGGATCTGGATTGCATTCTAGGGTGGAGGTCCTGGGGTGTGTGTCCAGCTTGCCAGAGCATGTGGAGGCCTTAGATAGGGCACCCATCTAATACCTCCGGCAGCTGAAAAAACCACAGCATTTGGTAAGAAAGCTCCCCTGTCTGGTGGCAGAGTCCTACTGTGGCAAAAGGCCCCAGGGTCAAGTGATTGAGGAGCGACATGACCAGGCAAAGGAAACAAAGCAGACAGAAGATTCCAACATTACACTCCTATTTTGGGGACAAAAAGGAGCAAACCATGGAACAGGAGGAAGACAGTGAAGTCAGAATTCCTGTACCAAAAGCTTCAAAGGAAAATATGAGCTGGTTAAAGGCCATAGAGGACCTTAAGAAGAAGATAAGAGAAGTGGAGGAAAAATTGGGAAGATAAATGAGAATGATGCAAGAAAATTATGAAATGAGAGTCAACAGCCTGACTAAGGAAAATCACATCTTAAAAAATAGACAAATTCAAATGGCAAAAGAAGTTCATTGCCAAAAAGGCAATGAGGAGAAGAATGCCTTAAAAAGCCAAATTTGCCAGATGGAAAAAGAATCTCAAAAGCTCACTGAGGAAAATCATTGCTTCAGAATTATATTGGAGCAAATGGAAGCTAATGACTTTATGAGAAATCAAGATGCTGTTAAACAGATCCAAACAAATGAAAGAAAAGAAGGCAATGTGAAATATCTCATGGGAAAAACTATTGACATGGAAAATAGATCAAGGAGAGATAATTTAAAAATTATTGCACTACCTGAAAGCCATGATCAAAGTAAGAACCTAGAAATCATCCTCCAGGAAGTTCTCAAAGAAAACTGCCCTGATGTTTTAGAACCAGAGGGCAAAATAGAGGTTGAAAGAATCTACCCATCACCTCCTGAAAAAGATCCCAAAAAGAAAACTCCTAGGAATATTATAGCCAGGTCCCAGGATTCCCAGAATAAGAAGAGAATATTACAAGCAGCCAGGAAGCAACAATTTGAATATTGTGGAAACACAATCAGGATAACCCAGGATCTGGCAGCTTTTACACTGAGGGATCGAAGGGCTTGGAATATGATATTCCAGAGGTCAAAGGAGCTGGGATTAAAACCAAGAATCACCCACCCAGCAAAACTGAGTATCATGTTTCAGGGGAAAATATGGTCATACAGTGGCACAGAGGACTTTCAAGCATTCTTGCTGAAAAAAAAACCCAAGTTGAATATAAATTTGACATTCAGATACAAGAAGCAAGAGAAGCATGAGAAGGTAAACAGGGAAAAGAAATCCTAAGGAACTTATCAAAGTTGAACTATTAACATCCCTACATGGAAAAACTGATAATTGTAACTTATGAAACTTTTCTCAGTATGAAAATAGTTGAAGGGAATATATATATATATGCCTATAAAGGAGGGTATATCGGCATATGAATACATATGTCAATGTTTGTATATGTGTTTACAGGTGTACATAGATAGAGGGCACAGGACCAATTTAACAGGAAGCAATGATACTTAAAAGGTGAAATTAAGAGATGAGAGAGGAATATAATGAGAAGAGATGTGGAGAGACAGAATGGGGTAAACTATCTCATATAGAAGGGGCAAGGGAAAATGGTTACAATGGAGGGGGAGAATAGCAAGGCCAAAGGGAATGGGTCAAACTTATTCCCATTGAATTTGGCTTGAGGAGGGAATGAAATACACTCTAAATAGGGTATCTCACCCTATAGGAGAGTATGGGGGGAAGGGGATGAGAGAGGGGATGATGGAAGGGAGGGCAGGCTGGGGGGGGAGGGAAGTTGGAAGCACCTACTTACGAAAAGGAATGAGATCAAAGTAGAGAATAGAACAAGTGGGAGGTGGGATAGGAGGGAGGGAAATATAGTCAGTCTTTTACAATATATCTACTATGTTATTGTTTGCATTAGCCACACATGTACAACCTATACTGAACTGCTTATCTTCCCAGTAAGGGTGGGTGACAAGGGAGGAAGGCAATGAATCTGGAATTCAAAGTTTTAAAATCAAATGTTTATATATATATATACTATTATTAATACTGTTTTACATGTAATTGGGAAATAAGATATACAGGCACTGGGGCATAGAGATCCACCATGCCCTACTGGAAAAGTCGAAAGTGGTATGGGAGAAAATATGGGAGAGAGCAGATTGGAGGAGGGAATAACCTGTGGGACTGCTATTTTGGGGTGATGGGTAGGGGAAAAACGGGGAGAAAATTTGTAACTCAAAATCTGGCGGAAATGAATGATGTAAATCAGAATTTAATAGAGTATTTGAAAAAGGAAAAAAAAAGTAATGAACTTCCTGGGGCATACCGTGTTTCCCCGATAATAAGACCTATCCCGAAAATAAGCCCTCCCCTTACTGTGTAAGATTCCCCTAAAATAAGCCCTCCCCCAAAAATAAGCCCTATTGAGATTGCTACTGTAGTGAAGGTGATCCCCTGCGCTACGGTACCCTCTGTATGTACCTCCCCCCGCCCCGTGAAACGCACGCCGCGCTCCGAGCTGTATCCAATCAGAGCTGCAGCAATGAGCGCGTCATCCTGTTCTTCCCCAGTGATTTGCTTGCTGGTTCCATTGAGAGCAGTGCCGCGGAGGAGAGCTTAGGCAGGACAACATAAGCCCTCCCCTGAAAATAAGCCCCCTGGTGTTTTTCTTTCCAAAAAAAATAATAAGACATTGGGGAAACACGGTAGTAAAGTCAGATAAGTTCCACAGTAGTGCATCCAGATGAGAAATGAGGAACTATGCATGAGAAAGCTGTTAGCAGCAAGCACCCCAGCGTCCCTAGGGTGGCTGCCAACACACGTTCTTAGATCTTCTTTTTTAAAGGAAAGCAACTCAAATTGGGTTAACAAGCTTACTTTAATCAGTCAAATATGTATTGTTTACCTAGTTCAGGGGGGAAAGGTCAGCACCCCGAACTTCAGAGTATACAGACAGAATTATCAAGACAGAGAAACTAGACAGAGTCTAGACAGAAACTAGAGAAGTAGACAGATTTCCAAACTGTCCAACCATTACATCCATACACATTCCATTACAAAGGCATTAAACGGTACATATATATTCATGTACCTAGCAATGGGGAAGCTAGCTGGTATGGTTGATAGAGCGCCAGGCCTGGAGTCAGAAGGACCTGCATTCAAATCTGGCCTCAGACACTTACTAGCTATGTGACACTGGGCAAGTCACTTAACCTTATTTGCCTCAGTTTCCTCGTCTGTAAAATGAACCAGAGAAGGAAATGGCATTCCATTCTAATTTCTTTACTAAGAAAATCTCAGTTGAGGAATTGAAGAGTCAGATGTGACTGAAACAATTGGACAACAACAAATTACTATTAAGATTATGATGGAAAGAGATCAAAGGAGGAGAGAAAGAACTCATATCACAAAAATATTTATAACATCTTTTTTGTTGTTGTTATAGAAATATACTAGAGATGAGAAAGGTGCCCATCAATTGGGGGAATGCATATAAAAATAATCATGCTACATGAATGTAAAAAGAATGTTATTTTGCCTTAAGAAATGACAAAAGGGATGTATTCAAAGCAATCTGAGAAGATTTGTCTGAATTAATGAACAAAACCAGAGTAATTTATATGATGACTAAAACTTTGTAAAGAAAAGGACCTTAAAAAAATATAACACCTCTGATCAACATAGTGAACAAATTACAACTCCAGAAGATGATGAAGAAGCATACTTCCTACTTTTTGGCAGAGAGGTGATGGACTAAATGTGTAGAAAGAGACTTAAATTGTTAGACATGAACAAGAAGTGAATTTATTTTGCATAACCATACTTAATTGTTGTAAGAGTTTTCTGCAGGAGTCCTTTCATGGTCCTCCTCAATATTAGTGCATTTTTTTGAGATCACCTCCAAGTAATTTTGTATGTCTACCTCATATATACATAATTATTTAACTGTTGTCTCCTCCATCAGAATGTAAACTCTCTGAGGGCAGGGACTATGTCTTTGCCCTTTTTTGTATCCCCCAGAGAATCCTTGTTTATTTAAAGGAAGGGGATTTTGGGGGATGGAGTGTTAGGAAGCAGCAATGGAGACAGTGATAGAGCTTTAAAAAAAGAAAGAAAAGAAAAATAAATTTTAAAAGATCTTGAACTTCCTACAAAAAAGAAAATTTGTCTTGGATCTCATTAGTTTTCTAGCTGAGAAGCACCAGCTAGAAACCCTATGTGATCTAAGGCAAATTTTGTGGGCATTACAGATACCATTATAATCTCTTGGCTACCTTTTCATTTGCTCTCCTGTAGAAATACACAACTCATGCAAACCATTAACTTTCATACTGCGTTCTGCACTAAAACTAGCTTTACACCCTCCACCTTCTATAGATACACCAACAATCTGCCTCATTTTTAATGACCCTTATCACCCCTTGCATAACTACAATCCTTCAGCATAATTTAGTTTCTCTGAGGTCAGAGATTGTTTATTATCTTGTCTTTTTATCCCCAGTGCCTACTACTGTAAGTTCTTTTTAAAAATGAATGTTGAATTGAATTTCATCCTCTTCCCAGCACCCCAGCAGTAATGAGAGTTGTAGAGAGGAGACAAATAACTGGGTCTATCTATTTCCCCTTGCCCAGAACTGCAACATCTGAATCTCCTGAGAATGCCTTACAAAAACTTTCTATCACCTCCAGGGCTGAGGCCCCTTCTTTATATATATTAGGTATTTAATAAATATTTGTTGAGAAAACAAAGGAAAATTTTTTTTAAATAATTTTTTTTAATTTCCTTACTTTAAGTGTCTCCTTTCTCCCTGTCCAATACAGAGTAGCCAAAATAACTTTCCTAAAAACCAGGTCTGATCATTGCACTTCCCTGCTCAGTAAATGCCAATGTTTCCTTCAACACTGGGATCAAATCTAAACTTGTGTTTGACATTTAAAGCCCTTCACAACAGGCTTCAACCTACCTTTCCAGTCTCATCATATCTTACTACCCTTCACACACTATATAGTTCAGTCAAACAGACCTTCTTGTTAGTTTCACACTTATGACACTCTGTCTTCCATCATCGTGCCTTTGCATTGGCAACTGTCTCCCAAGCCTGGAAGGTACTCCTACCTCCTCTCCAATTCATGGAATTTCTAGTTTCCTCCAAATTTCATCTGAAATGTCACATTCTATAAGAAACCTTTCTTTATCCCACTCCCAAATGCTAATTCCTCCCCACCCCCAGCTCCCTGCACATACACACAAATTATCTTGTATCTCTTTCATATACTCGTATTGTACATGCTTTCTTTCCTGATAGAATGTGTACTCCTTGGAAGCAGGGACTGTTTCTTTCTGTATTTGTCTTTCTAGAACCAAGCACAATGCTTGGCACTGAGTAAGCAACTTTAAAAATCCTTCGTAATTAAAAATGCTTGGTAAACTTCTCCAACTCCATATTTATAGAAAACCAAGATTCAGAGAAAGTTAAACCATGATTAAAATTCATGTATGTGGGGCAGCTAGGTGGTGCAGTGAATAGAGCACTGGCCCTGAACTCAGGAGGACCTGAATTCAAATTTGACCTCAGACACTTGACACTTAACTAGCTATGTGACCTTGGGCAAATCACTTAAACCCAATTGTCTTGCCTTCCCCCCTCAAAAATAAAATAAAATCCATGCATGCTCACAGGGACTTTTTCTCTCTGCTACTAAAAAAAATCTTGTGTCAACTGTATGTGTAGACAAATAAGTGTGCTACACATGAATGCCATCTCTTAAGTCTTCAGATGGTTTAGGCAGAGAAATATTTAAATACTTTCTTGGTCCCATTTCACTACTCATGGCCATGACTAAAAGATGGTAAAAGAGGGGAGTAGAAGGAGATAATGAGATAATATTTGTAGCCTTAGTAAAAAGTTCGGCTTCTAAAAGAAGTAAGAATCATGAACAAAAATGGGAATGAGGGTTATCTGTGGATTTCAATTATCCCTACACTCTCTCCTTCTCATCTTCACTGATAATGGAGTGTTGGCTGCACCTTTAAACACTGTGATACTATGAAATATTTAACTGTGTTAAATTTCATCACTTTAGCATCTGGGAAGCTGATTGCCAAGTGGAAAACCTTTTTATGTGATCTGCAGTGTTAAAATGCTGTGTACAGGAGTTGTTTGTAACTTCAAAATCATTACAAGCCCAAAATAAGCACCAAGCAACCTGTTTGCTGTTTGAACAAATACATGGTCAATATGTGGGAGAATTCAGAAAAGTGTGAACATCAACAATAATGTAGTATCCATAACATAAATATCAAGAAAATATGTTGATGACACAAAACAAAAGGAAACATTAATTTTTAAAATTTACTTGGGATATACATAAAAGCTCCAACGCTTTGTAGTTAAAAGAAAATATATCAAATTAATCTCACATGAGAATGATGTCAATACAAACCAAGAATCTACAAAACTCAAGTTACACACAAACATACACACCCTTTCTTTTTATCAGCGTAAGGGGCTGGCAAAGTGAATTCTCCTTGATGAGCCTAGAGGGCATCTCGATTATCTTTCCCCTCAACACACCATTTCCTTTCTACTTTCTATTATTATCTAGGTTCTAGGGCATCCTCTAGTTCCCCATCCTCTAGTTCCCCAGTCTGGCAACCTTAGTGTCATCTTCAAGCTCCTCTCACTATCTAATCTCTTGGCAACACCTGACCAAAAAAAATAATGTTTTTAGTTTATTTTTACTGTTTAAATGTACACATTTTAATATTTTTTAAAGACAATTTTTTGGGTTGCAAATTCCCTTTCTCTCCCCTTTCCCCTTCTTAAGAAGGCAAGTACTTTGATAAAGATTATACATGTGTGGTTATGTAAAACATATTTCCATATTACAGTCAATTAGCAAAAGAGAACACAGACCAAAAATAAAAACCAAAAAAAAAAAAACCAAGAAAACTTTAGTGAAAAAAAAAGTATGCTTCGATCTACATTCAGACTCCATTAGTTATTTCTCTGGAGGTAGATAGTATTTATCATCATGGGTCCTTCGAAATTGTCTTGGGTCATTGTATTGCTCAGAATAGTTAAGTCATTCACAGTATATCATCATAAAATATTGCTGTTACTGAATACAATTATCTTCTGGCTCTATTCACTTCATTTTGCATCAGTTCATATAACCTTCCCAAGTTTTTCTGAAACTATCCTGCTTGTCATTTTTTGTAGTACAATAGTGTTCTATCACAATCACATACCACAATTTGTTCAGTCATTGTCCAATTGATGAGCATTCCCTCAATTTATAGTTCTTTGCCACCACAAAAAAGTTACTATAAATATTTTTGTATACATAGAACCTTTTTTTTTTCCTTTTGATCTCTTTGGGACATAGACCTAGCAATGGTATAAACAGATTTACACATTTTTATATGTAAATATACATAAATACATTTATATATAAATAAATATAATTATATATAACTATATAAATAAATATATAAATTGCTAAATTTGCATAGTTTTATCCCCCTTCAGGCATACTTCCAAATGGCTTTCCAATACAGTTGGATCAATTCACAACTCCAATAGTGCTTTAGTGTATTAATTTTTCCACATCTCTTACAACATTTGTTGTTTTCCTTTTCTGTCATACTAGTCAACTTGATAGGTGTGAGGTGATACATCAGAGTAGTTTTCATCTGCATTTCTATAATCAATAATGATTTAGAGTTCTTTTCATATGAATATAGATAACTTTGATTTCTTCTGAAAACTGTGTTCATATCCTTTGATAATTTATCAATTGGGAAATGACTTGAATTCTTTTAATTTGGCTCAGTTCTCTATGTATTTGAGAAATGAGACTTTCATCAGAGAAATTTACTATAAAAATTTCCCCAGTTTCCTACTTTCCTTTTAATCTTGGTTGCATTGGTTTTGATTGTGCAAAATCTTTTTTTTAATTTAATGTAATCAAAATCATCCACTTTACATCTTCTAATGCTATCTCTTATTTGATCATATTGTTCCCTTATCCATAGATGTGACAAGTAAAGTACTCCATGATTCCTTAATTTGCTTATGATTTCACCCTGTCTTTCTAAATTATCTTGGTATATACTGTGAGATATTGGTCTATATCTAGTTTCTGACAAACTGTTTTCCAGTTTCCCCTAGCAATTTTTGTCAAATAGTTACTTTTCTCAAAAGCTGGTATCTTTCATTTATCAAATACTAGATTACTATGGTCATTTATTAATGTGCAGTGTATACCTCATCTATTCCACTGATCCATCATACTATATAATTGCCAATAACATAGTGGTGTTTACTGCTTTCTAATACAGTTTGAGATTTTGAACCAATAGAACACCTCCTTTCCCATTATTTTTCATTGATTCCCAAGATATTCTTGACCTTTTTGTTCTTTCAGATGAATTTTATTTTTTCTAACTCTATAAAATATTTTGGTAGTTTGAGTGGTATGGCACTGAATAAATACATTCATTTAGGTAGAATTGTCATTTTTATTATATTGGCTCAGTCTACACATCAGCAATTAATATTCCTCCAGTTGTTTAGATCTGATTTTATTTGTGTGGAAAAGTGTTTTATAATTATGCTCATATAGTTCCTGTGTTTTTCTACACAGGTAGACTCCCTGGCATTTTATATTACCTATAGTTATTTTAAATGGAATTTATTTTTTTATTTCTGCCTGCTGGACTTTTGATGATACATAGAAATGCTAATGATAAATGTGTTTATTTTATGTCCTACAACTTTGCTGAAGTTGTTAATTATTTCAATTAGTTTTTAGTTGATTCCTTAGGATTCTCTAAGTATATTATCATATCATCTGCATAGAGTATCATTTTGTTTTCTCATTGCCTATTCTGACATTATCAATTTCCTTTTCCTCTCTTATTGCTATAGTTTGCATTTCAAGTACAATATTGAATAAAAGTGGTGATAATGGACACCCTTGATTCACCCCTGATCATATTGGGAAGGCTTCTAGCTCATCTCCATTACAGATAATGCTTGCTGATAGTTTTAGATAGATACTCCACATCTTTTTGAGAAATGCTCCATTTATTCCTGTGCTTTCTAGTTTTTAATAGGAATAAGTGTTGTATTTTATCAAAAGCCTTTTCTGCACCTATTTAGATAATAATATTATTTTTGTTGTTTTTGTTATTGATATGGTCAATTATGCTGATAGCTTCCCTAATATTGAACCAGCCTTATATTCCTGGTATAAATCCTACCTGGTCACTGTGTAAGATTTTTATGATATATTGCTATAATCTTTTTGCTGATATGTTATTTCAAATTTTTGCAGGAATATTCATTAGGGAAAATCGGTCTACAGTTTCTTTTTGCTCTTCCTGGTTTAGGTATCAGTATCACATTTCTATCATAGAAGGAATTTGGTAGGACTCCTTCACCTGTTTCTCTAAATAGTTTATATAGTAGTGGAATTAATTATTCTTTAATTGTTTGGTAGAATTCAATTGTGAATCCATCTGGTCCTGGGGATTTTTCCTTACAGAGTTCATTGATGGCTTGTTCAATTTCCTTTTCTAAGATATGATTATTTATGTATTCTATTTCCTCTTCTCTTAATCTGGCAAATTTCTATTAATCTGGTAAATTGCAACATCTCTCAAATATTCCTCCTTCTCTTCTCTGATACTTCCAGTAACCTTGTGCAGGTCCTCATCACCTCTTTTTTGGACTATTACAATAGCCTGCTGGTGGTTATGCCTGCCTCAAGCCTCTTTCCACTCCCATCCATTCTCCATTCAGCTGCCAAAGTGATTTTCCTAAAGCACAGACAGACCCTGTCCCTCCTCTTCTCTCCCCACCCCATCCCAACTTAATAAACTCCAGTATCTCCCTATCATCTCCAGAATCAAATTTTAAAAATCCTATATTTGGTGTAGAAAACTCTGTATAACCTTTCCCCACACTCCTGCTTTTCCTGTCTTCAGTTCCCTTATCTGTCCAATGAGAAGATGAATTCTTGGTTTCTTTATTCAAGATGTAGCATTCTAATTAAGAGATGCCCATCAACTAGGAATGGCTGAATAAGTTGTAGTATATGATTGTAATGGAATGCTATTGTGCTATAAGAAATGATGAGCAGGATAGTTTCCAAAAAACCTGGAAAGACTTATATGAACTGATGCAAAGTTAATGAGAAGAACAAGGAAAACACTGTACACAGCAATATTATATGATGATCAACTGTGATGCTGTAATGCGAATGTAAATTTTAAAGATCTTCCCTGCCCCTAGGCTAAAGTGCACCAGAAGCCTGGGGAGGGAGGCTTGTTTTTCAGTAGATACTTTTTGATTGCCCAGTGGGTCAATAAGGTTGTTACATTCTCTGAGCCAGGAGAAGGCTATATAAGCCCTGATGTGTAGCTTTGTTTTGGGACTCACTTTGAGAAGTGTTCTGTGATTTGATCTGAATTCTGGGAAGCCGTTGTTGAGAGTCCCCCGGCTTTGAAAAACCCAGAATGTGGAAACCCAGATGTTGACTGGGTATGGATGTAATGGTTGGACAGTTTGGAAATCTGTCTACTTGATCTGTTAATGTCTTGATAATTCTGTCTGTATATTTTGAAGTTTGGGGTGCTGACCTTTTTCCCCTGAACAAGGTAAATGATATATGTCTGACTGATTAAAGTAAGCTTGTTAACCCATTTTGAGTTGCTTTCCTTTAACAAAGCAGATCCAAGAACCTGTATGGGCAGCAAACCCTGAGGACACGCTTGGGGTGCTTGCTGCTACAGATACTATTCTCAAAAATACAATAATCCAAGATAATTCCAAAGGATTCATGATGAAAAAATATTATCCATATCCAAAGAAAGAATTGATGGAGTCTGAATGAAGATCAAAGCATACCATTTTTCACTTTCTTTATTTTTTTTTCCTTTGGGTCTGTTTCTTCTATCACAACATGACTAATATGGAAATATTTTAGGTGATTACACATATATAACCTATATCAAATTGCTTGTTATCTTAGGGAGGTAGGGAAGGTTAGGGAGTGAGGGAGAAAATTTGGAACTCATTTTTTAATGATGTCTTTAAAATGTCTTTACATGAAATTGTGGAAAACAAAATATTATGTATTTTCTAAAATGTGTCATTCCATAGTGATTCTCCCTTTCCAAAATTACTTTTAAAGGTCAACAGTGACTAGATGGCTTTAGTCCAATTACAAACAGATCTCTTGACTTGAGGCCAGAACTTTCCTAAGTCAAAACTGAACTCAGTTTGGTTTGTCTTCACTGACCTCATTCCCTTTTCTTATTTTCATATCCTTTCTCTTCCTGGTGCCAAGAGTTCTAATGAAATATCCTAGTTACAGAGAAAGGCAACTAGCTGGTGCAGTAAGTAGAGTGCTTGCACTAGATTCTGGAAGACTCATCTTCATGAGTTCAAATCTGGATTCAGACACATCCTAGCTGTGTGGACCTGGGTAAGTCTCTTAAACCTATTTGCCTTGGTTTTCCTCATTTCTAAAATGGACTTGAAAAGGAAATGGTGAACCACTCCAGTATCTTTGCCAAGAAAATCCCAAATGAGGTCATGGAGAGTCAGATGTGACTGAACAACAAAAGCAACTCAGAAATTCCCACTGTGGTACCCTCTGACTGCTCCTGGGCATTATGTGACTATCCATTTGTTCTCTCATGATTTTCAAAAGAGATGACTGATTACAGCACTTTAACATTTCCTAAAGGATATTGTACTTCAGTCCATCACCATGAAAAAGGATGCACAACAAATCTTTTCAAATTGGTATATCTACTTAGGTTTTAAGCAGATCAATTAAATCCTTCTCCAAAATAGAGAGAGTGAGGGAGAGAGCAAGAGAGATGGAAAGATCAGAAAAGAGAGAGAGAGAGAGAGAGAGAGAGAACAACAAATATGGATTGCTGCATGTCATTGTTTATTGTAAGAAAAATAAATTAAAAGTAAATTATTGTTGTGTACCTACTATGTGCCAAACATTGCACTATGCTCTGGGAATACAAAGCAAAAGTAAGAGGAATTCTTTCCCTCATGAAATTTATTCATAAAAGCAGGATCAAACAGATTTAAGAGAGTGGTGCCTAAAGAAGGGAATTTTTGTCTAGAAGGTCACAGAAATTTTAAAAAGTCAGGACAGTTGATTGTTGCACCTTTTCCAATAGCAATGAGAATATTGATTTAGTTGTTTAAGTGGAAGGAGGTGGGGGAAAGGGAAACTACATGAACGGTAGCATAGATTACAGTGTGATGTCTGCACTGGATAGGTTCTGGTGTCCTAGTAGATAATTGGGTGGAGTGTGAAGCATGTTTTGGGACCAGCTACATATATAATCTATTGAATTAAGTTTTCATTCACCCTCCAAAACTTATTTGACTTTCATATAAACCTTATAAGTAAGAAAAATAAGGAAATAAATACTTATATATTGTCTAATAGGTGCCAGATACTGTGCTAAGCACTTTATAAAGATTATCTTCTTTGGTAAAAAGGTACTAACAGTACTAAAGAAAATAGGTACTATTTCCATTTTATAGATGGGAAAATGGGGTTTCTAGATCAAGTGGCCTGCCCAGTTGACAGTGCTTTGATATGGTCTGAGTCTTCTTGATTCCTTTGGGCAGCTAGGTGGTATAGTGGATAGAGTACCAGGCCTGCAGTCAGGAAGACCTGAATTCAAATCCAGCCTCAGATATTTACTATGTGACCCTGAGCAAGTCACTTAACCCTGTTTGCTTCAATTTCTTCATCTGTAAAATGAACTGCAGAAGGATATGGCAAACCACTCCAGGATCTTTGCCAAGAAAACTTCAAAGGGGGTTACACAGAGTTAGATATGGCTGAAACGACTGAACAGCTTCTTAATTACAAGTTCAGTGTTCATTCTACTGTACCTCAAGCTACTACCTAAACAGAAATACATTATTTTATAGTGGATACAGTTGTTGCTGTTGTTGAATCAACAAGTCAGAAGACCTGGGTTTCCATTCTGCTTCTAACAAATACAATCAGTGTGATAATGAGCAAGTCACTTAACCTCTAAATGCTCCAGGCAACTGTTTCAAGATTACCATAAATTCAGTTTCAAAGAAGATACCTAACTGCATTGAAAGTAAGAGTTTTCTCATCTAGTAATCACCAAGCCAGTCCCTACTGCTGTTCCATCTATGAAACAGAACAGCTCAACCCCAGGGAGGAGTCCCAAATGCACAAAACAAACAAACAGAAATAAAGAAGCTACAAAACTCAGTAACTTCTGACCTTTATGTGGGCATCAAAGTGGATGTCAATCAACAGAGAGAATAAACCTAGATAGCTTTATCAAAGTTTGCAAAGCTTTGGCTAAGAAATTTAAAAGCTTAAGGACACCAATGATGTTTTCTTCAACCCATCAATCAATAAGCATTTATTAACACCTATTGCATAACAAATAATGTACTAGTTTCTAGGGACAAAAAGGAGGTGACATTCTACTGAAGAACACAATCTAAGCATCCATCTAAGCATAGCAGGCATCCTCCTCCCATCCACCGGGGAGCATGCTCCATTGCCAAGGTCAGCTTTCGGTCATGTATGATTCATCTCTGAGGAGCTTGCAATGGAAAATTATGAAAGTCCCAAGATATTAAAAATGAGTGACTTGTCCCTCTGCATCTCCTTTCCTTTCTAGGCACCAAACCTGGGAGCTGTTTTGACCTATGTCCTGAGAACCGGATGGCAGAAAGAGTAGTTGCCCCTATAGTCTACCTAGTCTCCATGTAGCCTTGACCACACATCCTCTTTCACTCATTTTGTGTTCTTTCCTGAATATAGGCAAATGGATATTGAGGATTGGAGGAAAACTTTTGAGCCTGAAAATTCTGGAGATCCTGAGTTGGAGATGATTGGTGGAAGAAGTTTTTCTTCCTTCCTTCCTTCCTTCCTTCCTTCCTTCCTTCCTTCCTTCCTTCCTTTCTTTCTTTCTTTCTTTCTTTCTTTCTTTCTTTCTTTCTTTCTTTCTTTCTTTCTTTCTTTCTTTCTTTCTTTCTTTCTTTCTTTCTTTCTTTCTTTCTTTCTTTCTTTCTTTCTTTCTTTCTTCCTTCCTTCCTTCCTTCCTTCCTTCCTTCCTTCCTTCCTTCCTTCCTTCCTTCCTTCTTTCCTTCCTTCGTTTCTTTTTTTTTGTTTTTTGAAGGGGGGAGGGAAGGGTAATTGGGGTTAAGTGGCTTGTCCAAGGTCACATGACTAGTAACTGTTAAGTATCTGAGGTCACATTTGAACTCAGGTTCTCCTGACTCCAGGACTGGTGCTCTATTCACTGCATCACCAAGTCGCCCTGAGAAGTATCTTTAAGAGGTTATCCACCAACAAGAGGATTGGTCCAAATTTGACCATTTACCAAATGACATATACTGGAAGACATTTGGACAGTACAAAGCCAAGGTGAAATGTGAAGAGTTCAATTAGCAGTCTATAAAACTATTTTTGCAGATTTTACCAGTCCTTATAAGTTGTTACTGAGTCCAGTCCACTCAATGACTATTTATGAGTTCTTGATATTTAACCTTTATGTGTGTGTGCGCATGTGTGTGTGTCAAAATACATTACTTATCCCATATGACTCATTAACCAAAATCTATTTTACTACAATTAAAATCATAAAGTGAATTCAGTGACTAAAGTGACTATTAGGTGAATTAAGTGATCAAAGAATCTATGAATATGATAAGGAGCCTTTTCTCACTGGAAGCTAAATTTCCATGTATCGAATCTAATCCAAAGCTCATCACTGAGTACAGGACAGGGAAAATTGAGGGACCCAATCCCTGAGAGCTCAGTGAAGCGGTACTCTCAATGTTAAATATGTATATATACAACATATATACAAACCCATCAGTGCCATCCACAGAAGGTGAGAGAGTCAAAATAGAAAAATAAATTGGGCAAGCAACCATCTGGTTAACACATCAGAGAATGGAATTTGTATTTCTGGACAATAGCTGAAATATAGGAATGACATTCTTGTATCTTATTGAGGAAACGAGTGGCATAATGGATAGAGTGCTGGGCCTGGAGTCAGAAAGACCTGAGTTCAAATCCTGCCTCAGATACTTCACAGTTATATGACCCTGGAGAAATCACTTTAAAAAAATCTCTATTTGTCTCAATTTCCTCAACTGGAAAATGGGGATAATAATAGCAATGTCATTGCGACATTCAAATGAGATACTATTTGTAAAAGTAACAAGCACTATATAAACGCTTATCTTTCCCTTTCTTTCCTATCAAAGGACAGAGTTTTTCTAACAAAAACTGGTATGAAAGAATTTACCTGGAAATCTCACAAATCCAATCAAAAAGGGCTTTAAATTAAAAAGCAAGCATAGGAGAGAAAGGGAAGAAACTGCTTATGTAAAGTAACCAAACTAGATATCATAGAGAATATCTATAAAATTGGGAGAAGAATAATAGTTAACTATTAATAATAGTTAAGAAGAAAAATAGTTAAGAAATGCAGAGGTAAGTTCAGAGGTGACAAAACCCCAAAGAAGAACCAATAATAAAGGCTTCACAAAGTATAGATTAAAAGCAAAATGAAAGAGTCATTTAAACATTTATTTTCTTTCAGGCACTGAAAAAGTGAGGCAGTGTTCATGCTAAAGGGGTATACACTGCAATGGAGGAAACAGCATGCATAGTGAATGGACAATCAGAGAAAGGAGTTTGGGGGTCGCAGATATAAGTGAAGTTGTGGGGCAGGAAATCAGAAAGGAAAGAGGGAGGCATACAGCCCATACAGCCCATACAGCCTATACAGCCTATACAGCCTATACAGCCTATACAGCCCATATGGCCCATACGGCTCATACAGGCTATACAGCCACAGTGGATATAGAAAGTTATGGGAACATAGATTTGGAGGGGAAAGACTTCAAAATCCATCCAGTACAAACACTGAGAGCTCAACCAAGTGGTGCTCTCAATGATAAATATGCAAATGTACAAAATATATACAGCTTAAAGACGAGGAAATTGAGACTCAGAAAGGTGAAGTGATTTACCTAGGGCCACCTAGTGGCAAGTAAGCATCAGAGAACAGATCCGAACCTGGACCCACTCTAAAGCTAATACTCTTTCCATTGTACCAGGGCAATGTCATTCTTGTGCAGCCCTAACCATCCCTAGCCCCACTTCAAAAGGATTCTCTTTGCCAGAGGACACGGAGTGAGCAATCGGCCACCAAAAGGTGATGTGGCAAATAGAGGACCAGGCTCAGGGTTAGGATGATGTGGGCTCCAGTGTACCGGTGACACATACTAGCTATGTAATCTTAGTGAAATCATTCAATCTCTTAAGATTATAAATTTCAGGGTTGCTAGGTGGCATAATGAATAGAGCACTGGCCCTAGAGTCAGGAGGACCTGAGTACAAATCCAGCCTCAGACAACACTAAAACTAGCATGTGACCTTGGGTAAGTCACTTAACACCAACTGCCCTGACTTCCCCCCTCCAAAAAGCAAAAAAAAAAAAAAAAAGGATTATAAATTGCAGTACAATTACATTAGTAGAGGAGTTTGGTGGGCAGGGGGGTGAGATTGCTTTCAATACCAATGAAATCACATGACTAGGCCAAACGTATATAAATGAGGAACTATAAAAGAAAATAAGTATTTATTAAGTGATTACTATATGCCGACTACTGTGCTAAAAGCTTTGCAATTAATATCTCATTTGATTCTCTCAACAACTCTGGGAGGAGGGTGCTATTATTATCCTCATTTTATAGTTGAGGAAACTGAGTCGAGCAGAGGCTAAATGATTTGGCCAGGATCACATTGCTAGTGTCTAAGGCTGGATTTTAACTGAGGTCTTCCTGACTCCAGGCCCAATGGTCTATCCATTGCAGCATAGTGCCATATTAAATGAGTTTTAAGTATACTACTCAACTGCACTTTGGCAATCAGATCAAAGCTTCAGTCACAATCTTGTTTGAGGAGGGAAGAGAGGAAAGAGAGAAAGGGAAAAAGAAACAAAGGATAGGAAGGGGAGATGATGGGAAGAAGAAAAAGAAAAACAATGGTGAAGAAAAAAATGAAGAACAAATATATCATCATGAACAATAATGACTATTTTCCCTCCATAGAAAACTTCCTTGTGGTTTTCCAGGTGCTGTTAACCAAACCCCATTCCCTCCATTGGCATTGAACAACTCCTTAATACCTCCTTGAAGTCAGACAGTTTTTGAGTTGTTAGGAATTTTAGAGGTATCTCAATTCCCTTAAAGGTTTGTAATCAGCCTCGACTCCTCAATCTCCCTCAGCCCCATATCCAATCAGTTGTCAAGTCTTGTGGCTCTATCTGCACGGTATCACACACTTCTGTCCCCTTCTCTACATTCCCATGACCACCATGCTACTTTTAGCATCTGCCACCTCCCACTAGGACTACAACAGCCTTATTGAACTCTCTGCCATGAATTTCTCCCCTCTCCGATTTACATTCTACACAGCTGCCAACGTGATATTCCTGAAGTCCAGGTATGCCTACCCCACTCTCCTGCTCGACCAGTTTCATTGGTTCCCTATGACCTAGAGGATCAAATATAAACTCCTACTTGACATTGAAAGCACTTTACAACCTGGTTCCAAACATATTGATGACATAGCAATATTGACCTTCTTGCTGTTCCTCATGTGACACAATCTCCCATCTACATATCTTTGCATGAACTGTCCCCCATGTCTAGAATTCTACTTTTAGAACCCTTTGTTTCCTCCAAACCTCTGTTCATGTACTAGCTGTCATTTGAGGCCTTTCCTGAGCTACCCAGCTACTGAGGCTTCCCCCCAGAAACCACCTTGTATTTGCATTGTACATTATATCTGCTTATATGTGTAGAATTTATTTCCCTTAACAGAACATAAGATGCTCAAGGCTGAGAACCATTTCTTTTTGGTCTCTGTGTTCCCAATGCATCATTATAGTAGGTACTTGATGGGTTGATTTTTACAGGTGAAGAAACTGAGTTTCAAAGAGATGAAGATTTTGCCTAAATTCATTCACTATAGCAGTGGAAAAGATACCGTATATTCTAAATTCAGATCTCTGATCTCCTGGTCCAATGATCAATGCTTGATCCTCCTCTGACCCTTCCTTCTATACTCAGTCAAACCACTCCATTCCAAATTGCCAGAGAAAGACCCATAAGGATTAGATGGAATTAGCATAGTAAAAATTTGGGCGTGATCAGCTGGAGGTCAAACTCACAGCAGGACTAATGGCTAGTATATGATCTCCTTTTATTTCCTTTTATCAGTGGGAGTATATACATCCACTGTCCCTTCATGCATGCACTATGAACAAGAAATAAATTTTTCCATCAGTTATAAACAGATGTATCAAAGATGGACCCTTTCTCATTCAAATAATTACATTGCTGGGTACATTCTAGACTCCCTATCTTTTCCCCTCTCTAAATTCTATAGAAGGGTAGAAATTGAATCAAGCCTTGAATTTGAAACCAGGGTAATATTGAATTCTGGCTATCCCCTCTCCCCCCCCCAAAAAAAGCTGTCTTCTTAACTGAGAAAAAATTTCCATTTTCCCCCTCAAACTATTAATATTAAGATACAATCACAGGGGGAAAAAAGCTGAGCTTTAGAATATATCTCTTTGCTGAATAAGTGACAAAAAGTTAAAAGCAGTAATTTAGGAAACTTAAATGTGACAGTGTATGATAGATGTGCGCTGGCAAGGCAAGAAAATGAGAAACATTAAAATCATATATTAGAATAGATCAAGCTCAACATACCAGTTTATGTCAGCAAGTTTCTTTTGATATGTCAAGTCCCTATAGGGCTAGAACTCAAGTCGACTTTGAAGATATATTTTAAAAGGAATGTGTTTATGTTTAGGAACTTAATAAGGCCATGTGTGCAGAGAAACGAGGGGAAAAATCAAACTGAATGTATTATTGTTTCACTTGCTGCACAATTTCTCTGAGCTTGGCTTTTACAGAGTGTCTCTTCACCCTTTCAAGAAACTTACCTGTTTGGGCAGATGTGTTTTCCAGATATCCTTCTCCTTTCTATGCATCTATTATTTTAACACTGACTCAAAATCCAGCATGAGTATTGGCAGCCTGGAAAGGGGGGGGGGAGAGTAGTTCGAAGTAGGAGGGGGAGAATACTGACCATCTCAAAGGAAACGTTGTCATCCTAAGCCTTTCCGGACATCCCCTGGGTCAAATGCATGTACCTGATTCAGGGGATATCAAGACCAACTCAGTTCAAGTGCACACCATCCCTCCTCAGGATCTTGTGAATATCAGTTTATGACTCAGAGAATTTTCTTTTAAAGATATTCCAAATCCCATCTTGAATACAAGCCAGATATTCAAGGGGAATCTGTATCCCTGTCATTGGCCAGAAATCCATAATACTGGAGAACAGAAGGTCACTCAGCTATAAATAAATAGATTTGTTCATTGACTCCATGCCATGGCTCCATTTTAAATGCCGCTATGTAGACTAGCAAACACACAGAGGAGAGAGGCATTTGTTTGTCTGAAATTCTATAATTAAAATCTGAACAAAGAGCATTTGCCCTTTTCGAATGAAATTCAGTAGAAGCCCTCATATCAGCTTGCTTCCAATGGCCAAATAAGACAATTGGGAAGGAAAAAAAATATTCAAAAGCAAAGAAAATGACCATGAAAATTATCAGCAACTAACTTTCATTCAATTGCAGGGGATCAAGGTGGCGCCTCTTTTAATGAGGTTAGCATCTCTGTTTAGAAAATATGGGTTGCTCTTAATGTGTAATATAAATCTGTATCACCCCAACATTTGCAAACAAATCTCAACACTAGTCAATGAGGTCTGGATAATGTTAAATCTTGGAAGAATGAAGCAGAAATTAACAACATTGCTATTCACTAAATGCTTGGCACTTTCGAATGCCAAGGATTCTTAATACTTTAAGCATGTACAGTACATGGCAGCTCTCTAAATCAGGTTAATGAGCAAACTCCTTCTGTTGTTTGGAAGATTTAACATGAGCTTGACTTTGAATGCTTTTGCAGAGGTGAAACCATGTTTCTGAAGGCTACTTCAAGTAGAGATACAGTGATGGACACTGTACCTCTTGTCCCAGAACCATCCTAAGGAAGTTTAAGAGGGGCATTAATTTATCAGAATTAACTACCAGCTCATTCCATTTGAGCCACAGCAAACTATGAACATCAAGTACAAAAGTCTGTAAGAGTTGTGACCTACATCGTAGCTAGGATTCTCCCAAACATTTAATCACAAATCTGAAGTATGCAAGAAATGTTGGCATTAGCTCATATAGAGATTTATAGATACCTAGAGATATAGCTATACCAATATAAGCATCTATAGATATCTATATAGATTAATGTTATAGCCACAACTTTTTTCCAGGTGATACATGGAATATGTTGTTTTTTTTAGTTAATTCTTAACAGTTATTTTGATTCCTCAAGAGTGAAAGCAGTGCTTAGGCTTGGGATGTAGTGAGGGATACACAGACATATACATGTATACATATACATATACACACACATATATATATTGTGTGTAGATATGTATACACACATATGTATTGGGTGCAGATGCATGGATAGAATCCATATATACAATCCATATCCACATATATGCATATCAAAACAGTTAAATGTTTTAGGCTTAAACAATGCTCTGCTGTAGAAAGAAAATTGCTCTGAGTCAGAACTTGAGTTCTAACTCTGGTTCCGCTACTTATTTTTTGTATAACTTTGTACCACATTTGAAATTCTCTAAGTACCAGTTTCTTATAATCACATAGGGATAATATTACAGGCCAAACTTGTTGGGGCAGGGGTGAAGGTATAGGGATATAAAATGACAATGCATATAAGCACAATACAAGTCTGTGACTTTGAATAAGACACTTTCACCAGAACTTCCTCACCAGAATAAAGTTTTAAGAACCTCTCTGGCTTGAATATTTTGTTCTGTCCTTTCCTATCCTATTCCCTTATAAAAATACAAATTTAGGGCCCTATATGACTTCACAGATAGGCTGAATCATCCTTATGACCACTGAATCATTACTAATCCAAACTTCTGCAGTCATTGCCTGCCTGCCTGCCTGCCTTATCTGACAGAGGAGAAAACTGATATCCAGGGAGATTGACTTACCCAAGGTCACCCAAGTATTAAGTGGCAGAGGCAGGATTTGAACTCTGGTCTTCTTCTTCAAAATCTAGCCCCCTTTTATTGCATCATTCTGTCTTGGGAGTAGTTTCCCACTTTCACTTTAGTTGAGATCCAGCTAAAAAGATTAAGATATGATTAGAATAAGGATGGAGTTTGTCAGAGTATGGAAAATGTTGCTGAAAAGGCATTTGGGAGGGCACAAAAGACAAACTTTACCAACTCCACAGTCATGCCTGGGGCTTTCCTTGTGTCCCAGGTTACCATCGATGCTACATAAAGGCACAGTACTACAAATGTGCTACACTCCAAGCCAAAGTCCTTCTTTCACTCATGAGGGATTAAAATAACTGTCAAGAATTAACTCACAAGCAATAAGCTCCGTGAATTCTCTGGGAAACAACAACTAATTGTAGCTGTAAAAATTTGTTCAGATCATACAACAGATTTTACTCTAGCTATTGTATAGGGAGGAATTGAACTACATTCTCACAAAGGAGGCACTCTAAATTGTATTGCCTATATAGAAATAATACATAGGTACATGAAATTCATTTTCCTTTTCTCTCTAACTTTTTTTTAAATGTCATTAGATCCATATAAAGCTCTCATGAAAAATGTATGCATGAAAAAACCTATGGAAGAGGGTAGAAAAATATTCGAATGAGACTCAATCAAAAGGTAAGCCAAAGCAAGAAGCATGCAGGCTGATGGGGCAACCGACACAGCCCATCAGTAGCCAGGCAGGCCCAGCTGCGTCTCCAGAATCATCAACGCATGTGCATGTGGCTTCTGCCAGGGAGCCAGATGCTGCTTCAGGAAAACGGTGGCCGAAAGCTTGGCATCTGGTGATGTTGATGGCCGGCCAGGAGTGATGAGAACAAGAGGAAACATTTTCTTCAGCCAATGACACTTGCATATATTAAAGTGGTTGTTTAAAAACAACACCACCCCAAAATACAAATGCAAAGAAGTCTTTTTAAAAACTGAAGTGAAGATATATTGCTCTGATTCTGAAATGCGGCTCCTTGTTATTCCCATGTCCACAAATTGAGAACACACTGATTAGAAGGTTTCCTTCTAACTGTATAAAATAATCTAGGTTTTAAAACAAACTAGGAACATCCCAAGTTATTACCAAGAAATCAATCCTGATTGTATAGTTGCTTACACAGGTATACTTTAATATAGTATTTCTATCACTTACCAGGGTCCTTTTTAAATTAATGGGAATTTAAATTAAAAGTCTTTAAGGGTCCAAAGGAAAATTTTTTTTTCATTTGAAACAGCGTTCGCTTGTTTCCAAATAAAATAGACTGCATTACATCAGTGTGTGTCCATTTATTTTAATTGCAATAAAATTGGGAACATATAAAAAAAACAGCAGACTGGAGATTTCCCCCTTCCACCTCACCCAAGACAGGCATCAGCACAAGCAGTGACTTCTCTCATTTCTCCAGAAAGAGAAAAAAAGTGAAATCCTAATCGTTGCTCCTATCTTCTTAATGCAACAAAGAGATGACAAAAGCTTAGCATCATTACATTGCTGCTGAGGAAAAATAGTGAGAAGAGCCCAGTCTCTGATGAATTAACTATTTTTAAATCATGGATAAATAGAAATGATTACTGGAGGAAAGATAACAGGTACCAGCGTTGAGGAAGCAATGCACATTCTCCCCAGTGCAAACTAAGACATGAGATTAGATCACAAGAATCTTAATGTTCCACCATGTTTCAAAAATAAAGAAACAGCATTCCATAACCAAAAGAGGAGCTAAGGGGGGCTATTTTTACTTTTTTGTGCATCATGGAACTCTTTGGTCCTAATGAAGCCTTTGGACTCCTCAGAATTATATTTTTAAAATTTATTAAATTAAATACTTAAGGATTTGTTTCACTGATAACACACAGGAGGCACTAGAGGTTTTGGTGTCCAGCCTCTAACAAGTTCACTCTTGATCTGATAAGACAGGCAGACAGCTCTGGAGTGGTTAATAGTCAGCTTTATTCTAGTCTACTCTTTTCAAAGGGCTGTGGGAGAACCAGCTCCTACAGAATTCCCTAATCACCCTTCTCACAGGGGCCAGTGAGAATGGGGAGGGGGGCAACTACTCCTACCTCTCAATGGGGTCAATCAGGACAGGTACAGCAGATACAGTCCCCCTAAATCCCCTCAAATCTCAATTGGGGTCAGCTGAGGCACACACAGATTCCCCTGGTTCTCCATGGTTCTCCCCTTATGAGTTCCCCATGGTTTTTCCCCACCCACTGACCATTGCCCACCTGCTTTATGGGGCAAGAGATAAAGAAGGCATCTCGCCAACATTAAGCTCACAGGTTAACATTAGCAATATCATCATTCTGTGCAAGTGCAGTAAATATTACATTATGTCATTCTTTGTCTCACAGCACTACAGCCTCAGTAGGACGGTCACCATGATTCTGGGAGCTACTATCTAGAATCCTTGGAACTATTCTGGGAATTATTATTAAACATCTGGAAGCTAGACATTCCCATGGCCATGAATCCCAAGAAACTAACTCTAATAAAAATTAAAAAATCCTCCTAACATACAGGATTGCAAAGGAAATAGCAAAAGAGTTATAAAAATATTTAGAAAAAAAACAGCAACAGTGTCAAGTTCACAGAGCCAAGGTCAAGGACACTAGAGTTTATCATTGTAAATAATGATAGTAATAATAATAATAATAATAAATAGTTAGCGTTTATTTGGCACTTTAAGGTACATAAAGCACTTTAAATATATCATTTTGTAATCACAACAACTTTAGGAGACAGGCACTATTTTTATCCCCATTTTCTAGATAAGGAAACAGACATAAGGAGCCCCAGTAAGTTGTACAGGGTCATACAGCTGGAAAATGTTTAAGGCAGTCCTTGAAGTCAGGTCTTCCTGACTCCAGGTCTAACATCAAGTCACTTAACTCCCTCTCCTAAATAGTCTCATCAGTTGGGAAGAGGGATAGTGCTTACAGCTTTATCCCAGATCACCTTCCTTATCATTTTCCTTATTGTCTGCTTCTAAATATCTTTGCTGCCATAAGTCTCTGCTTGGCCACTGTAGCACCAGACTTGCCACTCTAGGTGAGGAACAAAACATTGTTTTCCTTTACTCTATCTCAGACTAGAAGGGTGAAAACAACACCTGAGTAGGAAAAGAAACATCAAGCAAAAGAACGGACTAAAGCTACAAAAGGTGTAAAGTTGTTCTTCCTTTTAATTTGCCTCCTGAAGATCCTTGGGGTGGGTTCAAAGACCCTCTTTCTTTATCCTCTCCAAATCTTTCCTTCAACTCTATTAAATTAACAGGACAGGATGGAGAGGAGCATGAAGGAAGTTTGTTTTCCTATGTTGATCTATTCATTATTTAAATATTAAATTGATTTAAATAATAAATAAATTTAAAATAATATAAATAAAAT
This sequence comes from Petaurus breviceps papuanus, assembly GCF_028583685.1. Taxonomy (NCBI): domain Eukaryota; kingdom Metazoa; phylum Chordata; class Mammalia; order Diprotodontia; family Petauridae; genus Petaurus; species Petaurus breviceps. The sequence continues at coordinate 3,358,594 of NW_027185616.1, read as the reverse complement.
TTAAATATGTAGTTATTTTTATTTAATTAATTTCATTTTATTGATATTTCTTTGTGAATTTAAATTTTAAATTAAACATAAATTTAAAAAATAAAAATTAAATATTAAATACAATAAATCTAGGGCAATCATAAGTCCATGAAATAGAAGCCTGACTCTCTTTAAAGGTTCATTGTGTAATCAACAATTTACTAGGTAGCCTTCTTTTGGGGTAAAGGGCAAAAGAAGCAGTATGAAAATCCAATAGAAAAAAATACATTTCTGTACAGCCACAAGCTATTAGAAAAACTGTTAGTTTTTTAATTGTATTTTTTAAACCAAAGGTCAAAAAATGATTCTCTTTTCTTTCTGGGAGTAAGTTCAGTAGTGTTGACCAAGGTCAATGACCTTTATTCATAATTGGTAAGCAGCTACTAATACAGACTCTTCTTCCCTTTCTATCTGTAGAATTTAATTGGCTTGATCCTTCCTCTATATTCATGGTTTTTGTTTAGTGTGGCACGATTATGGTTTCCTTTACCATAAAAAGTATGACAATGAGAAATGAAAATTCCAAATATGTTTGTCCAGTCTCATTTTCTTGCATAAAAACTGGCCACCAGACTGAAGAATAAACCCATCAAGTGTCATGTATAACATATCCTGGGAAATCCCTTAGGTACCTACACAGCCAGTTAGACAGTCAAACTAGAAAGGCAAGGTAGAGCCAAGATGAAAGAATGAAGTCAGCATTTTTGCTGAGGTCTCACAAACCTTAAAAAAAAAAAAGCATCAAACCAAATTCTGAGCAGGAAAATCAACAAAAAGTCACAATGGGACATTTTTCCAGACCACAACATGTTAAGAAGACAGGAAGTCTGTGGACAATGGGGGGCGTGGGCTTGCCAGGAAGTGGCACCCACTGTGTAGTAAGAAGCAGCAGCAGTAGCAGGGAGGATAGCCAGGAATGGTAAGGGTACTAAACAACTGGCCAGAAAGACAAATAAAAGACAAAAGTTCAGTCCAGACATCTAATCCATCCACAGAAGTGAGCAAAGATCAAGTATAATATCAAGTCCAAAGTCAAGAAATAGTCTGGGGAAATGAGCAAACAACAACAAAAAAGAACCTTACCATAAAAAGCTACTGTAATGATAGGGAAGCTCAAGACAAACTGAGAAGACAATGACTTGAAAATATCTACAAGTAAAGTCTCAAAGAAAAAATCAGATTGGAAACAAGCCCAATAGGAATTTTTAGGATAGCTAAAGAAAAATATTTTTTAAAAAAAGTAGAAAGGCAATGTACTCCAAGGTAAAGAAGCTATTATTATCAGCATCTGGACCATCTTCAACTGCTGAAATTGTGAAGAGAATGGAGAACAAGGAGACAGGAAACCAGTGGTATCACATAGATTTCTGAGTATCAGCCTAATCTTGGTTGGGATGTGCAGATCTAATACAAATAAGCATCCTAATTTCTAAAAATGGAATTTGTAGGGGAAGACAGTAATTTTTTTTAATGCCATGGATTTTCCCCAAGTATTCATGGGCTCATAAACCATGGCCATGCAGCCTGCAGATTTAAAATTCTACATCATAGTAAATTAAGCCAAAGCTCTCTTCTGGCTCAATCATTTGAAAACCAGAATTTGAGACATAAAAAAAAAAATGTGGTTCTCAGCTTAGAAATGAGATTTTCAGTTCTGTCATTTGTAATGAAGCTTTCCTAACAAGGGATAAAGGATTAGCATCACAGCAAACAACTGCAGTACATTAAAAGAATATTAAGGTTGTGACAGAAAACAATATCGGTAAAGAAATTCCTCGGGAAAAGGAAACGACACCATATGTGCCTCCAACACCGAGATGCAAGAGGGGGCATTAGGAAAGTAGTTAAGGAGGCTCCCCATTGTGCCCAGGAGTTAGAAGACATATGGCACATTTGCCCTAACTTGTGAGATTTGATTGTTCTCTGCCACAATTTCAACTTTCTTCCAAAGCTGCTTTTGGAGGAGATAATAATTACTATGCAAAAATCAGTAATGCAATTCCCAACCTAACAGTAGAGAAGAAGGGAAGGAAAGAGGTAATTTGGTAGAGCACAAATTCCTTTCAGCTACAAGTCAGAAGACCTCAGTTCTTGCCCCATAACAAGATCTTTGTCTTTGGACAAACCACCTTACCTTAGAAATTTTCATTTTTTACAGCGAGGAGTTTTTTTGGGTTCTATAGTTTTAAAACTATTTTTAAAGCTATTTATATATAACTGGTGTCCTTCAAAATCCTATGTGTTTGATGTGAAGCATTTTAAAATATCATTGCAAGAAAGGGTCCATAGGTTTCACTGATGGATTATAACACCAAAAAATGTCAAGAATTCCTGTACAAGATGCTTTCTACAATCTCTTCTAGAGCTAGCATTTAGTGTTTCTGTCATTCTAGTTTGAAGGAAAAGGAGATCTTGAGACAAAGAAGGTGGTCTCAAGATGGTACAGAAATTATAAGACTAAAGAAGCTATTCTCATCTATACTCAACAATGACAAATCTGATGCTAGTTTTTTCTAAATTATTTTATTTATAAATATGGGTCTTATAACTAATGTGACAAGCATCAAATAGCATATATAGACTATATATCTTATACATATTATGTATATAATAATTTATTATATTATGTATATGATACAAATATTAAATTATGTATATGATGTGTAGATTGCATTATGTATATAATACATATACTATTATATTATGCATATATGTATATGTGTTATGCATGTATGTGTGCTGATTTTTGTAATATTTTTGAGGTTCTGAAATCATACATCAGGGGTTTTTCATATGGGGGTCTGTGAACTTGTTTTGTTTGTAATGTTGAGAAATGTTTCTATATTATTAGTTTCCTTTTTATTCCTATGTATTTTATTTTATTCATTTTAATACATTTTGAGGAGTTGCCAATAAACTTCATCAGTCTACCAAAAAGATTCATGATACAAAAATATTTTTTAAAACCCTATTTTAGATTGGTTGCTTACAAGGCTTCCATAGTATCTTCTCAAATTCTATTACTTTTTACAAGGATACAAATTATAGTATATGTCTATGATTAACTGACTAGGAAGCTTGCCTCAGAAACTCTTTAGCTCTAGTTAACATTGGCAGATGAAAATCACAGTTGAAGTACATTTTGGTAGTTTTACAAATCAAGTTTAAAAATTTCATCCAAAGTCACATTTGAATTATTTCAAAGGCTTTATCCCAAAGAGAATTTTTCATGAACCCATTTATCACTTAGCAGAAGTATGTGTGTGTGTGTGTGTGTGTGTGTAGTGAGATGAAATCGCCAGCACTTGAGAATGATATAGAGATGCTTTGAGGCTACAAGTGGAAACCACTCTAAGCTGAAGCCTCTGCATAAGGGCACCAAGTGATCTGATAGTATCTTGAGAAAAAAAGGCTTTCTCCATGTTTTTCCATGTACTATGCACTCCTGGATGTAATATATTCCTCAAGGGCAACCCACACACTGTCAAACATCTATGCTAAGCAGACCTCATGAAAAAAAACCTATTTGAAGTTCTGGGCATCTTTTAAAATTCCAGACGGCCCAAAGCTCAGCTTCTACAAGTGAGTTTCCATCACTGGACATATCATTCTTCTGAATATATTTTGTATTATATCTTTGAAAGCTCCATACTTTTATTATATTGCCTTATGGGTATTTGTAAAAGCAAGCACCCTAAGCACACCCAGGATGGCCTGCTAGCACAGGCTCTTTGATCTGCAATGCTAAAGGAAAGACAACTTTTAAAGGGATCCGCAATTGTACTTTAATTACAGATAGATAGAAAATACAAGCAGAGAAATTAACACAGAGATTCAACAGACAGGGCTCTTACTGTCTGAACAAAGTAATAAAACCACCTACATATACCATGGGACCAGGAGAGGACAAACCTCTGAGTAGTCAGGGGACTCTTAACAATGGTGACTTAGAGTCCAGTGGAAGGAATCAAAAGGACCTTCTCATAAGCAAACCCCCAAAGCAAAATCTCACCTCAGAGTGTACATACACTTTTAGCTCATAGGCTCAGAGCCAGAAGGCATTGTGACTCAGTGCCTTATTAGCTCGGTACCAAAAGGTGTGAAAGCCTTCTTACAAGCAAGCCTCCACCTAGGCAAGTTCCTCTTAGGCAAGTTCCTCCCCCAATGGGCTCTATGTAACCCAGAATGTATCACAGCTGGACCAGAGTTCAAAGCAGCAAGACAATGGTGATTGAACACATGTGGTCACATAGGCCTATTAATGGATGGGGAAGATCTTCATATTCCATTAACATTACAGTATTCTCAAATTATTTCATGTGAGTAAAATATATCTGGAATACACAATCCCTTGAGAATGGAGACATATTCAAGTCAATCCACTGTACTGACCTATTGAGATCTTTGGGGATCCTGACTCTATCATCCCATGTGTTTTGTTATTTGCCCCAGTTTTGTGTCATCTGCAGATGTGATGAGAACTCCCAGCCAGTGAGACCTTGGCTTTCCTTGTTCTACAAAAGATTGTGAAAGAATGTTAAATGGCTTGCTGAGACTCGGATATATTATGTAGACAGCATTCTCCTGATAGGTTAGTAATCCTAACCAAAAAACAAGAGTTTAAGATGGTATAGCTCTTAATGAACCCATGCTGACTCATAGTGATAACGGTGCCCATTTCTAAGTCCTCACATACCCTCCCTTTTATAATATATTTTAGAATTTTGATGGCCTAGAATTTTACTGGCCTAGAATATGCAGGATCGATATACTTAACCTTTTGGAAAATTGAGATAGCATAATTCATGGATCTTTGAAGTGATAAATCATTGAAGAAGTTATCCTTGGCATTTTTCACAAGCCTCAGCTGGCTATAGCTTTCCTGAAACATTTAGAGACTTATACCTCCCTTTAATATTGTCTTAAGGTTCACATTTTTGATCATTTCCTTTCTAAATGTAGTTTTTGAAAATCGGAATTCATCAATGAACACCCTAGGTAGCCACATGCATTTCTTTAGATACTTTTCATAAGAATTATTTGCTATGCATTTTCAGAAATTTGTTCAGAGATTAGAGTTGCTTTCTTTATATAGATTCTCATGACATGATTCTTTATCTTTTATCCAAACTCTTTAAAATAATTATTATGATAATAATCATAGATAATTATTAGTATTTATACAGCTCTTTAAGGTTCACAAAATATTGTTCAGAAAGCACTTTGCACAGTGCTTAGCACATAGCGCTATATAAATGTTAGTTATTTTGATTATTACTACTACTGCTGCTATTACTGCTACTGTTACTACTACTACTACTACTACTACTGCTACTGCTACTGCTACTACTGCAACCTACTGTTAATCTACCTTGAAAGTCTCTGTTTTTATAAAGACAATGAAACATATCAGGTCATGCCCAACATTCCCCCCTTCCATTTATTTTGAGTTCTAAAGGATATAGTCATTTTTTTTTAGATTCCCACTAATTGCCATGATTAATCCCAATGATTCCCAAAGATCCCAAGATTCTCACTGTTCTCATAGCTCTAATTTATTTCTCCTTATTAGTTAGAATGAGATTTAGAATAGTAGTTATTGTATTAATTCCTATTTATTCTGAAGAATGAAATTATCAGAAAGCTACAAGAAGAATTAATTAGATGTTCTGATGTGAGCTGAATAACAGCCTCAGTAGATATCTGGTTACTTGCCTTTTGGTGGAGTGGGTTATATTGTTAGAATTAGCACTTCCATCACTGTTCTTTAATACTGAAGTCAGTGGTCAGTTTAACTTTACTTCTGACACGTTTGGGAAAATGCCAATGTTTCTCCATTACAAATAATGCTAGGTCTTGATTTAAACAAATATTTTTTCACTCTATTTTTTAAGGTCTTTACATGCCTAAGAGTTTTAGCTTTAAAAAAAAACATAAGTGATATATTGTGTCAAAGATTTTTCTATACTTTAATGTAACCATATCAATTGGTTAAAGCAATTACCATTACAATTCATCATGCTTGATAGTTTTTCTGTTATTGAATCATCCCAGTATTCTATATACAAATTCAACCTCATTTTAGTCAGCAGTTTTATTAATAAATTTTTAACCTCTTTACTAATAATTCATTTTGCATCATTTTCTATAATTTTGCTTTTCTGCTTTATGTCTCCCCAATCTAGGTTTTTGGACCATGTTTGTCTCATAAAAGTTTTATGAGGTGGTTTTCTCCCTTATTTTTTGTAAATAGCATGTGAATTACTTGTACTTTAAATGTTAGACAAAATTTGTTTATACATACATTTAGAATAGGAAGAATTTTTTTACAATCAGTAACAACTTGTTTTATTTCTATTTCTGGGGTTAGGTTGTTTAGATGTTATATTTCTTGTTCAGTCAATTTCAGTATTTTTGCTAAATCATTGTAAATTTCATTTGAGTTTTACTTTTGTTGGAATAAAATAGTGTAATTTCTCTTAATTCTCTTTATTTCATTTCTATTTACTATGCTTTTACCATATTCATTTCAAATTTTTCTATTAAATTGGCTTTCCTCTCTTTTAAACTCATATTAGTTAATGTTATCAATTTTGTTTATCTTTTTCTTTAAATCAAATCTTTATTCTGCTGGGTCTGTCTTTTGTTTTAATTTGTTTAGCTTCTCTTTGATGTTTAAAACCTGTGCTTCAAAGTTGTAGAGTTTTGTGATTACATTTCTTTGCTAGATAAACCAAAAGTTTTTCCCTGATGGCATCCTGGGGCTTCTATCAGTCTAAACTGTTTTCCAGTTTCATTACTTCTGAGCAATTTTCTTTTATGATTTCCAGAAATTTTGCTTTTATGTTTTGTGTTTCACCATGCTTTTCTTTGAAGGCAATGATTTTTAAATTGCTTCCCCATGTCTTCTCTACAGTCAATTACTTTCTTTTGGAATGCCACATGTTCTATTATATCTTGTTTTAATTCTATATTTCAGTTACACGTTTTTTTTTCTCTACTTCCAGATGTCTGCTGACCAATTAAAATTTTTACTTTTCTGTTCTAAACCAGTAATGATTGTCAAATATTTCAAGACTGCTAACTTTCCTTATTAGCTCTTCCTTTAATTATTTTATTAAGCTTATGATTCACAATAATATACTTATGAATGTTTGGTTTTTAATTCTAGAATCTAGTTATAGTTATTAAAATATTATCTTTTTATTCTTTAAATGTCACTTTGAATTTTTCTGTCCAATGGGACTTCTTCACTGTGTTAGAATAACTACAACTAAAACAAAAATTAATTTCTTCAATCTCTGCTGGATTGGTTTCTTTTTTCCTGGAGGATTTTCCTGATTAGGATATCTCTATTTTCTCCCACCATTTTGCTAATGTTGCTGTTTTACTTTGATACATTGCTTGTGAGATTATAAAGGGGAGCTTGGCTTAGACATGATCTTTCACTCAGGCACCCTGCCAGAAGTCCCCTTTTTGTTTTGTTTATAACATCTGTCACAGACTGCCTCACCTCATAGTAAAATTAACTCTACAACTCATTTTCATATGAGCTATTCACAAGGCAGATTTCATCCACTCTGTACTTGGGTAAATGATTTTTTGATGTAAATGCAAGACTTACATATTTTATAGTTCAATTTTATGTCCCATCAGTCTAACCTGTTATAATCTTATTGAATATTGATTCTTACATCCATCATAGCAGCTATCTGTCCCAGATTTCTATTATCCACAAATTTGATTACCACTACTGCTATCTTTATTCAAGTTGTTAATAAAAAAAAATATTAAACAGAACTTGGATAAGGAAAAAAAAACTTTGTAGTGCTCCACAAAAGATTTACTCCAAGTTGAAACAGGTTCATTAATCAACATACTTTGCATATTTTTGTTCAATCAGTAATAAATCCTCCTCTTCCATTTTCTTCCCGTTCTTGCTTCTCTGTCTTTATTTCTAAGATTTTTATGAGAGACTTTGTCATTTTCTTTACTGAAAATCAAAGTAAACTGATTCTATAGCATTTTTCTTATTGCTATTTATTCATTCTGCTTACAAAAAGCAAAATTTGTTTTTCATGGTTTTATTTCTTTAATGATCCCATGCTGGTTCCTAGTGATTACCATGTTCCTTCCTGAGTAATCAGAAAAAAATTTCAAAAAACCTTTTGTCTTTTCAATCTCTTCTAAAAATTTTCTGGAAATCATTATCAATTTCTCAAATATTTCTACAATAAAATATTTTCCCTTTTTTGAAATCACAATTACATTTATCCATATCCAATATTTTTTCCTAATTCTCCTTGATTCCTTAAACTTCACTAATAGTTCTTCTAAAACCCTGCCTTCATAATTTACAAAAGAAAAAGAAAAAAACTAAAAGAAATAAGGGTAGAGTCTGTACATTGTAAGAACATTTTAAAAATATGTATACTTCTTCATTCTTATATATAATCCAAGTAGATGTAATATGCAAAAGAGAATCCCTCTGTATTCACATTGTTATCATCTGTAGTTCACTATCAAAATTAATAAAAGATTTTTTCTAGGTCTAAAATTCTGTGAGTCTATAAATTTGTAAAAAATGAAATCAATATTGGTCAATTATTGATTAATACATACATTATTGAGGAGGAAAAAGTTCCAGTACCTCATATCACTACACATGAATTCACTTAAGTATTCACATGTGTCACTGAAGTACATGTTACTCTATTAATACTATACTAAATTTGGGGTGGCCAGGTAGCACAGCGAGTAAGAGCACTGGCCCCAGTGTCAGGATGACCTGGGGATTGAATCCGGGCTCAGATACTTAGCACCACACTAAGAAATAACTGGCCGTGTAACCTTGAGCAAGTTACTTAACTCCAATTGCTTTAAAAAAATACTATACGAGATTCAATTTGCATTGGGGATTAGTTTACTGAATGATATGCACACACTGTGGTCCTTGTGCTCCCAGAAGAGAGTGGTTTCACCATAGCACAATCAGCAAGGAGAAGAGCTGGTTTTCATCAGATGAAACCAAAGGCCATAGGAAAGCCAGGGGCAGAAACACTTAAAAAAAAAAAACAAGTAACCACAGATAGCTTGGGCAGTCTGCTCTATTGGGAGGTGGGGTTTGGGGAAGAAGAGAATTCTCAGAGGCAAAGTCAAGGCATCTGTAGGCTAAAAATATTGTTTTGGTCACTGAGAGTCCCTGGGATTTTGAAATATCCTGTTATCATCCATTCTGGGGAGTGTGTCATACATATAGCAGCTTCTCTCAGTCCTTTGTTCCATTTATTTTGATTTCCCACTCTGTTGTTTCCATTTTTAAGGGCAAGTTAGAAGGCAGATAACTGTTCTCCCGAATGGCAACATAACAATAACGATGCACAAACCAGCAGAGGTCTGAGATAATATATTCTCATTCTGAAGTTATCTTTCACTGAATTTCTTAAAGTGCACTACCCACCAGAAGTTCTCCTTTCATGAAAGCAAAAATGATTAAAGTGGTGATTGCATCTGAAAAAAAAATCATGCTATGTGGTAAAATAGTTTGATGTTCATCTTGCCTCTTTCAGGACCAATTTTACAAGGTTGCAGCATACACTAGCATCTCTAATCCAGGGAGAGATACAGGCAAGTCTCCCGAGTCCAATCAAGAGTTGGAAAAAGTAACTTCAAAGCTAGCCGTGAGTCAACTTGCTAAAATAGTTGCAGGTTGGGTAACATACACAGGCAGACTTCTTTGACACTCCAACGTGACTAGAAATAATTCTTGGAGGAGGCTGAGGATAGCAGGGGAGCTGAGCAATTCTCAAGGTGTCAGAGTTCACTACAGGATAGAAGAGTGATTACAACTAGAAATGGCAAATATGTCAAAATTTATTGATTTGATTTCTTAAAGGTATATTTTCATTTACTAAAGGTAGATTGGGTTGTGGATAAGTAGACTTATTAATGGGGATATGAGGACATGCCCATACAAAATTGTGAAATAGGCAATATTTATATAAGTACAGGGACAGACTTGTGATTTCATTGATAGAGTCAACTCTGAGGGGAGGAAACACCCTCTGTCAACACTGTGACTTGCCCAAGATGACACATTTGGCATGTGTCAGCAGCAGGCCTTGAATCTTCTTATCTGCCTCTCTCTCCAATATCATACCACATTTCACCTCTTTATATATAAGTAGATTACATGAATTAAGCATATGAAATATGTTTTGTATTTATTTATCTCTATACCTATTATTTCCCATCTCTACCCCTACCCTGGGGCTTCAACTTCTTAAGGGCAGAGACTGTTTTTATTTTTATCTTTGTACTTCCAGCACCTAAGCCAGGTCTGCACAATCTGTGGCCTGGGGGCTGCTTACAGATGTTTTCCTCTACCTTTTTTGTGGGCCACCTGAAATCTTTTGTCAAGCTGCAAGTAGCTGCAGGTTGTGCAGGTCTGACCTGGGCACATGGTAGATAATAATTAAAAATTCAGTGCCCCACCTTTTATTCACCCATTCCTGCCTACTTTCAACCTAGCAACATCTCTCAAGTACCTGGTGTCCCATGGGCCCAACAATGGCACCCTACCCAATACTTCCCATGCTAGTAATTACCCTCCTTTCAATACAATTGACTTCCTTTATATTTTAATTTATGTATTTAAAACATTATTCTGAAAATGGGTCAGTAGCTTCACCAGACTTGTCAAATGGGATCATTACACACTCACACACATGCACACACAAACACACACACATAAATACATAAGTTAACCCCTAGTCTACATGGCTAAGTTGATTAATAGGTAATAATGTATTAAGGAAAGTAGTGCAACTATTGACAAGCTTATTCTAAAGAACTGTCTCTCTTTGATGAGAGTTGAGTTGTAAGTCAGTCATTGGGTAGTAGATAGAGACTTGTCCTCAAATCAAGAAGACCTGGGTTCAAATCCTACTTCTAATACCTACTAATTATGTGATAATGGGCAAGTTACTTAATCTTCTAATGCCTGAGGGTAATTCTTTAATACTATAAATTGTAGGAAAATGTTGATGATACATGTTATTCTAAGGAAGAAAATTAGGTCTGGGCACAGTGCTGGGGCCAAACCCTGTGACAAAATGGTGACATTGTGGATGTAGGTACCAAGCAAGTCCAGTGATAGCAGTGAAAGTGACAATAGTAGGGCCTACATCCTCATCAAAGCCTGTCAAAGCCTCAGGCAGGCTCAGAGCCTTCAAGCATTCTCTTAGAACATTGAGTTTAGGGCCAAAATGAATTTGGAAAGGACTTAAGACTCCTAATCTCTACTCACTTGCTCATCATAAGTCATGAGGATAGAAAACAATCTGGAAGAATTACCTTGGGGATGGATCCAAGATGGTGGAGAACAGAGACTCACATGAACTCTCCCCAAAACTTTTTCAAACAATTTTAAATAATGCCTTAAAGCAAATTCTGGAGCAACCAACCCCACAAAATGACAGCATAAAATAATGTTCCATACCAAGACAACTTAGAGAGTCTGGTACACCAGGGTAAGAGTGAGGCATAGTCCAGCACAGGTCATACCCGAGCAAAGCAGCAGTAGCCTTGGGGGAGGGAGGGGAAGGAGTAACTGAATCAATGGTGCCTGTGGCAGTTTTCAGACATCTCAGTTCACAGAGGGTAAAGGGTTCACACAACGGATCAGAAGGAGATTGCAGGAGTCCCTTTGCTGGTCTCAGGGACAGGATGCTGTTGTATTGCCAATATTTGGATCTAAGTCCCAGGGTGAGGAGGAACACTAACACTACAGAGTCTGTCACTGTAGGGGAGCTGAGACCTTGGCCACAGTTTCAGGGCAGAAGAGGGCACTTGTGGTCATTCACAGACCAGAACACAGACCAGAAGAGTAAACACACCTCTCCTTCCATCTTGGAAAAACTGAAAACTTACAGGTTCCCCATAATTATATCTGAAAACAACTGAAAATAGCTGCACAAAAACCCTGAAGCTTGGGACAGTATTCCCTCTGCTCCAGAAGCAGAGACCCACTTTAGCACAGTGTTAAAAGTCAATAAGTAGGCTGGGAAAATGAACAAATGGCATAAAAAGATCCTGACTATAGAAAGTTACTGCTGCAACAAGGAAGATTAAAACACAAACTCAGGAGAAGACAATAAAGTCAAAATTGCTATATCCAAAGCATCCAAGAAAAAAATTAATTGGTCTCAGGCCATGGACAAGATCAAAAAGAATTTTAATAATCAAGTAAAATAAGTATAGGAAAAATTGGGAAAAGATATGCAATGATGCAAGAAAAGCACACACACATATACACACACAAACAATCAACAGCTCAGTAAAAGAGGCACAAAAAATGCTGAAGAAAATAAAATCTTAAAAAAACAGAATAGGCCAAATAGTGAAAGAGGAATAAGAAATCCAATAAAGAGAATAATGCCTTGAAAAGCAGAATTGGCCAAATGGAAAAAGATACAAAAATTACTGAAGAGAAGAATTCCTTTAAAAAGCAGAATTGGCTAAATGAGAGGGAGAATACAAAAACTCAATGAAGAAAATAATTCCTTAGAAATTACAATGGGGCAAGTGGAAGCTAATGACTTTGTGAGGCATCAAGAAAAAATAAAAAGTAAAAAGAATGAAAAAATGGAAGAAAAAATGAAATATTTCATTGGAAATATAACTAACCTGGAAAATAGATCCAGAAGAGATAATTTTAAAATTATTAGACCACCTGAAAGCCATAATCAAAAAAGAAAAGAAAATTTTAAAACCTAGACATCATCTTTGAGGATATTATCAAGGTAAACTACCTTGATCATCTGGAACCAGGGAGTAAAATAAAAATTAAAAGAATCCACCAATCATCTCCTGAAAAAGATTCCAAAAGGAAAACTCCCAGGAATATTATCATCAAATTCCAGAGCTCCCTGGTCAAGGAGAAAATTTTGCAAGCATCCAGAAAGAGACAATTCAAATATCATGGAGCCATAGTAAGGATAACACAAGACCTAGCAGTTTCTACATTAAAGGAGTGGAAGGGGGTGGCCAGGTGGTGCAGTGAGTAAGAGCACCAGTCCCGGTGTCGGGAGACCCAGGATTGGTTCCGGCCTCAGATATTTGGCACTCACACAAAATAATTGCCTGTGTAACCTTGAGCAAGTTACTTAACCTCAATTTCTTTAAAAAAAAATTAAAGGAGTGGAAGGTTTGGAATATAACATTTTGGAAGACAAATGAGCTAGGAATACAACCAAGAATCACCTATCCAGCAAAATTAAGCATAATTCTTCAGGGGAAAATGGATATTCAATGAAATAGAAGACTTTTAATCATTCCTGATTTAAAAAAACCAGAGATAAATAGAAAATTTGACTTAGAAATAAAAGACTCAAGAGAAGCATAAGAAGGTAAACATTAAGTCAACAAGATGAAACTATTTACATTCTTTTGTGGGAAAATGATACTTGCTAACTCCTAAAAACTTTCTCATTATTAGAGCATGTAGAAGTATACATAGACAGAGGGCACAAGTGTGAGCTGATTATGATGGTATCTAATCTAAATCTAAAAAAGATAAAATTAAAGGGTGAGAAAGTAGAATGCACTGGGATAAAGGGAAAGGTAAAATGGGGTAAATTATCTGACATAAAAAGCACAAAAGAGTTTTTACTGAGGAGTGGAAAGTGGGGGAAGTGGCAAGTAGAGCATATGAATCTTATTCTCATCAGAATTGACTCAAAGAGGGAATAACATACAGGCTCAATTAGGTATTGAAATGTATCTAACTATATGGAAAAGTAGGAGAAGAAGGGGATAAAAGAAAGGATGATAGAAGAGAGGGTGGATTGGGGAAGATAAAACATCTTGAGAATGGATGGAGAGAGAGACAGAGACAGACACAGAGAGAGAGAGAGAGAGAGAGAGAGAGAGAGAGAGAGAGACAGAGAGAGAGAGAGAGAGAGAGAGACAGAGAGAGACAGAGAGAGAGAGACAGAGACAGAGAGAGACAGAGACAGACAGAGACAGAGAGAAAGAATAGGATAAACAGGAGTAAAATAGGATAGAGGAAAATATATAGTTAATAATCATGACTTATGAAAAATATTTGCATTAATTTTCCCCAATAAAGAACTCATTTCTCAAATATATAGAGAACTGAATCAAATGTATGGAAATAAAAGCCATTCCTCAATTGATAAATGATCAAAGGATATGAACAGGCAGTTTTCAAAGTAATCAAAGCTATCTATAGTCATATGAAAAATAAATGCTCTACATCACTTTTGATTAGAGAAATGTAAACTACAACTCTGAGCTACCACCCCATAACTATCAAATTGGCTAAAATGACAGAAAAGAAAAATGACAAATGTTGGAGGGATTTTGGGAAAATTGAGACACTCATGCACTGTTTGTGAAGTGGTATACTGATTCAACTATTCTATAGCTCAGTTTGGAACTATGCCCAAAGGGTTACAAAACCATTCATACCCTTTTATCAAATAATACCACTACTAGGTTTGTAGCCCAAAGAGATAAAAAAGGAAAAGAAAAATGGCCTGTATGTATAAAAATATTTATAGCAATTCTTTCAATGGTGGCAAAGAACAGGAAATTAAGGAGATGTACATCAATTGAAGAATGGCCACACAGACTGCTATATATGATTGTGATGTTTTGTTGTAAGAAATGATAATCAGGATCCTCTCAGAAAAACCTGGGGGTAGCCAGGTGGCTCAGCAAGTAAGATCACTGGCTCCAGTGTCGGGATGACCTGGGGATCAAATCCGGGCTCAGATACTTAGCACCACACCCAGAAATAACTGGCCACGTAACCTTGAGCAAGTTACTTAACCCTTATTGCTTAAAAAAAAAAAAGAAAGAAAAGAAAAACCTGGAAAGACTTATATGAACTAATGCAAAGTGAAATAAGCAGAACCAGGAGAACATTCTATACAATAACAGCAATGTTGTAAGAAGATTAACTGTGAATGAATAGTTATTCTCAGATATACAATGATCCAAGGCAATTCTGAAGGACATATGATGAAAAATGCTATCCATCTGCAGAGAAAGAACCAACGGAATCTGAATACATATCAAAGCATATGTTTTCTTTACTTTCTTTATTTTTCTTGGGTTTTTTGTCTGTGTTTTCTTTCATAACAAGGAAACATGTTCTGCATGACTGCATATGTATGGCCTATATCAAATTGCTTGCCTTCTCAATGAGGGAAGGGAAGGGAAGGAGGGAGAAAATTTGGAATTCAAAAAAAAATTTTAAATGAATGTTAAAAATTGTTTTAGAAGATTTTGGGAAGATGGCAAAGTAGGTCAGAAAATTCCAAGCTCTTAAGATTTTTCCCCACAAAAGAGATGAATAGCATTTCAGGGTGAATATTGAGCAATGAAAATAAATGAGTAGGGGCCCAACAGGGATCCTCCTGGGACAATCAGAGAAGATCTAAAGAAAAGTCCCAGGATTGGGTTTGGTCCATTTGACAAGTAAACACTTCTAGTATAGGTCCAAGGTCTGCCTAAACAACAAGTAGCAAGTCCTAGGGTTAGCTGGATTGGGAGGCTGCCTCAGCTGGGCTCCAACTACAGGAACTTTTACCCCTGGGACAGTAAGGGGTGCTGGGCATCTGAGCTGGGGAAGATCGAAGGAATTTCTACTGACAAGATACTCTGGACCCAGTTGTCCTGAGGAGATGTGATCAGGAGCGAGAAGGAACCAGCATTTGCCTGTTGAGTGCAGAAGTGGTAGAGCAGGGATGCTATTGGCTATGGGCACTTACATGAATCTGGGGGTCTTGGTTCCAGATCACAGTCAGAGGGGAGAACTGAAAGGAGGATCTGAGGCCCAATGCACCATACACCATACCCCAGGACTACAGGTGCTTATAAAATCTGAACTACTAAAATTTTTTAAAGCATAGGGAAAGGAGAAAAATTCGATCATAGAGAGTTACTATGGGAATAGAGAAGACCCTGGTTCATCTTCAGAGGAGAATAATGAAACCAAGAAACACTCTTCTGTTTCAAAAAGGAATGTCAAATGGTCACCCACTCAGAAGAACTTAAAAAAGACTTTAAAAATCAAATGACAGGGATTGAGGAAAAAGTTTTTAAAATATAAGAACAATGCAAGCAAAACAAGAAGATTATGAAAAGAAAAACAATCAATTAGAAAAAAAAAAGATCCAGAATCTTTTTTTAATAATCTCATTTATTCTTTTTTGGGGGGTTTTGTTTTTTGAAGGGAGGAGGGCAGGGCAAGTGGGGTTAAGTGATTTGCCCAAGGTCACACAGCTTATAAGTGTTAAGTGTCTGCAGCCAGATTTGAAATCAGATCCTTCTGACTCCAGGGCCAGTGCTCTATTCACTGTATCACATAGCTGTCCCAAGATCCAGAATCTTAAGGAAGAAAATGACTCCTTGAAAATCAGAATGGGGGGGGGGGATCCAGGTAGCACAGCGAGTAAGAGCACTGGCCCCAGAGTCAGGATGACCTGGGGATCGAGTCCAGGCTCAGACACTTAGCACCCACCCAGAAACACCTGGCCGTGTAACCTTGAGCAAGTTACTTAACCCCAACTGCTTTAAAAAAAAAAGAAAGAAAGAAAATCAGAATTGGTCAAGGGGAAGTCAGTGAAGTTATAAGAGATCAAGAAAAAACAAAAATACAAAGAAAGAAAAAAATAAAAGAGATTGTGAAATATGACAAAAACAGCTGATCTAGAGAACAGATCAAGAGGAGAAAATATAAGAATAATCAGACTACCTGAAAGCTGTGATCAAAAAAAGAATCTTAATAAAGTAATGCAAGAAAAAATTAATGAAAATTGCCCTGAATCATTAGAACAAGAGGGGAAAGTAGAAATAGAAAAAACCAGTGTATACTGATCACCACCTCAAAGAGATCCTATGAGGAAAACTATAAGAATTTTATAGTCAAATTCTGAAACCCCCAGTCTAAGGATAAAATATTACGAGAAACAAGAAAAAAAAGCAATTCAAATATGGTGATGCCACAATTAGCATCACACGAGACCTAGCAGTGGTGACCCTAAAAGACCACAGGTCTTGTAACACCACTAAATATTGAAGAGAAAAACAACTGGGGTTCAAGCTGAAAATATCATATGCAGTAAAGCTAAGCATACTCCTGAATGGAAAAAAATGAACATTTAATTAACTGTCAGGCTTTCAGGAAATTGCTAAACAGAACTAAATAGTTGATTTGAACTGAACTAAATAGAAGATTTTACATACAAGTGCCAAGAGAAACATAAAGTACATACCAAAGACTAATTATAAGTGGCTCAATAAGGACAGTTTACCTTTTATGTATATAAAATGTATGTCTAATATTGTTATTAGTAATTGGATAGTTTGTAATAAAGATTGGGGTAGACCTGAGTATGCCTCACCTCTCACCTCTTGATTTCACCTTTTAAGTATAATCCCTTCCTATTAAATTGGTCATGTGCCCTCTGTCTATGTATACCTACACACACACACACACACACACATATATATATATATATATACACATTCACATATGTATTCATATACCCGTGTACCCTGTGATATAGACATATATACATGTGCGTATATATGTATAAATATATATTTCTATTTCCTTCAACTATTTTCATACTGAGATAAGTTTCATAAGTTACAATTATCGTTTTTTCATATAAGAATGTTAATAGTTCAACTTTGATAAGTTCCTTATGATTTCGTTTCCCTGTTTACCTTCTTATACTTCTCTTGCTTCTTGTATATGAGTGTCAAATTTTCTATTCAACTCTGGTTTTTTCATCAAGAATGCTTGAAAGTCCTCTATTCCATTGAATGATCATATTTTCCCCTGAAACATGATACTCCCTGGGTAGGTGACTCTTGATTTTAAGCCCAGCTCCTATGACCTCCAGAATATCACATTCCAAGCCCTTCAATCCCTCAGTATAGAAGTGGCCAGATCCTGAGTTATCCTGATTGTGTTTCCACAACATTCAAACTCTTTCTTCCTGACTCCTTGTAATATTCTCTCCTTGATCTGGGAATTTTGGAACCTGGCTATAATATTCCTAGGAGTTTTCTTTTTGGGATCTTTTTCAGGGGGTAAGCGGTGGATTCTTTCAAACTCTATTTTGCTCTCTGGTTCTAAAACATCAGGGCAGTTGTCCTTGAAAATTTCTTGGAGGATGATTTCTAGGTTCTTTCTTTGATCATGGCTTTCAGGTAGTCCAATAATTTTTATGTTATCTCTCCTGGATCTATTTTCCAGGTCAGTGGTTTTTCCAGTGAGATATTTCACATTGCCTTCTATTCTTTCATTTGTTTGGATCTCTTTAACAGCATTTTGATTTCTCATAAAGTCATTGGCTTCCATTTGCTCCAATCTAATTCTGAAGGAATGACTCTCCTTAGTGAGCTTTTGAGATTCTTTTTCCATCTGGCAAATTTGGTTTTTTAAGGCATTCTTCTCCTCATTGCCTTTTTGAGCCTCTTTTGCCATTTGAGTCAGTCTGCTTTTTTAAGGTGTTATTTTCCTCAGTCAAGAAATTGACTCTCATTTCAGAATTTTCTTGCATCATTCTCATTTCTCTTCCCAATTTTTCCTCCACTTCTCTTATCTGCTTCTTAAGGTCCTCTATGGCCTGTAACCAGCTCATATTTTCCTTTGAAGCTTTTGGTGCAGGAGTTCTGACTTCACTGTCTTCCTCCTGTTCCATGCTTTGCTCCTTTTTGTCCCCCAAATAGGAGTCTAATGTTGGATTACTCGGCTTGTTTTGCTTCCTTTGCCTGGTCATGCCACCACTCAGTCACTTGACCTCTGGGCTTTCTACCACAGTAGGACTCTGCCACCAGACAGGGGAGCTTTGTTCCAAAAACTAGGGTTTTCTCAGCTTCCAGAGATATTAGCTGGGTGCCCTCTCTGAAGCCTCCACACACTCTGGAAAGCTGGTCACACACCCCAGGATCTCCACCCTAGACTGCAATCCAGATCCAAGTAGGTTAAAGCAATAGCGATTACCCCTCAGACTGGTCTCTTGGTCCCACTACACTCTGCAGGCCAGAAGCTGAAGCTGCCATGTGGAGGTGACTGTGCCGCCCCAGTGGCAAAAGCCGACACACTCCCAACTACCGGGTCCCAAAGTCCACACTGCACTGAACTTTCACTTTGTCCTTAGCCTCTATGTGTCGATAATTCTAGACATGGCCACAGCTGCTGGTGATCTGGAATCCCTCCAGCCATTGGTTGGTCAGGCTAACCCTGGGGCTAAAACCTCAGTGTGGGGCTAGGGTCGGCTCCCAGAGTGTTGCGCTATCTGATTCCTGATAGCCTGCTGGGGTGTCCTAAGCGGGAGGTTAGCTTCTCTGTGTCATTTTGTGGGTTCTGTATCTCCAAAGTTTGTTTAGAGTCCCCTTTTACATGAGCTGGAGGTGGTGGGAGCCAGAGCTGCACGGAGTTCCTGTTTCTACTCCACCATCTTGACTCTGCCCCCTCACTCCATTGTTATATATTTTGAATCCTCTCTCACATTCTGCTGTGCACACAGCATACTTTTTTTCTTTTCTTATTATGTATTTGTTTCAATATTTAAGTTTCTTTTTCTTTTCTTGTGTATTTAAGTTTCAGTAATGAAAAAGTTTTACATCTAACCAGAGAGAAATATTAAATTATTTTTTTAAAAGAAACAATCTAAGTGCAAGTTGGATATATTTCAGAAGGCTAAGTTACAATGACATGGAAGATAGTGTGCTTTACTGGAAGTCAGGAGACCTAGACTCTAGGGACTACCTCTACACTTACTCTGGGCCTGCTTTTTCCTCTATACAATGAGGGGCTTAGACAAGGTGACCTAGCAGGTTCATTCCAAATTTAAAAGTCTATGAAATTTAGATTCCAAAAATGGTATTTGGGCTCCATTTTACTATATTTCAGCTTAGCTTTGCTTTCTTTTTTTTTTTTAAGCAATCAGGGTTAAGTAACTTGCTCAAGGTTACACGGCCAGTTATTTCTGGGTGTGGTGCTGAGTGTCTGAGTCCGGGATTCGATCTCCAGGTCGTCCCAACACTGGAGCCGCTGCTCTTACTAGCTGAGCCACCTGGCCGCCCCTAAGCAGTTGGGGTTAAGTAACTTGCTTAAGGTTACATGGCCAGGTGTTTCTGGGTGGGTGCTAAGTGTCTGAGCCCGGGATTCGATCTGCAGGTCGTTCCGACACTGGAGCCGATGCTCTTACTCGCTGTGCTACCTGGCCGCCCCTTAGCTTTACTTTCAATAAGAATTGAAAGAGTCTTCCTCTGTGGCATTGGTCAGGTCTCCTCTAAGGGGTCTCAGTTTCCTCCTCTGTAAAGTAAAAGAATTGGACTAAATGATACCTAAGATCTTTTCCAGTTCTAACATTCTGCCAGGATACATTCAGGTTTGGGGAGAATTAGCTTGAATATCTCTATCCCTTTCTCTCACTCTCCTTCTTTCTCTCCTCACCCAAAGGCATATTTGTCTTCCATATAGACATGCCTTAAGCCCAGGTGACTCTTGCTCTCATTGATTGGCTAACAATAGGTCCCAGCCCAAGGCCCACTTAGTGGTCATTGTTTGGGCCCATGTTGGCTCAGAGTAAACGTAAATAGCAACACTCCCAGATTGATTTTTTTTTAACTTGGTAGAAGGGACCATTTTTTTGTCTCATTTCTCACCTAGCCTTAATCGCTGAATGGGCATTACCTCAGTCAAACTGAGACCTGGGAATGTCCTTAGCTTAAATAGGCCAAAGGCCCCCACTACATGGAACTAGGTATGGGAATGTGTAGTGGGAGTAGGCTCCCATGACATCTCCAGTCGTCCTGATCTCTATCTTGCCACTGGACCCAGATGGCTCTGGAGGAGAAAGTGAGCCTGGTAAGCAGAGCTCTCTCTCACTTAAATCCAATTCACTTGTATGTCATGGCATCACCTCCCTGATGTCTTGGTCCTCTTCAAGAACAAAGGCAAAAAAACAGCAACAACAACAGTAGCAGTTATCTAACAAGTTAGTCCAACTGCCTCATTTTATCCAAGAAGAAATGGGCCCATTAAAGCTAAATAATTTACAGGTGGCCACACTGGTAATAAGTAGCAAAGCTGGGATTTGAACCCATGTCCTTTTACTCAGTGCTTTCACAGTTCTTTTTTTTTCTTAATAATTTTTACAATTTTTTTGGAGGGGGAAAGACAAATCAATTGGGTCTAAGGAACTTGACACAGGGCACACAACTAGTCAGTGTGTAAAGTGTCTAAGACCAGATTTGAACTCAGGTCCTCCTGACTCCAGGGCTGGTGCTCTATTCACCTATCAACCCCCTTTCATAGTGCTTTTGAAGAAAGGTATGTAAACTCTTTGGGACCAGTTTGGACACTGGAGTGGTATTTCAAAGGCAGTAACAGAAACCCAAATTCTTAAAACATTCTAATATTCCACCCAAACAAAGAAATGCCAAAAGCATATTAGTGGCGACTATCCTAAGATATCCAATTTGTGCATCTGAAGAAACCTCCAACATACATAAGAAAGACTATGATCCAGCCTGCAGCCCTTTGTAGTATCACTTCAGGAGCAGGGAGTCTTTTTTCCTACCTATAGTGTTTTTGCTGAGATTCTGTGGACTGTTCCAGAAGGCCACACTTGAGAGAGTTTTAATTCAAGGATCCAGTGTTATCATTGCTTAGTTCCAAACCCTGTTGTTCAACAATAGAATACCACTGACAAGACTACTCTAACACCATTACACCAAGTGTAAACATTTTAGGAATGGAAGAAAAACTGCATTCCAAAATTACAGGGAAAAAAAAGAGGTTAAAATGTAAGTGTGGGAGCAGTGAGGTGGTGCAGTGAATAGAGCACTGGCCCTGGAGTCAGGAGGACCTGAGTTCAAATCTGACCTCAGACACAATACAAAAACTAGCTTGTGACTTTGAGCAAGTCACTTAACCCCAATTGCCCTCCAAAAAGCCAAAAAAAAATTAAAAATAAATAAAAATATAAGTGTGACACTCAGCAACATAGCTTCTTGACAGTGACTCACTGTACATAAGAGAGAATATGGGAAATATTTTTCCCTCTTAAATATAGCCATCTATATTATCAATAAAAAGAATTAGAGGGAATTCTTTCTTATGCCATAAAGCACGAATCATTTTCTTCCTGGGATTCATGAAGAAGCCATATGGTCCTGAAAGACACACGGAATGGAAATTCACCCTTAACATACAAAGTTTTCCAGGGGCTCAGGAGTTAGAATCTGCAAGTTCTAAGCCTGTTCTCACAATACATTATAAAATAAAGATCATTATTATATAAGAAACTACCCTGAAGAAGTTAGAAACAAGGAATGTGCCTATCTAAACAGTATCACAGCAGGGTAAAAGAATCTCAGAATGAGAGGAGCCCTCCATAGATTTCTAACCCAAACACTTCCCAGCATCCCTTGGAAGGGATCATTCAGACTCTACTTCAATACCTCCAATGAGAAGAAATCCATTATTTTCTATAGTAGTCCATTCCACTTACAGAGATAAGCAATGACAAGCAAGTGAATTGGATTTAAGTGAGGGAGGGCTGTGCAAAGTCACCAGCCTCACTTTTTCCTCCAGAGCCATCTGGGTTCAGTGGCCATATATTCATCAGAATGACTGGAGATGGCCCAGGATGTGATGGGAGACCCTGACCCTTTTAGAATAAGGCCTTTTCAGGTTCTCACTTTGAGTGAGGTAACACCCATTCAGTGAATAGACCTCTTCAAGAAGTGAGTCAAGGAATAACCCCTTTAATAAAAAAAGAAAAAAATCAAGCTGGGAAGGGAAGACCCTCAGGGTTGCTGCTCAAAAGAAAAACAGTCAATATTTACATTCACTCTGACCTTGGAGGGCCCCCAAAATAATCATTAAAAGGTGCTTGGGCAGGGACCAATTGTTGTCCAATCTATGAGCTCCAGAGTGAAATGGGCTTAAGACTTGGCAAATAGGGTGCAGGAGGCAGGAGGCTGGAGGTAACTGGGTCCCCATTTAGAGAGCTCAGACTATTCACAGATTGTGTTTGCTTTTGTTCTCAAAGAGAACCATGACATCAGGGAGATGATGACATGACTTGCAGTTGACTTTGATTTGAATGAGGGAGGGCTATGCAAGGTCACCAGCCTTACTTTCTCCTCCAAAGCCATCTGGGTCCATCTAAGAGGTAGGTGCTTAAGCTTGAATGAAATAATATAGCATCTAAAAAGGTACTGAGTAAGGTAATATTAGGGGTCAGAGACTATACCTGTGATTTTATTAAGATATTGAAGGCCTGGGGAAGCTAAGTTGCACAGTGAACAGAGCACTAGCCCTGGAGTCAGGAGGACCTGTGTTTGAATCCAGCCTCAGACGCTTGACACACTTAGTAGCCATGTGATTTTGGACAAGTCACTTAACCCCAATTGCCCTACAAAAAGAAAAAAAAAGGTATTGAAAGGCTTTGGAGAACAATTTGGAACTATGCCCAAAGGGCTATAAAAATGTGCATACCCTTTGACCTAGCAATACCACTTCTAGGGCTGTATTATCCCAGAGAGATCATAGAAGTGGGGAAAGGACCTGTATATATAAATATATTTATAGCAGCTCTTTCTGTGGTGGCAAAGAATTGGAAATCAAGGGGATGTCCATCAATTGGGGAGTGGCTGAACAAGTTGTGGTATATGCATGTAATGGAATACTACTGTGCTATAAGAAATGAGGAGCAGATGGATTTCATAATAACCTGGAGAGGCTTATCCGAACTGATGCTGAGTGAGGGGAGAAGAACCAGGAGAACATTATACACAATTATAGACACATTGTATCTGTGATGACTAATGTTGATAGACTGGGCTCCTCTCAGCAATGCAAGGTTATACGACAACTCCAAAGGACTCATGATGGAAAGAGATGTCTACATCCAGAAAAGGAACTACAGAGTCTGAATGCAGATTGAAGCAAACCACTTGCTCTACCACCCCCCCCCCTCCAAAAAAAAGATATTGAAAGCCTTGGTGAGTAAACTCCCTCCAGCAAGAAGGTCTGTACCTTCTTTGAAGCTAGTGGTGCCAAATAGTTGTCTAGAGGGAAGGAGAAGGGAATGGGATAAGTATTTATTAAACACCTACTAAGCACTATAAGCACTGTGCTAAGTACTTTACAGATATTATCTAATTTGATCCTCACAACAACCTTAGGAGATAGATGTTATTATTTTAGTTACCATTTTACACTGAGGAAACTGAGGCAAGCAAAGTGACTTGTAAGGAAGGATCACATGGATAATAAGTACCTGAAGTCACATTGGAAGTGAGGTGCTCCACTCTAGGCTCCTAAGTCTATCCGTTGCACCACCGATCTGCCTCTAGAGCACTGAGAAGGCAGGTGACTTGTCCACAACCCTATAACCAGCATAAATCAGAGGCTAGACTAGAACCCAGAAATGCCATGATTTTCCCTGGCTTCTGTACATTTTCTCTGGCTGACCCCCATGTCTGGGACATTTTACCTCCTCAACTCTGCTTACCAACTTCCCTCACTTCCTGTAAATCTCAAATAGATCCCCATATTTTACTGGAAGCTTTCATAATTCTAGTGCCTTCCCTCTATTAATTATTTCCTATTTATCCTATATTTAGCTTGTTTTATATACAGTTGTTTGCATGCTTTCTCTCTTATTGAATTGTAAGCTCTTTGAGGGCAGGGATTATCTTTTGCCCCTTTTTGTATCTCCAATGCTTAGCTTGGTGTCTAGTATATGGTAGTAGTTTCATAAATGTTTATTGACTGAGTGAATGAATGATTGATTATTCCTGGCTTCAAGACTGCTTTTCTATCAAGCTGTAATATAATGTTATTTCTTAAGATCATCTTTCAGTACGAGCTTGTCCCTTGATAAATATACATACCTCTAATAAAGTAGTTTCTGCTGCACTTCAAAAAAAAAAAACTACAGGAGAGAGTAAGAGAGGGGGAGGGGAGAGAAAGAGGAAAGGGAAAAGAAAGGAAAAGAGAAAGCAAGGTTTATTGACTTGTTGACAAAACAGACTAAAAATCAATAATGTTTTCTATGACACTTCAGATAAACTTCCTAATAACCCAAACCTGCTGGCTGAAGGAAAGGTGTCCTTTCTGTTGACAGCTTGACTTGAAGTGAAGCTGTTTTATTTATTCTTACTTTTTACTTTTCACAAGGTGGAGTACAATCCTACTTAGACCTTACAAAAGAACAAAATAAAACCAGCACAGGAGGGAGGGGGGACAAAGGAGATTTTTCTTTGCCATTTCATCACATTGCCTTAGTAGAGAGAGGTTTCCTCTAGCCTCCTCTGTTTCCCAGCAGCAAGAAGCTGCTCAGACAATGTTGTGTTTTTGAACTGCTGCTAAAGAGTACAAACTTAAAGTACTGCTTTACTGATGGGCTGCCAAAGGGACTCCAAAATCACAGAAAAGCAAGCATCAAGACCCCAATTTTAGGGATATGATTCATTCTCTACTACACCTGGGTCCTTCTCCCCAAGGAATAGAAACTGTACCTATAGCCTAGCAGCAAGTTTTAGAGGACCTTGTGCTTTTCAATCAATCATTAATAATCAATAAATATTTATTAAGTGCTTATAGTAAGCTAAGCATTGGGGATACAAAAGGAGGCAACGGGGACAGTCCCTGCCCTCAAGGAGCTTATCATCAAACAGGCTGGCTTCTAGAAAGTGGCTCCAGTAAAGAAGAGGGGAGGGCCCAATATATACAAACGTATCTGTAGCAACACTTTTTATGAAAATAAAGTGGGTACCCTTCAACAGCTAATCAAATCATGCTATGTGAATATAACGAACTATTATCACACCGTAGAAATGAAAAATTAAGGGAAACTTGGGAAGATTGGTATTAATTGACACAGTAGCGTAATCAGAAGGAGGAGAAAGTTTAAACAGTGACCACAATCATGTAAAGGAAAATAGTTTTGAAGGACATTACAGTTCTTGTTGGATAATGCAATTGTGCCTTAGTGTAAGCAAAGAGATGATGGGAAAAGGCAGAGAATGAGGAGCATATTGTCAGACTGTATTTCTATAGGATAAGGGAGAATTCTTTAGGGGAGAAGTCATTAGAAAGTCATAATAGCAAAGTTCTTTTTTAAAAGCACCAATAGAACTTTTGGAAAAAAGAAAGAAAGCGACTCAGGGAGGCAGTTTGTCTGAGAGAAAGAAGCTCTTTTAGGTTGTCCTTTTAAAAAAGTGTTTTTGTTGGGGCAGCTAGGTGGTGCAGTGAATAGAGCACTAGCCCTGGAGTCAGGAGGACCTGAGTTCAAATCCAGCCTCAGACACTTAACATTTACTAGCCATGTGACCTTGGGCAAGTCATAACCCCAATTGCCCTACCTTCCCCCTTCCCAGAAAAAAAAGTGTTTGTGTTCATACATGTATAAAATATGTGTATCTCATATATGTATACATACATATACATGACTACATTCTTTATAGAAATGTGTTATCCATGTAAATACTGTATATAATATTCTTTTTCTCTCACAAATGTGCACACACACTTACATACATACAAATACATGTGTATAAAGGAGATTAAGAGTTAGGAATTTGGATCCTGACCCCAACAGTACCGTTTACCTGAGAAATAGCAAGATATACATGAAGCATAAGTCCTTTCACAGAACTCTGGGACCTTTTGCTTCTTCCTGGGATGATGGTACAACTGGAGTCAGTATTTATTCAAATTTACAGCTCTGTCCCCCATCAAATATCTATCCCAAACCATGTCACGTGTTTTATTACTTCAAAGTAAATAAAATTTTAAAGCTCAAAAGAGCAAGGTAATAAGAAATGTGATAAGGTAACAATAGTCCTCAGCAGCCACAGCTGATAGCTTCCATTTTCAATACCTCCAAAGCTAATTCTCCATTCAATTATACTTTATCCCCCACAATGCAAGGAAAGGAGGTAGTTCAAGCTCAGAGTACTGATGCTACTTGAAGTCTGAAGCTGTTCTGCCTGATCATCTTCCCTTCCCATCTTCATTCTCTACAGAGTAGGGAGCACTATGTACTTTAGATAAAATGCTCTGAAGCATCTCACCATGGCCCACAGCCAATGGCTTGCTAGAGCTCAGTACATCATGCCAACAAGAACAATCCATACTTACATGGTGTTCTAAAGTTTATGTAATACGGTACATAGAATTATCTCATTTAAGCCTCACAACAACCCTAGAAAATAAGTAATATAGGTATTTTCCCCCCATTTTACAGGTAATGAAAATGAGTCTCAGAATAGTGAAGCCCAAGTTAATTTCCCCAAGTTTATTGTTCCTAAACAAGAGGCATGATCCCAAACTAGGCCTTTGTGCTTTCAGGTTCAGCCCTCTAAATGCTTTATCTTCACAAGCCCACCATTTCTACCTTTACAACAGCTCTAGGATGCTGGTATCCCACTTCCCTGCTGACTGTGACAATCACTGTGGGATGTATCTCTGGTGTGAGGACTTTGGAGTCTTTCTCAGGGTTGCTTTTCACCTTCGATGTCCACCTGCCACTCACCTCTCATTTATGGCTCTAAGATGTAGCATGCTCAACAATAACACCCCAGTGAAACCATTTCATCAGACAGGCTAAAAACCAGGTTGAGGGTAACCAAATAGCCTCAAATCCATCAGTAAGTTAGGGGGTGTCTACCCCAAGCATGTGAAGTCTTCCCCTGGCGGAATGGGCCAATGTGAACAATTTGTTCCAGTAAGCCACAAAAGCAATGGAAGCAGGTGCTCTGGAGTGCTTAGAGCTTGGCTATATGTCAAAGATGCCAAGGTCATCATCCTTTACATCAGAGCCATCACCAGCTGTCTTAACTTTTGTCTTGCCACTGGTCTTCAATGACTCTAGAAGATAGAGTGAGGCTGATGACTTCACCCAACTCTGTCTCACTTAACTTACTTAAGTCCAGTTTACGCATGAGTTACCCATACCATTTTACCTACCTTGAAGCTCTGTGGAGATGGTAAGTGCTGAAGAAGTAGGTACAGTTACACTGAGAGCTCTAGTCTCATCCCTGAACACAGACGGCCTAGGCCATACAGTTGTCTACTCACTGGATTGAAGCAACAGTGGGATTTGATAGTTCTTTGAGTGTCCAAGCAGCCTCTTTGAAGGATTATGCCACTCACCTCTTGGCATGAGGAAAAGCCTAGAAATGGTGCCCTAAAATTGTATGTTCCACCTAACTTAACTCTGATGTGCTTATGCAGAAGGCTCAGATCCCACCCTGCAACCAAAACACAAAAAAAAATGTACAAAAGCTTTTTTGAAGATGATTCCACTCACCACTGATACACAGAAAGTGCATATGCTTAATGACAGCACAAAATCCAGTAAACCTGAAAGACAAACAGCTCTTTCCATGAGAAAAATCAACAGGTATCACATCCAAATAGCAGCCCTCAGTGAGTCTGGCAAATAAAGGCCAACTTACCTACTTCAGAGCTGGATATATATTTTTCTGTCATGGTTGCCATAATAGGGAGGGCTATGAAGGTGGCATAGGCTTTGAAGTCAAATTTAATCTAGTTAACAAGCTTGTATGCCTCCCCAAAGGAGTGAAAAACACACTCATGACAATGTGATTGCCACTAGAAGGAACCACCATCATCAGTGAATATGCTCCCACCAAAATGGACCCTGACGAGGTCAAGGAAAATGTTATGAAGGCACTCACGATCAATGTACCATGTGGACGAGCTTCTAATTCTGGGTGACTTTAATGCTAGACGAGGCATAGACTATAAGGCATGGCAGGCAGTCCTTGGGAGGAATGGAGTCAGAAACAGCAACAGCAATGGTCACTTCCTAATGAAGACTCGTGTGTCTCATGACCTTCTCATTTACCGAAATACAATTAAACTTTGGGGATGCACCATCACCACAAATTCTGGCATTTAATAGACTATATCATTTTAAGAAGAGACAGACAGGATATGAGAGTGATAAAGGTGATGTGTCGTACTAGACTGATCACAGACTTACCCTCTCCAACCTAAGCAACTGCATTCAACAAAAGTAGTGGCCCCAAAGCAAGATGACTACCAGAAGACTTAAGCACCTCTCCTAGCATGAACATTTGGTTGTTAATTTGGAGGGAAAATCAATACATGCTTGGCAACAGGAGAACAGAAAAGGAGTGGGCACAGCACTGCATTTACTCATCTGGGCCAGAACACTAACCAACATCAAAATTGGTTCGCTGAAAATGATGGGGAAATCCAGAAGTTACTGAATGAAAAAACAAGAACTCCACAAAGTTTACCAGCAGGACAGCATTTAACTCTATCAAAAGTCAAGCACAAGTAAAGCTTAGAGAAGTTAAAGATTTTTGACTCAGTAAGAAGGCAAATAAAATTTAGTTTTATGCTGGTAGTATGATTCCCTCATGGCTATTTATTGGCCAAAGATGTATGGCACATCTCAGCTACTCAGTGCTGATGGAGTCACATTGATTAGTGCTAAGGACATGGTCCTGAAAAGATGAGCCGAACACTTCCACAATTTTCTCAACAGACCATTCTTAATCAATGGTAAAGCCACTGACTGTGTAACTCAGGTTGAAGTCAATCCCTCTATAGTTGAACTTCCAATGGAAGAAAAGGCTTTGAATGCCTTTAGGCTTCTTCAGTGTGGCAAAGAGCCTGGTGCTGAATTCTATTCCAGCAGAGAATTACAAAGCAGGAGGTCTACTGCTCATACAGAAGCTGACTGAAATAATCTGGGTTATATGGCAAGAAGAGGTTATTCCCCAGGAGTTCAAGGATGCCTCCATTGTCCACCTCTAGAAAGGAAAAGAAAATAAGTTGTCCTTTGATAATCACAGGGGTATCTCTCCTAGTCATCATTCTTGCCAGAGTCCTCCTTAATAGGCTTATACTCCACTGGAAGATGGTCATATACCCAAGAGCCAGTGTGGCTTCACAAAGGACCAAGGAATAATCGATGTGGTGTTTGCTGCTCAACAACTCCAGAAAAAACCCTAGGAGCAGAACAGAAGTCTGTATACATTTGTCAAACTGATGAAGGCCTTTGTGAGTCACGAGGGCTTATGGAAGATCATGGCAAAATTTGGTTGCCCAGAGAAGTTCGTAAGTATTGCATGTCAGTTCCATCATAGCATGCATGCATGGGTTCTAAAAAATGGTCAAGGCTCTTGCACTTTTCCAGTCACCGATGGAGTAAAGCAGGGTTGTGTGCTTGCTCCCATGCTTTTTAGGATTACATTTTCATTGATGCTGTCAGATGCATTCAATAAGGATGAAAATGGCATCAAGATCAGCTACCTCACTGATGATAAATTATTTAAGTTGAAAAGGCTACAAGCCAAGACAAAAGCAGGAGAGATAGTACATGACTTTTTGTTCATAGATGATCGTATGCTCAATGCAGTCTTTGAGGCTGAGATGCAAAAAAAGTATGAATTGATTTTTTGGCTGCTTGTACTAATTTTGGTCTGATAATTCACACAAAGAAAACAGAGGTTCTCCACCAGTCGGCACCACACCATCCACATATGGAACCACTGGTTACAGCAAATAGAGAAATTAGGAATATTGTACATAAGTTCACTTACCTTAGCAGCATAATTTCCAAGGATGTACACATAGATGATGAGGGTCTATTGCAAGAGAAGCTCAGTGTTTCAGAGGCTCCTAAGTAAAGCATGAGAAAAAGAGGTATTGCCTTCCTACCAACGGAAGGTCTATAGATCCATTGTGTTGACTTCATTGTATGCCTGTGAAACCTGGACAGTCTACCAGTACCATGTCAGGAAACTGAATCACTTCCATTGGAATTATCTTAGGAAGATTATGAAGACCACCTGACAAGATAAGGTAGAGGACACTGGGGTCCTTTCTTGAGAAGAACTGCCAAGCATTCAAAACCTACTGCAGAGAACACAACCCTGATGCGTTGGCCATGTTGTTCATTTGACCAAATGTATGTTTGCCTGAAAGACTATTTTATGGAGAATTTACACAAGGCAAGTACTCCCACAGAGGTCAGAAAAAAGACTCTCAAGGTCTCTCTGAAGAATCTCTCGGAAGAACTTAGGAATCAATGGAGAGACATGGGAGACACTGGCACAGGATCACCCAGCATGGCATGTCTACATCAAAGAAGCTACTGTGTTTTATGAGATAAGTAGAATTGCAGTAGCTCAAAAGAAACATGAGATGTGCAAATGTAAAGACATCTCTGTTCCAAATACTCACATGGACTATTTGTGCCTGACCTACAATAGAGGCTTCCGAGCTCATACTGGTCTGATCAACAACAGTCAGACATACTGTGCCCTAGCCTTGACATAGTGATGTCATTTTAGTCCTCTTCAATAATGAAGGATAATCATCAGCAATTCCTGTATCTCCACATCTTCCTAGATATTGCTGCCATTTATTTCAATCTATACTACCCACATCTGCTCCAGATTCCTATAGCCTTTTTTAGACCTTATATTACACAGAGCTTCATAACCCACTTATGGTTAAGTACTAGCCAAGATATGGGCTCACACACAGACCTCTAGGAAATTCAGTCCAGGGAATTTCCTTTAAAGAGAGAGGCTTTCATCTCTAAGCATTGAGAGAATACAGAATCCACAAACACATTTTCCTACACACCGCTACAAGTCTATTAACCCACTCCCCACCACCCATATCAGTATAAAATCAGAGTAAGTATCCTTTTCCCTTTTTGATCCCACCCTCATACTATAAGATGTCCTTTGAAGAATTCTCTTCCCTTGAAAAACTTTCCCTGATAATTACTATAATTGATCCTACATGGATAAAAATTGGTAGTGCCAGTGGGGTGGGAATGATTTCCCTTGACTCTACAACTCTTTGGAATGGCTCAGGTTATAATGCCAAGTGGACATTCAAGCACAATTCATGACTATATTCTCCTTAAAGCTAGGAGGATCATTAAAATCTCATCTAGGATAAAGCTGCTTTTTGTTTGTTTTTCTTACATGTACAGAGTCACTGAGTGAAAAGATTGCTGCAAGGAAAAGCTAAGACTTCCAAAGCTTAATGAATGGAGAAATTTTACATACAGGAAAGTAGATACAAGATACTTCAATCAAGACTGAAATTTTGAGAAGCAGAGCCAAGAGTAAAGGCAGGGTCTCATCTGAGCTCTCCCCTAAACCAATCCAAATACCTTTAAATAATGACTCTAGACAGAGTCTAGAGCAGCAGAACCCACAAAAAGATGGAGTGAAACAATTTTACAGTCCAATACAAGTTGAAAAGTCATCAGGAAATATATGTTGTACCAGTTTGAGAAAAGGGCACAGTCCAGAGCAGGCCACCCCAGCTCCTGAAAGAGATCCCAAAAGGAAAACTGCCAGGAATATTATAGTCAAATTCCACAGTTCCCACATCAAGGAGAAAATGTTGCAAGCAGTCAGAAAGAAAGAATTTAAGTATTGTGGAGCCACAGTCAGGATAACACAAGATTTAGCAACTTCTACATTAAAGGATCAGAGGGCTTTAAATATAATATTCCAGAAGGCAACAGAGCTAAGATTACAACCAAAAATCAGCTACTCAGCAAAACTGAGTATAATCCATAGGGGCTGGGGGGGGGGGAAGGGTAGAAATGGATGTTCAATGAGATAGAGGACTTTCAAGCATTCTTGATGAAAAGACCAGAGCTAAATAGAAAAATTGATTATCAAATATAAGACTCAAGGGAAGTATAAAAAGGTAAACAGGAAAGGGAAATCGTAATGGATTAAATAAGGTTAAACTATATTCCTACATGGGAAGTTGAGATTTGTTACTCATAAGATATTTCTCATCATTCGGGTAGTTAGGAGTATAGGTAGACAGAAGGCATGGGTGTGAGTTGACTATGAAGGGATAATATATAAAAAATAAAATTAAGGAGTGAGGAAGGAATGTACTGGGAGAAAGAGAAAGGGACAGGTAGAATGGGTCAAATTATATCACATAAAAGTTTTAAAAGTGAATGTTAAAAACTGTTTTTTTTTATATAACTGGAAAAATAAAATACTAGAAAAAAATAAAAATTAAGTTTACTGATCTTACTTTGCCCTCTCTTGCCTCAACATAATAGCACGGTCCATCTTCTACTCGTGGAACAGACACCCTCTTCATTTTTACCTATGAAAATCTTCAGCTTCCTTCAGGACTCATTTATCTGTGTAGGCTTTCCTAATCCCAGTCCCATCTAGGAGCAGTCTTTCCCTCTTCAGATCTCTGTCAATTTTTGTTTGATCTGTTCTAGGTTCTTTTATAGTCTAATTTGCATTACAATTGTGTACATGTTTTATTCTCTCGTTAGATTGTAAATTCATGTGCAATGATTGTGACTTTTCACCATTGTAACCCCTCTGTTTGGCAAAATATATTTTATTCCAGTAGCAGGAGTGCTTTAAAGGGGAAAGAAAAAGCAGCAGGGAATGGCCTTACCTCCCCTTTATTATATGAATTAAGACATGAGGGTGCCAGGGGAGCCAAACAGCAACAACAAAAAACTTCCCTAGCTCAGAGCTAGGCAATCAACCCATAAGTGGGCACATGAACATGAGCCAAGTGTAGAATTAATTTTTTTAAAACCATATCCCAAAATTTATAAATTTGCCTCATACACTAAGGCCTAAGAGTAATGGGATGTTACATTAGGAAACCATAGAGATCAAGTGATTTATTCAGGATCACACAGATAGGAAGTGGGAGAATCAGGATTCAAACCTGGGCCTTCTGATTTCCAAAACTTCCTACTGTATCGCACAGCCTCTCCCCTTTGGTCCTCCCCAAGACTCTATAAGAGGGCCAAGGCAGTTTTTTTGTTGGAGATCTTGACCTCTGACTTTCTTGATTTCCCCCAATGAGGACACTCTTTTGACCAAAACGTATTAGTAACTGTGCTTCAACTGTCACAGAATTGTCAGAGGACAATGAGAGGTAAAGGGATATGGCTGGGGTTACAATATCTGTATATTTTAAAGGCAGAACTTTAAAGACTCAGGTCTTCTTGACCCTGTGGCCAGCTTTCCATCTACCACAAAAAGGTTCCTTTCCCCCACTTATAATTGAGCAAATATTCTCTCCATTTTATAAATGAACAAACTGAGGCCCAAGCAGATTAAATAACTTCCCTAAAGTAACATGGCCAATTAATTGTGAGGCTGGAATTGAAGTACTGGTCAAAGGATTCCTGGATTCTTTCCGCTATACACTTCGCACAACTTGCTGATTGGCAGGCCACTAAAACAAGCAGCATTCCTGCTTTTTGGAACAGGACTGTGCTGATGGGTTCTCTTGGTAGCATGGAGAAGCAGCCTTAGCAGTTTCTGAAGAGGCAGAACTATTTTATTCATTCTCCTTCTTATTCCCACTACAGAGAATGTACTCTATTCTGACTTCAACCTGTAGCCAAACATGCCTTCCAGTCAAGAAAAATAAATTCTCCTCCCAGAACTTGAGATAGTCAATCTGAAAAAGTAAACAATCCTGGCAACAGATGGTTCTTCAGACGTGCTCAGACTTTTAGCCAAGGAACATCCGATTCAAAACTAAAAACACTTTAACCAGAAAAACTTCACTATCCAAAACACAACCAAGAATCGAGGAGGGAGCAAATAAACCTTTAAGCAGCCAGAATGGATGTCAAAGAGCCTGGACACTAATGTTCGTGAAACCTTCCCAATGGGAGAGACCCTGGGACTATCAATCAGATCACATCAAAAGCAACAAATAAACAGAGGGTTTATGGGCAAGTGCATTAGAAGAAGTTTAGCAAAGTGGTTAGAGTACAGGACATGGAATCCAGAAGACCTAGGTTCAAATCTTGTCTCAAATGGTCACTATCTGTATGATCACCCGCAACAGAATATGTGTGTATTGTTCTCACACACATATACATGTGTGTATTGTTCTCA
>NW_027185616.1:3323296-3323541 GCF_028583685.1 Petaurus breviceps papuanus | reverse complement strand
GGTGACCATCCCATAACTAAGACATGTACATGAGTCAATGCCAAGTATAGAATTAATAGAAAAATAGGCCAAATCTTATAAATCTACCCTATATGCTAAAGCCTAATAGCAATGGAAACCACAGAGGTCAAGTGATTTATTCAAGACCACATGAATAGTAAGTGGCAGAATCAGGATTCAAACCTGGGACTTCTGATTTCTAAATCAGAATGCTCTAGGATAGATAGATAGATAGATAGATAGAT
>NW_027185616.1:3249370-3323286 GCF_028583685.1 Petaurus breviceps papuanus | reverse complement strand
GATAGATAGATAGATAGATAGATAGATAATAGACAGAGATAGACACAAATATACATTCTAATATATGATATGTGTATTATACCATATATTAGAATATATATACATATTTATATCTCTATTCTAATATATAATATGATACATACACATGTATGTATATAAATGTTAGTTCTTGCTAGACTGAAAAGTAGGCAAGAACTTTAAAGGCACTAAACAGGTTGGGTCTGCCTGGCAGAAGCAAACAAGGCCTGTGCTCCTCAGCAGGCCCTGGGGGCAGGTGCATAATTTTAGTGCAGAGCAATAACTGTAAAAGACTGAACTGTATTCAGTTTGCTCTATTTAACAAGTTAGGAATGAGTACAACATATCTTGGAAAGATGGCCACCCCAAATGATAATAGGTTGTTTGAGTTTTTTAAGTGTAGGTTCTTAAATAACTTGGGTTCTGTCATCCGAAAAATTATTTTAACATCTATGAGTTGCTTCACTAACTCTGCAACCTCTGGCAAATCCCTTCACTACTGTGAGCCTCAGTTTCTTCACCTGTAAAATGAGGGATTGGACTAGATGACCCCGAAGATCCCTTTCAATCCTAATTTGATGATCCTATGACCTCATTTCCCAAAGATGCCAGATAGATAAATGAGGTGGGACTGTACCAAGGCCCATTCTTCAGTCTAGACTCAGACACAAATTTCCACTGAGACTGACCTTAATGCCTGTAAATCCCAGGGGAACTGTGCAGACAGCTGGCTCACTGGGACAAATTTTAGACAATATCTAAAGTTTTCAGTCAATTATCTTCATGAAAATAATGAAGGTACCTGAGCTCATATGACACTATACATTTTCCTTTAAAAAACAAGTTTGTTTACTTTAAGACCATAGGAATCCTTCATAGTCATAGGCCCTTTTGTAAATTAATCACTGAGAGCTTCCAGGAGCCTGGGGTGCCTCTCCTCTCTTAGCAAAGGGAGGCTTTCCTTTTCCTAGCAGGTTGCTGTTAATTTGATGACTCCTGAGACTTCCCAAGAGTGTTTGTCATTTTTACAACAGTCATTTTTCTCTTGACTCGGGAAAATTATTAAATCAGTGTTTGCATTTGTGCGTATTCCTTAAAGTGCTGCGAAATAAGTTGGTTCCCAATGAACTTAAGGTTTTAATTCATTTTACCTTAGAGTAGCTGTGGAAGAAGTCAAAATTTTAAATGCGGGATGACATATGGCTGTTCATTATTTATACATTCTGTAGCAGACTATAAATTTTACTTTGGACATATATCGAAGCACTGAAACCATTTCAGTTGCAAACACATAAATCATGGTTACAGTTATTAGTCTAAATGTAATGCCACCCAAGTTCTAGATCAAAACCTTTAAAATCCATTATAATTGACGTCTCCTGCATAACTTATGTGTGATTTTATTAAAGGTGCTCATTATTATTTATATCTTTGAGACATTATATTCCTAGCTATGCAACCAATTCAATATGAATTATTTGGAGGTGGGGGATGGGAGAAAAGAGAAATTTATGAAATGCAGAGAGAAATGGATGGGGGAAGGGATGAATGTTGAGCATCTGTGTGGTCTAATTCGTGCAATGATTTCAGTAATTTAGTTCCCAAATGTCTTGTCCTCTCTACCAATTGACATTCTTTTGAGACAAATAAAATAGCAGCAGAACCGTGTCAGCTAAATTATAAATTAAAGAAAGGGTAGCTGGATGAGTAGGATTCCCCAGTGTCAGCAATTGACCATCTCCTTCAAAGACCAGAAGCACTTAGATTGGTTCATATATCACGACATCTAGAAGCCTCCTCAACCCAGAGGACAGGAACAATGATACTTCGCAGACTCGTTAGAAGACTTCTTATTGATGAGTTGCTTCATTTGAAGAGTTAGAATGTAAAGTACTGGTTTGGTTACCCTCTGGGGGCTGCTATGGGTACAGCTAATGAGGAGGAGAAGTTTGCTTCTACAGTGGCTCACCTTGCCATGCTTCACCCCTTTCTGTTATCTTTCAAAAGATCCCAAGATGCCCCCTGCATTTCCCAGTGCTGTGCACAATGGTACTCAGGCCTAACCAACCCACACTTTAAATCTTTCAGTCCCTCTTCCTATTCTATATTATTATCTTATTTCTTTCCTTTTCTCATTGTATTTTCTCCTTCCTCCTTTCCTTCTTTCTTCTCACTCTTCTTTCCTTCCTTCTTCTCTTTCTTCTTTCCTTCCTCCATCCATCCCTTCCTTCTTTTTCCTTCTTTCACTCATTTCATCTTTCCTTCTTCCTTTCCTTCCATCCTTCTTTCCTTCCTTCTTTTCTTCCTCCATCCCTCCCTCCCTTACTTCTTTTTCTTTTTTTCACTCATTCTTTTTTTCCTTCTTCCTTCCCTCCCTCCTTTCCTCTTCTTTCCCTCCCTTCCACCCTCCCTCCTTCTTTCTTTCCTTCCTTCCTTCTTTCCTAGGTGAAGGAAACATGGCATAGTGAATAAAAATCTGGCCTGAAAGTCAAGAAGACCTGAGTTCAAGAAACACCTCTGACATACACTCATTGTGTAACCCTAGGAAAGTCACTGAATCTTTTGGTATTCTAGGCAACTCACTAAGATTCTAAGTTATAGAAAAGGTGGGAGGTTCCTTATCCATGAGTTCCTTAAGGCAATAAATCACATATCTTCTATTTAGACACACAAATTGTTATGTAGTGTTCTGCACAGGTAGATTGACAGGTTGGTAAATAGATAATTGTGGATCTTGAAATTATATTAGGACTTTTGAAACATCCTGATTATACATTACATATTATATTAATTATATATAATATTCTATAAACAGTCATACATATAGGTAGCACAGTAAGTCAATCAATCATTACACATTTATTAAGCGAATTCTTAGCACAGGCATGCACTGTGCTAAGCACTGGGGATACAAAAGCAGGCAAAAGGCAGTTAGTGCCTGCCCTCAAGGAGCTTACAATGTACTGTAAGAGACAAAAGGCAAACAAATACATAAAAACAAGCTAAATATAGTATAAATAGGAAATCATAAAGAGAGAAAAAGCACTAGAATTAAGAGGAAAGGTTTCCTGTAGAATATGAGATCTTAGCTGGGATTTAAAAGAAGCTAGGGCAGACAGTAGATGGACATGAGGAGAGAGATCATTCCAGGTATGGGGATCAGTCAAAGAAAATGCCTAGATCTCAGAGATGGAATGCCTAGTTCCTAAAGGAAGGGCAAGAAGGCCAGTGTCACTGGGTCAAAGAG
This sequence comes from Petaurus breviceps papuanus, assembly GCF_028583685.1. Taxonomy (NCBI): domain Eukaryota; kingdom Metazoa; phylum Chordata; class Mammalia; order Diprotodontia; family Petauridae; genus Petaurus; species Petaurus breviceps. The sequence goes on along the minus strand of NW_027185616.1, from coordinate 3,320,021 downwards.
TATGTGCCAGACAGTAAGATGTAGGAATAAGAAGACTGGAAATTAGGGGGAGGCTCAAAAATGAAAGACTTTGAACACCAAACTGTTACAGGAATGTAAATTTTTAAGATCTTCCCTTCCCCTAGACTTAAGTACACCTGGAGCCTGTGGTGGGAGGCTTGTTTCTCAGGAGATACTTTGTGACTGGGCAATGGGACAAGAAGGTTGTTACATTCTCTGAGCCAGGAGAAGGTTATATAAGCCCTGATGTGAGGCTTTGCTTTGGGGCTCACATTGAGAAGTGTTGTGTCATTTGACCAGATGAGACTCTGGGCAGCCGTTGTTGAGAGCCCCCAGGCTTTGAAAACCCAGATGTTGATGATTCCCTCTCTAGTAACTGGGATTAGATATGGATATATGTAATGGTTGGACAGTTTGGAAGCCTGTCTGTTGAAATGTTCTTGTAACTTATGCTTATAACCTCTGTATACTCTGAAGTTTGGGGTGCTGACCTTTTTCCCCTGAACTAGGTAAATGAGATATGTTTGATTAATTAAAGTAAGCTTGTTAACCCTTTTTGAGTTGCTTTCCTTTAGCAAAGCAGACCTAAGAACCTGTGTTGGCAGACACCCTGGGGATGCTGGGGTGCTTGCTGCTACAAAATGGCATCAGGAACAGGATATGCAGAGTAAAAGGAAGGTATGGGGGCTGGGATAATTGTTTGTTTCTCAGTTGTGGTAGCTATGACTCTGTGGAGCCATGGACCAGGAGAAAAGAATGGCCTGCATGCGGACTTCACTGAGCTGAGAGCAGGAATGGTGAGCTGCCTGCATCAGGACCTGGGCAGAAGCCAGGAGCAGCTGCCACCTGTGGGAGGAGAAGGAACCCAGGAGTTTGCAATTCAGCCACCAGACAAGATAAGGACTGTGTGGCAAAGCAGGGGCATTGAATGTGTTTCCTTGTTACATCCCACAGTTTGGGACCCAGGAGGAGGATGGACTTGTGTCTGTGGTGGGTGGGGTGAAGTGCTATGGGCCTCCAAGGACCCCACCCTCTTGCTAAGCCTGCAAGGGCAGAGTGAGGGGAAGGATACCCCCTTCCCCCAAGAGAACTTTATTTGGACACTTGTTTTGAATTGAGGTGATAATGCAATGTACTTTGTGTTTGTTTAAGGCCCTGTGGCCACCTTGATAACTTTAATTATATATCTTTAAAATGTGACCTAAGAGATTGTTTAGTGCTAATTCAAATGTAAATTGTCTATGCTTTGGGCATGAACTTGGGGCAGAATGTTATAGGAATATAAATTTTTAAGATCTTCCCTTCCCCTAGGCTTAAGTACACCTGGAGCCTGTGGTGGAAGGCTTGTTTCTCAGGAGATACTTTGTGATTGGGCAGTGGGTCAAGAAGGTTGTTACATTCTCTGAGCCAGGAGAAGGCTATATAAGCCCTGATGTGAGGCTTTGTTTTGGGGCTCACTTTGAGAAGTGTTGTGTGATTTGACCAGATGAGACTCTGGGCAGCTGTTGTTGAGAGCCCCCAGGCTTTGAAAACCCAGATGTTGATGATTCCTTCTCTAGTAACTGGGATTAGATATGGATATATGTAATTGTTGGACAGTTTGGAAGCCTGTTTGTTGAAATGTTCTTGTAACCTCTGTATACTCTGAAGTTTGGGGTGCTGACCTTTTTCCCCTGAACTAGGTAAATGAGATATGTTTGATTGATTAAAGTAAGTTTGTCAACCCATTTTGAGTTGCTTTCCTTTAGCAAAGCAGATCTAAGAACCTGTGTTGGCAGACACCCTGGGGATGCTGGGGTGCTTGCCACCACAAAAACAGAGAATTTTGTATTTGATTTTGGAGGTGATAGGAAGCCACCGGAGTTTATTGAGTGGGGTGTGGGGAATAACGGGTATTGACATAGTCATACTCCTGCTTTAAGAAAATCATTTTGGCAGCTAAATGGAAGATGAATTGGAGTGGCTTGAGGTATGCAGATCCATCAGTGAGCTCCTGCAGTAGTCCAGGTGTGAGGTGATGAAGATCCACCTCAGAATGGTAGCAGAATCAGAGAAGAAAAGGGAGCATATTTAAGGGATGATTCAAAGGTGAAATTGACAGGCCTTGGCCACAGATTGGATATGGGGAGTGAGAGACAGCAAGGAGGTGAAGATGACCCCTAGGCTATGAGTCTAGGGAGCCAGAACAGTGGGGTAGCCCTTGATAGAAATGGAAAAATTAGGCATGGGGGAAGGTTTGGTGGTAAAGTTAATAAATTCAGTTTGGGACTTGGTAAGTAAGTATCATAAGTAAAGAACTGACTAGCGTCAGGAAGAGTTGGTGATGTTAGGTAAGTCACTTAACCTTTCAATACCCTTAGGGATATTAAAATTATTTAAGACTTTAGGTTACAGAACAACTTTTTAACTACACAGGTAATTACCAATTATAAGTAATGATAGGAGGTTACCCTGATACTTTTATCAAATGAAAATGCCTCTTTGATTGAATTGCCAAAGCAATAAAAAGAATCAAAGGTGTAAAATGGGTGTGAAAAATTCATAAAGTTAGTGAATCAATCAATCAAAGGCAGAAACTAATTATGAACAAGTTCTTTGTCACTTGGAAAGGAGTGGAGAGCTTTGAGCTGCTGGATGAAGCCAAGATGAAATTTTAGAGATTAACTAAAAGAATTGAGTGTATTTCTAGGCCTCTTTGTGAAAGAAGGAAATTCTACCAGGAACAGCTTTGGAAGGGAAAAGAAGGCATGCAATTTATTGCTTTGCCCTATGTGCTCTCCAAAGCATGAGCCCACTCTCCTCAATGGGTTATATGTACCTGAGGGAGAATATGTCCCAGACTTTCAGAGAGAATATTTTGTATGAATTGTTCTTAAAATACTATTTTATAGTATATACTATATTAAAAACATTAATTCTGCCTAGCTAATGGGGTCACAAAGAGTTGGACACAACTGAAATGACTAAACAACAAAAATGGTTATCTACTGAATAATTAATGGGGAACTTACTTTTGGGGGCTTATGAGTAACCATATTAGGAAACATCCTGAATCTCTCAAGTTTGCACCTAGAATCTTGAGGGGTAAAGTAGTCAGCTATGCTCTGGGGACCTGATAATGTGATGGGAATTAGGAAAGAGATCTCCCAGAGGAGATTCTATACATATTTATGTACACATATAGGCAGAAGAAACAGTTTTCATCATTGTGCTACATCTTTGATGTGATTCCTGGGCATTTAAACCAGAGTAAAAATAGTAACTAAGCATCTCACACTGGATTAAACTATACTGAGCTCCATTTTGTTAACTGCTAGCTGAGGGTATACAATAAAATGAATTGTATGGGAAGGAACTCATATAACATTTCAAGAGAAGAGAGGCAGTTATCATCTGATGAAGAGAGACATCATGAAAAAGGGAAGGATTCATACATGACAAGGAATTGTGCGATGCAATAGTGTGATATCAGGCTATTGCCCTTTTGTTGAGAGTCTCAAATGGCAGGTTAGGGATTTTGAATTTTTTTTTCCATAAGTACCAGGTAGTTATGGCATAGTTTTGAGTAGTGGAGTTGAAATGGAAATAAAACTGGACTTAGAATCAAGAGAGACCTGGATTTGAATCCTGCCTCTGTAACTGACTATATGACCATTGACAAGTCACTTCTCTCAGAGAGAACAAACCTCTCTCTGGGCCCAAGTTTCCTCATCTGTGAAATGGAGTTAACATTGATTTTGGAACATATTTCATAGAATTATTGTGGAAAATTAAATTAGATAATGTATATAAAGTGTTTCATAAACCCTAATATAGGTTTAATATCATTATTATTAGTAATATTACATGTGAATATATGCAAAGAAAAGAATCCAAGGGTAGTAAAAGAGATTTTTTAAAAGTTCATTCTCCCGGGTATTAACAAAGGATGATGGCTCTAACTTAATCAATCATCAACCCAGTACTTTCTAGCAGTACCAAGAGTCACCCTCCAACTCATAGAGTTAGTTCTCCAGAAAATCAATGGCCTAGATTCAAGGTACTGACTCTATATCACTAAAAACATATCTCACGATCCTTAATAAAATTAGAGATAATTCACATAGGAAAGGCACTGGCATTAAGTGTAGTTGGGAAAGGAACAACTCATGTTTCCAATGCTGGAATGCTCCTGATGTCTTTTAATGTCGTGCCCCACTAGTTTCAGTTTTCACTGGACGTTGCTTGGATGGAGACATGGTCTCCTCCAGATATTGCTTTGAGAAGTCTCTTCTGAACACTGTTCCCAAATTGGCTGCTTCTCTCCCAGTGATGTTGGCTTCTGGGTGCTGCTTAGTTGGATTCCTAGTCTCCAGAGGACAATGTTCCTGTCCTCTAGACACTGCTCCATTGGGCAAGGTCCTTTAGAATGTTTCTACCCCAAGCATTGCTTGTTGGATGATGTTCAGTTGGATGTGTCTTCTCCATTAACCACTGCTCAGCTGGATATGTGGTCTTCATCATCCAGTTTAGCTAAAAAACTTGGATGTCTCTTCAGGGGAAGAGCTGGTTCTACCATGCTTTTTTCAGTTTAATTAAAATCAATTTTATTTTATTCATTTTCATCTCTTCTAGAAGAGGCCTCCTCCCTGGCTTTCCAGTATTATTCTTTCAGAGCTTTGGCTGCTGAGGTCTCTAATCTCCTTAGCAGGACATTCTTTGACCCAGATACCTCCCAGCTAGCTAATGCCATCAGGTTTAGTCTTTTCTTTTGACTCCTCTTCCTAGTCAAGGGGCATAAGTTCCTCTGTCCCAGACCTTAACCTATCTTATGACAAGCATTTTAGTACGCTTCCTTTTTAAGTCTCAGAAAATTTTTTTTAGTCTCAGAAAGCTAGACAAGGCAACAGTTATTTGTCTAGTGACCATCAAATGGTTGAGGGTCCCCAAGTTTTTGAATGCTATGTTTCCTCCATTCTTCCATGTAGATGGGAGGGTGGGGAATAAGCAAAGCAGCAAAATATCCTCAAGGTGCAAAGTCATTATGTCTGTTATATGTCTCATGACAATTCTGGGTCTTTGTGTGTACTGATGGAGTAAACAAAGGCAAGAAAGTCTTTACAACACAGTCCTATACTATGAAATAAAGTTCAGACTCCATTGTCTGGAACTTAAAAGGCTTTACAATCTGGCAAAACCCTGCCTCATATGACTCCCCTCCAACAAACTCAGTAATTCAGCCAAGCTAGATTAATCACTGTAGCACTTTAAAAAAAATCAATTGTTCCATTCTTGATCATGTCATTCCCTGTTCCTCTAATACACTACCTCCCTACTTTGCTTTCATTTCCAACCAACATTTAAAGTCTCAATGCACCTCCTTCATAAAGATTTCCTTAATTCTCTCAGTAACCAGCTCCCTACCCCCTGGCCTTTGGTTACCTTTATTTATATCTTATTTCCCTAATTAAGCTGCAAGGTCCATGGTCTATTAAGGACCACGCTTTATCTAAATGTTGGATCTCCTTTAGCTTCTGGCTGAGTACTCTTGAATACATTAGGTGCTTAATGTACATCTGTAACATGAATGAAGACTAAATCAGGTAAAAACTTGTGTTACAAACAAGGAATCCTAACAACAGATCACGGAGGTTAAAGTTGAATACTATGAAAAGCCTTCCAGGTAATCAGCGGCTCTAGGATCTTTTATTTGTAGACTAAATTGTATATAAAATCAAGGCACTAGGGGCGGCCAGGTAGCACAGCGAGTAAGAGCACCGGCTCCAGTGTTGGGACGACCTGGAGATAGAATCCCGGGCTCAGACACTCAGCACCACACCCAGAAATAACTGGCCTTGTAACCTTGAGCAAGTTACTTAACCCCGATTGCTTAAAAAAAAAGGCACTGACAAAGTAATTTGACACTGGCACGTTTAAAGTGTCCAGTGAGCTGCTGAACTTTGAAATAGGTTCCTCCAAGTTCAGAGTAAGAAAAGCCTCAGCTCTACATAGCATGGCCAAAGAGCCCTATAATGGTCTAACAGTATTTGTGGAAGGATGCAGGGTAGCTCATTGGTAAGGGTAAATAATAATAATTACACACATTTCTTTAGCATCTTAAGATGTATAATCAGTCAAGCATTAAGCATTAAAAGGGTCTATGCCATGTGCCGGTTTCTGCACTAAGTACTGCACATATAAAGAAGGGTAAAAGACAGTCCTTAATCTCAAGAAGCTAATGGAGGAAGACAATATTAAAACAACTATGTGCAAACAAGATACATCTAAGATAAAATGGATATGATCCACAGAGAAAAGGGATTAGTATTAAAAGGGATCAGGAAAGATTTCTTGTAGAAGGTAGGATTTTAACTGAGACTTGAAGGAAACCAGGGAAGCCAGGAGGAAGAGATGATGATGGAAGGAATTCCAGGTATGGGGGATAGGCAGTGAAAATGACTGGAGTCAGGACATGTCGTGCTTTATATGAAGAATAGCCAGAGGCCAGTATCACTGGATCACAGAATATTATGGTAGGGCTTGTTGTTCAGTCATTTTCCAGTTGTGTCTGACTCTTCGTGATCTCATTTAGGGTTTTTTTGAAAAAGATGATGGAGTGGTTTGCCATTTCCTTCTCCAGTTCATTTTATAGATGAGGGAAACTGAGGCAAACATGGGCAAATGACTTGCCCAAGGTCACACATGTAGTAAGTATCTGAGGCCAGATTTGAACTCATAAGGATGAATCTTCCCAAATCTAGGTAGGCCTGGTACTCTGTTCACTGCACCACCTAGATGCCATATAGTAAGGAGTGTAAAAAGATTGGAAAGGTAGGAAGAAGCTGGGTTGTGAAAGGCTTAGAATACTGTAATGGGAATGGAAATCTGAAGATCTTCCTGCCCTTTAATAGGTCTAAGGGAATTTGAAAACCTTTATTTCTTCTGAAGATCTTTCCTGCCCCCAATAGGCTGAATGTAATCACATGAACCTGTGGTGGGAGTACTTTGCTGAAGGGTGGAGCAGAGCCCACAAGAAGCTGGGAGTCAGAGCACTTAGAGTTAGAAGGAGGAGAGGACATCCCCAGGGAGACAGCTTGTGATAGGCTTGTGAGTATTGGTTTGTGGGAAGGCTAAAAGATGGTGTGGCTTCATGTTGTGCTATAGTGTATTAACTTCTTTGCTACTATGATGGATTTGACTTTCTGGTGTTGGGATTTGGTTTTCTAGCATCTGGCAAATGCTTTGTTTCTGTCTTCTATATAGAGAGTCTGTTATATTTTGCGATTGAGAGCTATGCCGGCATATTTACAGTTGTCGTCGGCATTCTGAATATTGAGTTGGCGTTACAAATACAAAACAAAAAATTTTATATACCTTGTCCCCAAAGCCTCAGGGATGGTTTAAAAGCTATGCCATGACTTTTAGGACACCTTGTATTTGCTCTTGGAGGTACTAGTGAGCCACTGCAATTTATTGAGTGAGAAGTGGAGAAGAGCCTGTTGTGACCCAATCAAATCTATAGTTCAAGAAGATCACTCTGACAGCTGAGCGAAGCCTTTAGGTGGATTTCCTACAAGTATTCTACCAACGAGAAAACAGGCTCTTTGGCTTCCAAGGTCAGACAGATTGTCAATGTTAGATATAGAATCTACATTTAGTCTTCCTTACTCTGGTTCTAGCACTCTTTCTAGTACCTCACACTGTAAGGAGTGAAGAAGGGAATGTAATACAATGGACACTGGGAACATTTGATTTCTAGACACCAATTGCTTACCATTAAGAGTATATTTGGATTTTTCCCTTTTTATATTGACACATGAGCTATTTGTACAGTACTTCATTTTTTTAGTCTTTTTTAAACATCTATTTCCTTTTTAGTTTACAACATTCAGTTCCACAGTCCCTTGAGTTCCAAATTTTCTCCCCCTCCTCTCCCACCACGGCAGCATGCAACCCAGTATAGGTTCTACAAATACCTTCGCATTAAACATTAGTCAAGTTGTAAAGAAGAATTGTAACCAATGGAGTAAACAATGAGAAAGAAGGAACGAAACAAAATAAAACACAAGAGAATTTGCATTCAGATTCTGTACGGTACTTTATAAGCATCCTTCTCTTAGAAGCATAGACTCATATAACGTAAGAAATGGAACAAATCTCAAGTTTTAGTCCATCCTCATCTTACAAAAAAAAAATAAGTACAATAGAGATGGTATGACTAGTTGATGCTAACACAGCTACTCCGTCATCATACCATTCACCTTTGAACCAATGCAAGAGGTCAGCACCTAGGTAGTATAGTAAATAGAGTGGAGGACCTGGAATCAGGAAGACCTAAGTACAAATCTTGCCCAAGATTTTAACCAACTGTGTGGTTAACCTTTGTCTACCTCATTTTCCTTATCTGTATAATAGGGATAATAAAAGTATATTTCTTCCCTCACTGGAACCATTATTGGAATCAAAAGAAATATGCCCTAAACTGTTATAGAAACACTAGGTATTGTATTATTAATAATTGAATTGTAAATAAATAGCAATTGCCAGAAATTTTAGGGTAGAAGCACTTTTAGGCTTAAGCAACATGTCACTTTGTCCAGAATTAACTATGCATTTGCATTCCCTTTTGGTTAAGGAGAAACTCTGGATTGTATCTTTAAAAAATCATACAGTTCATCCATCAGATAAGGGAGTGACTAGGTTGCCTCTAAAATCCCTTTTGACTCTAAGATTACATCTTCTATGTCCTAAGCACCTATATTTTAAGGACATTCCAGCTGTAAGCTTATGTATCCTACTAAAGTCCCTTCCAGTTCTAAGGTTTCATGTTCAATGTCCTAAAATTTTATAGTCTAAGATTCCTTCTAGCTCTAAGATTCTGTTTTACAGCCTAATGGAATAGCTTATACTTTATTAACCCTTTTAGTTCTAAGATGCCAATTTTATGTCTTAAAACTCTATAATTTAATGTCATAGGATAATAGATTGGTAACTGGAAGAGATTTAGCCAAATTTTTCAGTTTGCAAAAGAAGAAACTGAAGCCCAGAAAGGTCAAATGACTTGCTAGCCAAGGTACACAGGTAAATGGCAGTGCTTGTATTCAAACCCAGGTCCTCTGAATTCAAAGCTAGTGCTCTTTCTACTGTACTACACTGTCTGTGAGGACTATATACAAAGTGGGACCAAAGGGGCATAGGTTGGCAATAAACTAAGCAACTTGGGGAAACATCATCATTTTAGCAGGTCAATATTTAATACACAGAACAGCTTTTGAATTTAGTAAGAGCTGCTTCAATGATGGAGAAAGTCAGGGGTAGATAGTGATGCATATAAGCCCTACATCCCTGCCCCAATCCTATGTAATAGGACAATTTGTAAATCAGTCTATGTTAGATCAACAGTAAGAACTGCCCATTCATCATGCAAGGTGCACAGGTGCTCTTTTGCAATGGCCCTGAAACAACTCTTTACTATGGACAATATGCTTCAAAAACAGAAATTAATGTGCTGCAGAGGCTCTCTCCCTCTCTCTTTGTGTGTGAGTGTGTGTGTGTGTGTGTGTGTGTGAGAGAGAGAGAGAGAGAGAGAGAGAGAGAGAGAGAGAGAGATACTGTTGAATGAACATAGACCCCAAAATATCAGTCTCCTATTTTGAGGCTAAAATAAAGGAGTTGTCTTTCTGCAGCCCATTGACTCCATTCATAAGAGGCTCTTTGCTCTCAAGCAGTGATGATTCCCTCTTCCCAACTTTTGCTCATGTCATTCACACCTCTCTGGCATGCAGGTCATCAAGACACTTATCTTGTAATTAATGTCCTCATGCTTCCTAATCAAAATCCTACCCATCCCTTGAAGCATAGTTCAAATTCTAGCTCCTCTCTAAAGCTTTCTGCTGACCACATCCTAGTTCATGGTGGCCTTTCCCCTCCCTGAGCTCTGGTAGCAAACATAAAACTATTTTGATCACTGTGGCCCTCATAGAGCAAACAATCATAAATGATTCAGCATGTGATAAATAACAAGCCAAGTCGTTGGAGAACAGAGGTTAGATCTTAATCATCTATGTGTCTGTTTGTATTTGATTTGGGCCCTCACAAAGAGTAGAGACTTAATGAAATTTTAAATCAAAATTTATAAAATTCCTTCCTCCCCCACACCCACCAAAAAAATTAGCTCATTACTAGACACAATCTTGGATATGCAAAGGATCTGTGACTTTGTCAGCATAGATAATTCCTGGAGTGAGAACTCCTTTCACCAAAGCAGATTGCAATCTGGTTCATATATATGTAGATTAGTACCAGGGAAATTTCTGGAGTGAACAGAGATTCAGTGACTTGACCACAGTGACATGGCTGGCAGATGTCACAGGTAGATTTGAACCCAAGTTTTCCTAACTCCTAGACAGTGTCACATTGCATCTGGTCCTTAGCAAGCCCTAGGATCTGGGGTGCTGAATGACTCCATTTAATAATCACCTTTGACTTCTCTTCTCAAGAGACTGAAAAATAATTCACCTTTTTTTTAGACTGGTTCTTTTTTCCCCCTTGGATATTTACAACATCAGACAGCTAGGCGGTATAGGAGATAGGGTACTGGGCCTGCAGTCAGGAAGACCTGGGTTGAAATTCAGCCTCAGACACTAGCTGTGTGACTCTGGGCAAGTCACTTAACCCTGTTTGTCTCAGTTTTCACATCTGTAAAATGAACTGGCAAAGGAACTGGCGAACCACTCTAGTATCATTGCCAAGAAAACCCCAAATGAGGTCACAAAGAGTCAAACATGACTGAAACAATGGAACAACAGCAAATGCATAACCTTGAATATGAATATTGCTGTGTGTTGTTTCACAGGTCTCGGTCCAAGTTACTCAACCCAAAGCAAACCTCAGCATGACCCAGTATCACTGACAAAAAACAACCAAATTTGACTAGAGTCCTCACCAAAGGGGTACTAAAAGGAAAAGACATAGCAATAATTCACTTATAACTGAGGGATGAGTAGAAAAGGATATGTGTTCAAAGAACTAAAGAGATTCCAGTATAGGAGTCCAAGCCAAAAATTCAATTCAAACATCTATTAAATGATAACTATGTATAGGGTCCCCCTGTAAGTGTTGAGGGAGAAGGGGGTTCAGTGATAAATAAAAGATGGTTCTTTCTTGCCTTTAAGGACCTTACAATCTATAGCAGAGGATCTCAGAGGAGTGCCATATTCAAATGCAACTTTCATTCAAATGAAATTCTCTTCTCCATTTCATCCTCTTACCACATCTCTTGTATTTCACTCTTATACCTGGTTTTTAATTATCTGTTCCTTGAAGGAATCTTCATAAAATAGGCTTCAACAGTCTTGTCAGAGGGGGACAAAATGACTATTAATGAGAAACAAAGCTTCTAAACTTATCCATACCACCTCCACCAAAACAGGAGAGAGAAAAAAATAAAAGTACCAAATGGAAAACACAGCAAGCCAGCATTGTTAGGGGTCATAGTATCAGAGATTTAGATCTGGGACCTTAGAAGTCATCTGACCCAATTCTTCCATTTTACAGAAGAAATTAAGGCACAGAGAGTTTAAGTGACTTGCCCACAGTCACATTAAGTGTCAGATGGGGAAATTAACTCAGAGCTTTCTGACTCCAAGTCCAGAACTCTATCTTCTATGCAACCTAGAGTCTTGTAATGCAGAGATTTAGATTTCTGAAGTCAAATTACACTGCATGCAGTTGGATGCCCTCATAAATAGCATCAGGCCTCCTAGCAATTGCAAGGAAATTCAAATATCCCATTCTTAATATACAGCAGAGGAAAAAGAACCCATTTTCAAATGGTTATTTTTTTTTCATTCCTTCAGACCCTGTCAATCTAATTTGTAAAGTCCACATTTGCAAATCAAAGCTCTTTGGCCCCCACATCACATACCCAAACAGTTGCTAAGCATTCATTATAAACTGGCAGCAATTGGCCATTTGATCCACAATTTTGAAGGAAAAAGGAAAGTATATCCAAATGAGAGGCAGGGCTGGAATGAGTTCTTCTTTGCCTTCCCAAGAAAACACATAAAACCATATTTACTACAGTGTTTACCAACCGTAACACATGCTTGACTTTCCTCTCCGATTGCAATTGCTTGCCCATCTGTGGATTTGAAGATTGCCAGGATCTTGCTTGCTCTATATTACTGGTTGTTTGTTTTTGCCTTTGTTGTGTAATCTTCAGTGCCTTGTAAGTCAGATAGTGTTAAATTTACAGATGTTTCACCTCCACTCACTAGCACATCATATTTATATGATGTAATTACCATGATGAAATATCTGCAGCCAATGTCTGAGGATTGCAGCACTTCTGCCACAGTTGCAATATAATTCATCTGAAAGAATCATTCTGTTATCTAATATAAATTCAGTTGTAAAAGTAAAATTCCCCATATAATCGAGGTCATAATTATAACTACATCTCTCACAAGTTCTACTTACAACAGTATTTTTACACTACTGAGGTGAGCTTGTCCTTTGGAAAAGCTGCCTTAGAGAGGCATGGATAAACTGACTCACATAGCTATCTTGATCATGACATAATCAGAATTAAGAAAATACCTTTCTCTAGAACTTCATCTTACAACTCCTTTAATCTTAATTCAACATGGAGCTAAAAGGCACCTTGGAGGGAATCAAGTTCCACCTCCTAATTTTACAGATGAAGAAACTGAGGGACATAATCTGAGTCCCTGGTAAATACAAGGGATTCTGGGAGATGTCTGTCAGAATTCAAATAACAAGTTTCATTCATGAAAGCAGCTGGATGCTAATTTTATTAACATGTCAGGGTGTCTTCAGTTACTACTGTGTGGCCGTTGGTCAGGGATCAGAGAATTAGATCTGACATGGACCATAGAAGCTGTTGAGTCAAAACCCCTCATTTTATAGATGAAACTAAAGCACAGAATAGTAAGAGACTTACCCAGAGTTCCCTGGCTATTCAGCATTTCAGGTGAGATTTAAATACAGGTTACCCCAACTCCAAGTCCAGTATTCTACCTCCTACACTATGGTGACATTACACCAATTCTTCTCAAATGTAGGTTGCACAAGATGCCTCATTGGGACCTTCCAGCATTGAAACGTCCAGGTGCATATAGTGGGACACAATGCTGCCTCTCAGTTAATGAGTAGCATTTTTAGTTATGATTAACTAGAAAGAGCATGTATTTAAACATATCCTTAAATAATTCCTGGAGTTAGATAAAACTTTGGAAAAGAATTAGTTGCTAACTAGCAAAGCTGCCTGCAGAGAAATAGGTCTAGGAAAATTCTCAGTTCCTAAAATGATAGAATTTAGGATTGGAAAGAATGACATAATCTTTGATATATAATATCAATATTGTCAATATATAATATCAATAATGATCTGTGAAGATCATTAGATCATCTTATCCTTTCCCTCATTTTCCATTCTCTCATTTTCAAAATGAAGAAATTGAGGGGTGGCTAGTTGGCACAGTGAATAGAGCACCAGCCGTGGAGTCAGGAGGACCTAAGTTGAAATTTGGCCTCAGACACTTAACACAAAAACTAGCCATGTGACCTTGGGCAAGTCACTTAACTTCAGTTTCCCTGCCTTCCCCCCTCCAAAAAAAAAAAAAAAGAGAGAGAAAATTGAGTCCCAGAGTGGTTCAGCTGTTACTTGAGATCACACAGGTAGCGGGTATTCATGTAGGGATTTGAACTCTGGATTTTTAGCTCCAAAGCCAAGGCTCTTATATCACACTGCCTGTCTTCTGGCTTTTAAACATATTATCATCTTTTTACCCACCTTCTTTCTCCAAAAAGAATAATGAACATAGGCCAAAATAACTATATTGGTCTTCTGCTGTGTTATGAAATAGGAGAAGTTTGTGCCTCCTGGCGCATCAAGAGACTCACACTTATGCACAAAGGTATGGGCACAAACTCCAGCTCCTGACTCCAGAGCCATCATCTCTCATGGCCCCAGTACCCAGGATGCAACTCGCCGGGGCATCTGTGTAATCTTTCAGCCTGCTGTTTGCTATGTAACATTCCTTCTGCTCCACTGACAGCCTTCCATCCCAGAGGGGAGAGAATCCTAACTGGACGCATCTAATTTATTGGGTACTCAGTTTTTGTGGAAGCATAAGAAACCCTGCTGAACAGACCTCCTCTAAGCCAACTGTGAAACACCCAGATGCAGGGACGCCGAAGTTGGCTCAGTTCAGAACAGGGTTTGATGTTATTGGGACCCAAGATGAAAGGCAACAAGGTGTGCATTCTTCAGAATCCTGCTGGAACCCATGTCATTGCAGGCAAACAGCATAATTGAAAGTGTTCTTTTTTTCTTGTTCCACTGGGTTGGTGAAGACTGAGAAAGGAACAGAGAGCTTTTGGCAGAGAGGTAGAGGGTAGAGAGCTTTAGGCTTGCCAGCATCACAACACTTGTTCAAAATAGGTGTGCCTGCCCTTCCCTTCCCAGAAGGCACCTGAAAGGTTTTGGTGGGTGGTTCCATCTCTGCTTTCTAAATGTATTGCCTTTTAAATGCGCAAAAAGACACTAATGCCAAGGATCACCAACCACCAGACATGTATGTAAAAGGCAGTCATGCGGCAATCTTCACAACAAAAGGCTACCTCATGGACAGAAGTTGTCATGTGCAAGGTCAAAAGTGAAAGTGAAAAAGCTGCCATTATTTATGTGTTCAACAAGCTAAGTGACACATTCATTCCTCTCCAGGCTTCACACCATGCCATAGCAGCCTTCTCACCCTGGAAATTCACCCAGCTTCTAACTGGAAGTGTCCTCTATGATCCCTTCCTCTGACTGCCTATCTTGGCAGACGTTCCATTTTAAGGATTGCTGTTCACTAACCCCATTTTGTGTTATGGGTTTGTTTGTTTTTTTTTTTCCATTAGAAAGTAAGCTCCCTGAGGACAGGGACTGCTTGTGTTTGTATTCCCAGTGCCTGGTACATGAAGTTCCTTGACTTAACAGTGGGAAAAGTGCTAGACTTGAAGTCAGGAAGATTTGAGTTCGAATAATGTCCCAAAAACTCAGTAACTTAGTGACCTTGCTCAAGTCACTCGACCTCTTTCAATGTGAGTTTCCTTTATCAATTTCCTTTATTCAATTCTAAATGTATTGCGTTTTGGATGGTTGGTCTGATTCATGGATGGTGTCATCCAATGGATGATAATGATGGAGATAACAATAGCACCTAAGTCATAGGGGTGTGGTGAGAATCAAGTAACATATGAAAGCTCTTTGTAAACCATAAAGTATATAGAAATTCTAGTTATTTACTACTACTACTACTACAACGATGACGACTACTACCACTACTACTACCACTACTACTACCACTACTACTGCCACTACTACTACCACTACTACTGCCACTACTACTACTACTACTACTACTACCACTACTACTACTACTACTACTACTACTACTGTTTACTAAGAGATAAAAAAAGAGTGAAGCATTTCAAATTCTCGCATTTCTAGCATTTCATAGCAAGTATTGTTGAAAGTACAACTTCTGGTCCTTGATCATGTTCTGCCTTCTAATATCCCCAGTCTCCTACAGAGCTTTCTATGACTTCTGGCTTCAGGGGGTGGTATTAATGGGAACTTAACAGAATGAAAATGAAGTAAATATTCTTCAATGGTCATGAAAAGCTAACTCTTGAAACTTTAATTACAGAAACAAAAACTGATCAGAGACATGTGCTACTCATCTTTTAAGAGACAGTCGTTAACTGGAATGTTTTCTTTCTGTTGAAGCCTAAGCCATATTCTAATGTCTAATTCAAATGTCACCCCCTTCAGGAAGCCTCCCCTGATCTCCTTCTTCTCTGGGTGGTAATTGTCTCTCTCTTTTATCTGTTCTCCCTTCACTTCTTATTTTCTCTAATGCATTTGTCGTATTTTAATTTGTATTCAATATAGGCAACATGCTATAGTAGAGAAATAATGAGATTTGGAATGAAGGGAACTGGACTTGATTCTTTCCTGTTGCCTGTACACCCTGGAAAAAGTCACTGTTCTTCCCTGGGCATTCAGTGTGATGAGAAACTCATACAAAATGATCTCTAAGGTACTTTCCAGCTCTTGAGTACTCAGATCCTGTGAAGGCAGGAACAGTGTTAACTATTCATTCATTCATTTATATTTTCTGTGGTTGCTATTGTTACTGTTGCTGCTGGTTTGTTATTGTTGTTTTAATATTCCCTGGGACTTAGCACAAGGCTTTGCACACTGCAACTTACTGTTAAACCAGGGGTATACAATTCTTGATCTCTTAGGGTGATTGTGTTGAATGAGAACTGTCTCCTTCATTGTACTATTTCTCATGGTATAGACATTAGTTTCATTCTTATGACCCTTCACCTAGGCCTGTGCTGGAAAGGGGCATGGGTCTAGCTCTAATTCACCTAAGCCTGAGATCAGGTACAATCTAGAAGGCAGGGTAAAGATATTACAAGAGGAAACCAGGAAGGAACAAGTCAAGGAAAGATCTCTTGAGTTTTGGTCAAGAGACCCAAATTCAAGGTGGATATAGAATAATCTGAAGAATATAAGTGAAGAAGCCATAACTGGAGTCAAAGTACAGAGCCTAAGTGAGAAAACCAGTTTATTAGATTCCGAATATAAAAGCAGGTCAAGATAGGCCACTAGTCTGTTTTGACAAAATCAGTCCTCTAAGGGAAAACCAAGTGGCACAGTATACTAGCCCTGGAGTCAGGAAGACCTGAGCTCAAATTCGACTTCAGAAACTTGACACACTTACTAGCTGTGATACCTTGGGCAAGTCACTTACCCCCAATTACCTTGCCTTCTCCCTCAAAAAAAAAATGCAAAATAGGTTCTCTTTTTGAAGCTTCATAGTGCTCTCTCTGGCCAAACATGGCCAGGATTTAAAGGTTTCTTTACCTTAGGAAAAAGAGAAAGGCCTCAAAATGGCCCAAACTTGGAGGGACCTGTATATTTCTACTTCCGTCATAAATGATCATCATTTAGTAGCTTAAGTTCATGTGTCAAGTCAA
Organism: Petaurus breviceps papuanus; assembly: GCF_028583685.1. NCBI lineage: Eukaryota > Metazoa > Chordata > Mammalia > Diprotodontia > Petauridae > Petaurus > Petaurus breviceps. The sequence goes on along the minus strand of NW_027185616.1, from coordinate 3,302,981 downwards.
TAAATAAAGAAGCATTTAAGAAATGTTTCCTCTATGCTAGGCACTGTACTACATATAGAGAATTTTAAAAATACAAGCAGAAAGATAGTTCCCAACCTCAAAGAGTTTACATTCTAATGGGAGAAAACATGGCAGAGAAAGAAATCTTGGAGAGTCAGGAGTGGAGCTAAGAGAGAAGTGAAGAAAATGGCTTGCCTGGAAACTTCCCCAAAATGAAGATTCCAAGAGGTACCCACCAATGAGAGGAAGGGGACAGAAGGATGCTCCAGGGAGAGAAAGCAACAGAGGCAGATGGATAGCAGGCTTCTAGGATAAGAAGGCTGCTAGAACATTGTAACAAAAGCAGCTTGTAGGGTGAGAAGGCAGCTGGGAAGTGGCAGAAAAATGAGTCTAGAGAGTCAGGAATGGAACTTTTGTTATTCTTATTATTATTAATCTTGCCTTTTCATTTTCAAAGAGGACTAATGACATCATGGGTTGATGTCTTGACTCTGTCTGGATTGGATTGAAGTCAAGCAGAACTACACAAAGTCATCAGCCTCTCTTTCTCTTCCAGAGTTATCGAAGTCCAGTGGCAAGACAAAGGTCAAGACAACTGGAGATGGCCCAGGATATAGTGGCAAGAATCGAATTGGGAAAAGGAGTGAAAGAATTCTATACCTTGATTACAGGTAACTTCAAAATACTTTTACTCCACATAATTAGACTTGGCAAGATAAGATTATCAGGGCCCGAATAAATTAATTTACCAATTGTGCTCCCATTGCAGATAGCAGCCTGTACTGGGTCTTGAGCCCATTAGTCCCTATGATGGGTTGGTTTTGCAAACCCAGGAAAAGAGCGGAAAAGTAAAGTAAAGATCATTATGTTACAAAAGGTTCTCTTTTATTTTATAAAAGGCAGGGGAATTCTGCCACTCACGGTGCTGATTCAAGGAGAAAGAAATGAATGCCAGAAAGTTTGGAGAAATCTGCATGGTAGGCCAAGGGAGCCATTCAGGATCTCTTATTTAATTTCCACTCAGACAAAGACAAAGCTGACAAGGAAGGCAGTCTCAAGTATAATGCAAATGATTTCTGAACAGAAACTCCCTTTCATAATTATTCAATGTGAAACAGAATTAGCAAGGCTTGCTTTGCAGATCTGCTAGCTAAAAAGCCCAGATAAGTCATTAGGCTCAACTACAAATAACCTGGGCTACAATTCCCCCAGAAATCAGTCCTGGGCAAAAATGTGTAATCTCAAAAATTCCAAAGTGATTTTGAAAATTTGATATAATGACTCCTGTTTAGAAACCCATGAGCAAGATCACTTCATAATCATCATCAGATCCATGGACAATTCTTACTGATTTCTTTATACAGTGATTATTGGCAGCAAATTTTACTTTCAATCTTTTTTTTTCCCTTAACACCATTTCAAGAATAAGGAAAGTAGATAGCTCTTCACCTCCTTCACAAGGCTGCACAGTGATTGTATTGAAAGAGGTAAGAATTTCCAGAACTATCCAGTCCAATTCAACAAACATTGATTAATGTCGACTATGGGTGAAGCACTGAGATAGGCGCTGGGATTACAAAAATAAAAATGAAAGAGAGAGGCCTTCCTCAACTGCACGAGCAGCTGGCAGGTCATATACTGTGGTACTCCTCTGTCAACTAAGATGAGAACAGGCCATGATCTTGATTCAGATTGCCTTAGGTTACTTTTTTTTTCTTCTGTAGGTTCAAGCAAAAACAACAACAAAAACAGTACCTTTACATCAGGAGATTCATCTATCTAGTTAACTACAGGGGAAGGTAGGAACTAGAAGAATCAGTACCATTTTTACCAGTTCTCTAGGTTGGCTATGTTAGTTCACCTTCCAAATGCTGAAAGTTATTATCAGACCACCCTTCTATCAAGATTGTTTGATTGACAGCTATGTACCAAGCATCCCACAAGGTACCCACTGTGGGGCTGAGACCCACAGTTTAAAAAGTATTGAAGGGGTTGTATGTGGAAAAAGTTTAAGAAGTCCTGTAATAGAGGACTCTGTGGCATAGGAAAAGTAATTATAATAAAAGCTAAAATATTTTTTAAAAAGGCAACGAGAGAATTTAAAAATCACCTCTGACTGGTTTTCAGTCCCGTGTCTTGTAGCACCACTTCCAAAACTTCTAATATCTTAAATTCTAAATTCTACTCCTTCATTCTCTCATTCCCAGTAGATGACCTTGCATCTACTTCTACTAAGACAAAGGTCAAAATATCTAAGCTTCGTGATTAGGTTGTCACCCATCTTTACCTCCTTCCCTCCAGTCTTAGGGGACAAGTTGGTCTTTCTTCTTGCCGAGGATAAGCCCCATTTCCTCCTCCTGACACTCTCTCTTCCTGTCATCTGTGACCTTACCCCATCACTCATTCCAGTGAGTCTACAAACATGCTCAAATTTTCCTGATCCTTAAAAAAAGGCAACAAAAACAAAAAGTTTCCTATGATGCAGATATTCCTTTAGGCTATTGACCTATCTGTTCTCTCTACTGCCAAATTTTCAAGAACACCAGTCTACATTTAATACCTCTGGGTTCTCACCATCCACTCACTCCTCAACAATTTGAAATTAGCTTCTGTATTCACCACTCCACTCAAACTGTTCTCCCAATGTTGTTAAGGGTTACTAAATCAATTGACCTCCTTAACTATTCTGCAACTTTTGATTTTGGCAGCCATGCCTTCCTTGATAGCTAATCTCTCTCGGCTTCCCTGACACTGATTATTCTTTCTCTATACATTTTCCAAGTTCCTCACACTCTCTCTTCTTGAACCTAAGTGTCTCCAAAACTTCTTTCCCTTTCATTATCTTTTTTGTGTTTTTTTTAATTTGTATTTGGTAGAGAGAGCTGGCCTTGAAGTCACTAGGATATAGATTCATGTCCCCCCTCAAACACAGAATGTCAGTGATTCTGGAAAAGTCACTTAATCTTTCAGTGTTCCAGATAAATTGATAAGACTAACTGCTGCCATCTGCATTCTGGTAGAGGAAGTTTCCTCACTTGGGAGTTCCCAATACCAATGAAATCATACGTACATTTCCTATCAAGTCCCTATTCTTATCTGTGACCACTGCCACCATCACTACCATGACTACCACCACCACCATCACCACCATCACTACCACTCCCCAAAAATCTACCAATGTCCCTAACTCATATATTTCTGTCAATAACATAATCTTCTCCTATTCACCCAGGCTCCAAACTTGGAAGGATTTATGCCTCTACAATTTGCCCTCATCCTCATTGCTATTAATGTGCCATTGCCTTCTTGAGTCAGTTAGGTGGCAGAGTAGATAGAGCAACTGGTTTGGAGTCAGGAAGACTTGAGTTCAAATACTGTCTCAACTTAATAGTTGTGTGACCCTGGGCAAATGACTTAACTGCTGTCTGCCTCAGTCTTCTTAATTGCAAAATGGGGATCATAATAACACCTGTCTCGCAGGGTTATTGTGAAGATACAATGATATATTTGTAAAGCACTTATCACAATCCCTGGCACTAGTAAGTATTTAACAAATGCTTGTTCCTTTTTCCCCTCCCCTGAATCTCACATGTTCTACTGTCAAGATTTGTCAGTTCTATCTTCAAAATCTCTAACATCCATTTTCTCCTTTTTATTGCCACTGAAACCATGTAAACCTCATTCCCTCTTGCCTGGACAATTTTAGTAGCTTTCTAAATAAATTTCCTTTTTCTAGTCAAGAGGTTTTTAACTTTTATTCCATGATTCCTTTAACAGTGTGATGAAACCTATGGGCTCTTTCTCAGAATATGTCTTTTAAATTCACAAGTAAAAGAAATTCTAAACTTTAGGCAGAGTTTAGTGAAAATAAAGATGCAATTTTTCCCATTCAAGTTCAGAGGCTCTCCCTTTAGAGGTTCCATGAACCCAAGGTTAAAAGTCCCTGCTCTATAGCATATTCTCAGAAAAAAAAAAACAACAGAAAAACCTAGAAAGACTTGTATGGACTGATGTAGAGTGAATTGTACTGTGTACGAAGTAACAACAGCTGTAAATGACTTAGCTACTCTCAACAATACAATGACCCAAGACAATTCAGAAGGACTTACAATGAAGAATGCTATCCATACCAAGAGAAAGAACTGATGGTGTCTGAATACAGATTGAAGCATAGTTTTTTACTTTATTTTTCTTGAGTTTTTTTGTCTATGTTTTCTTTCACAACATGACTATTATGAATATGCTTTTGCATGACTACACTTGTATAACCCATATTGAATTGCTTACCTTCTCAATGTGGGGAGCGGTGATGAGGAGGAGGAAGAAAGAAAATTTGAAACTCAAAGTTTAAAAAAATTGATGTCAAAAATTGTTTTTACATGTAACAGGGGAAAATAAAATACTAAATAAACAAAATTTTTATTAAAAACTACTCTATTGCTTTTTCAAACTATTCCTTATTTCAACTATTTTTTATCAATGAAAATTTGACTTTTCTTCCTACTCCTAAACCTAACATTAAGAAAGAAAAAAAAACCTGCTATAAATATGTAATCAAGCAAAACAAATTCACCCATTGGCCATGTCCAAAAATATTGTTACAATCAGTACTCTGTGTCCACTATTTCTCTTCAGGATATGAGCAGTTTGTTTCATCATGAATCCTCTAAAATCATAGTTACTCCTTGTATTCCTAAGCCTTTCAAAATTGACTGCCCTTATAATACTGCTGTTAATGTATACATTGTTCCCCTGTTCTCACTTCATTCTGCATCAGTTCATTCAAATCCTCCTAGGTTTTTCTGAAACCATTTCTTTCACAATTTCTTATACCACAATAGTATTCCTATTCAAATTACAAATTCATATATGATAATTTGTTCAGTCATTCCCCTATTGATGATTCCTTCTCCCCCTGCCCAGTTTCTAATTCTTTAACATTGCAAAAAGAGTTGCTATAAATATTTTTGTAGGTATCAGTCCCTTTCCTCTTTCTTTGATATCTTCAAGGCATAGTTTGTAGAGTGACAGAATGGTTTGGACACCCTGTACCTTGACCCCAACATAGTGATGTCATTTTGGTCCACTTTGAGAATGAAGGACAAGACAAGGCATATGCTCAATTTAATAACTTTTCCTCCTAACCATTCTTTACATTGCAACCTAAATCACTTTCCTAATGCATCATTCTGGTTGTATTTCTCCTCTACACAACTAGCTTTATAACCTTTCTCCCATATGGCCTATTGAATAAAATTTAAACTTCATCTTGGCACAAGATAAACCCAACCTCCCTTTTCTACCTAATCTTTCTCTATCCCCTTCATATATTTTACGTTCTCACCAAACTACTTTTCACTGCCCAGATCCCCACTTCTATTCTCATACTGCCCTCTCCCAAAATCAATCTCAGAACTAGAAGAAATATCTTACAGTCTATTTATTCTAACCCAAGGGTGGAGAAACTGCAGTCTTGAGGCCACATGTGGCCTTCTAGATCCTTAAGTGTGACCTTTTGACTGAATTCAAATCTAGAAGGCCACATATGGCTTCAAAGGCTGCAAGTTTTCTACCCTCCAAACCCATACCACAGAAGGAAACATCTCCTTATATAGATCACTAGCTACCTTGAAGTCCTCTGATGAAGGTAAAGTCACTGCTTCCCAAGGCAGTCCATTTCACTTTAGGACAGCTGTAATTGTTAGGAAGATTCTCTAAAGGTCAAGCCTAAATCTTTTCACCTGATACTTCTACCCACTGCTTCTAGTTCTGACCATGGTGTCAAGAAGTCAACTTTTTTGCTCTATGTGATAGTTTTGCAAATACTTAAAGGTATCTATCACTTTCCCTCTAACCCTTCTAACCCTATACACTAAGTATCGCCAATTCTTTCAACCTTGTACAGCAAGGTCTCTAATGTCCTCACCGTTCTACTTGTCTTCCTCTGGTCATGGGCAGTTTATCACTGATTTTCCTAAAATGTGGCACCCAAAACTGAATGCAATACTGCTGATGCTCCAATTAGGGAGCTTTCATTTCCCTTCTAGCCCCTTCTATTCCCTTCTATCCCCATTCCCATTTTATCCTCTATGCCTAGAATAAACTCCTTCTTGGTCCCCATGTCCATCAGTAATAATTCTTTGTTTTATTCAAGATCCAACTCCAACGTCAAATCTTTCTTTGCATTTTATCTGGATCTTTCCTTCATGCCTACCATATTTTAGCTCATATAATAGAAATTTGGTACTTATCCTCTCATGAGATTGTAAGTTATTTAAGTCAGGGACTTCTTATTTCATTTTTTGTTCTGTTTTTACATTACAAATATTTATAGATTACCTCCACTTTGTGAAAGATCTCTTAAAACAAAGTAAAGCAATGAAGTAAAATGAATAATACAGTGACCTCATTTGAAAATACATACATCATTGCACATCTGTAGTCCCCTTCAATACTTCATTATTTTCTTAAATTAACAGAAGTCTATTTTTCTACTTTCCACCTCCCTCCCAACCAGAAAAGAAAGAAAATAAATTGTTTGTAAAGATATGAATAGTCAAGTAAAATATGTTCCCTCGATGGTTTTATTATATATGTGTATGTATAAATATATACACACATATACATATGTGTTTATATGCACACATAGGGAGGTATATGTATGCATATATACATATATTTGTGAATGTATGTATATTCATATGCATATCCATTGTGTATATATGTCATATATACACGCACACATAAATATATATGTTTCATTCTTCACCTTAAATTAATCACCTTGCTGTGATGCATAGCAGGTTCCATCACTGGTACTCTGGAATCATGAATGGTCATTATATTTCCATACTTTCAAAGTTTTTGCTTTTACAGTGTTATTACATAAATTGTTCCTTTGATTCTGCTCATTTCATTCTCTATCAGTTCATAAAAATCTTTACTATTGATCATTTTTATAATATTGACGTCATAGTATAAATTGTTTTTCTGCTCACTTCACTTTGCATCAGTTCACCTAAGTCTTCCCATGTCTTTATGAAATCATCTGTTTCCTCATTTCTTATAGCACAACAGTGTCCCAACATATTCATATACCACAACTTGTAGAACCATTTATCAAATGAAGGGCACCCCACTGATCTCTAGTTTGTTTTTTTTTTGCAAACATGAAAAGAACTGCTATGAACTTTTTGTATAGGATGTATAGGACCTCTTTCTCTCAATTCAAATAAGCCTGGCAGTGGTATAGCTGGGTCAAAGGGCCTGAACTGTTTAGAAACTTTTTGTCTATAATTTAAAATTACTTTCTGTTTTGTGTTGACATATCCTATAACTGCACAGTTCTCTGTCCAGAGTAGGCATTTAATAATTGATTGTTGAATTGAGTGGAAAGTGGGACTTTGGAGGAGGGAAAGATCACTTCCATTTGAGAGGATGAGAGAAAGCTAAAAGATAGATGGAAAATCCAGGCAAAATTATCAAAATTTCCTATCCACTGGCATTTCCAAAGATTTTATAACATCAAAATTCCTAGATGCTGGTAGTTAGAAGGTACAATGGGCTACCTTTAAAAGGCGGACCAAGAACATGGCTACTCTATGACAATGGGGGTCCTTTCCATCTTGGATGAAACTAGGCAACAGGATTTCACATTATTAAATTTTAAATTCAAGTTTCCCATAAGATAACTAAAATCAGAACTCTTTACGTCCAGAAAGTAAATGAATAGACTTCTCCTATACAGTTTTTTCACAGCAGTTACATCCATCTATGTGAATTACAATGCTAGAGTAAACCATTGTTGACAAGAGAGGAGCTGGACACATGCATGAAGATCTTTCCAAGGCTGTCCCAAGTATAGACACATATACATTGACTTGATTAGAGTCAGTGCCAGCAATTATTGAGGACTATAGCTGCCAATGGAGAATGAGCTCTTCTGTAAATAGAGACCATGTCTTTAATTTGTTTTTAATGGTGTTTAATGGTATTTAACTATTGGTATATTAGAAGTCTATGCAACAAAACTACATGATAGAGAAGGAACCTATGATATTGAAAGGATTCTTGGTCAAACAACCCACAGAATATTGTATCCAATTAATACTGCTAATGTACTTTGGTTAAGTTCTACTATGAAGTTTAAAAGGAACTACGTACTAACATTGTTCAGTCAATCACCTCTTTATAACATCATTCCCATGGGATGAACTGCTTTATATAATGCCCTCTTGCCTAAAGCTGGGCCTCTACTAAGACAATTACTACCATCAAATGGTTTACACCTTATGGTTTATTATAACTGCACAAAACCCACTTTGTTTTTATTCTGTATTTACTTAACTATGTATATGTGCCTCTGCCTTCCCCCCTCCCTCCAAAAAATATAAATTCTTTGAGAGCAGGGACCATTACATTTTTTAATTTCTATTTCAAACACTTAGCACAGTGCCTAAGAAATAGTAGGTGTTTAATAAATACTTATTGAATGGTTGAATGGATTTATACATGCACGTGCCCAAATGAACTAGACAAAGAGGGAATTTAAAGGATTAAAGAACCTGAAAACTTTAACTCTACAGTTCTCCATAAAATCTATGCAAACTAGGCACCCCATGAGAAATCAGCATCTCTATTCAGCCAGTCACTCTTTGGATGTGGGCCAGCTGGACACCCAACAGCTTTCATTAGTGCTTCGGGTGGCCTAAAGCATATATCTGTAATGGTTTGGAAGGCCAGAGGTTAGAACTTAACCTCCCATAAAAAAAACCTAAAGTTACTGGGTGAGTCCATACCTTTCATCCTCACACAAGAGGCTTTCTCTGCTGCTAGAGTATCATTTGGGAGGAAGGTACATAGGTCTGGAAATGTAATAAAATTGTCCAAGTATCTAAACCAATCAAGAAGTAGATTTTTCCCCAAAATACTCAGAAACATTATTCCCTATCTCATTTAAAAGTCAAGCCCATGTCCAAATATTAGTTAGATCCTCCAGAAAAAAAGCCTGGATATAAGCCAAAGCAAGTGGGAGAGAGCCAATCTACAAGGCTTATAATAACCAAACCTCCAAAGCACCTCACAGAAATCTGAGCATAATGTTTAGTTTTAAATAAACGTTGGTGCTGTTCGTATCTAAGCATCATTGCCCTGAGCCAGCAGGTTCTGGTATAGTTGTGTCTATTCCTTACTTATCTGCCCCCTAGTTGTGCTTGTTTTCTTTTGAAGAATAATTAAGATTTAATGGCATATTTTCACAGTTTTTTTCTGCTGGCTTTCTTGCTGCCTACTGTGCAGAATGTCTCTGTTTGATCCCGGTCATTACAAGAACTGTACAGTAATTGCCTATCTGGTGACTCGTTAATGGAAGTCCCCAGAGAGAGGAGAAGCTGTTCTTTTGAAGTTCATCGTGTTTACTGTTGGCCCTACTGGTTTAATCTATATCATCAGAGAGCCCTATTCAATCATTGGCAGCTCAATTCCTTCTCATTGGGATCCAGGTACTGGGTAAACAAGCTTTCCCCACGCCCCCACCCCTCAGCTGACTTCTCTAGAGCAACCACAGGTAAAATAAGCAATTTGAATGCACCAGAGGCCTTCCTTTCCTCTGCTCTTGTGGCATTCAGCCCAGCTGCAGAATATTGCAGAAATCCTCACCCCAGCAGATAACTGGTTTCTGGCAACAACCCCCAACTCAAGGGAGTCATTTATGTTAGCAACGTTTCACCTACTAGAAATGTCAAGGTCTCCTGTGACCAAAGCCCTCTTTCAACCTCCTGAGGATAACAGCAGTGATGACAAATTCTGGAATTTAGGGATCCATTCACCAAGTTGTTGCATTCCTCATTCAATGCATAGGATCTTCCCCACTGAGTGTACTGATAAGGAAGACTGGGCATAGCCAACGGCACAACCCACAAGTGCTCACTCAGTTGGGTCTTATGTATATATATATATATATATGTGTGTGTGTGTGTGTGTGTGTGTGTGTGTGTGTGTGTGTGTGTGTATGTATATATATACATATACACACATATATATATATAGATATATATATATATATTAATGCATCCTTCCTCCTCATGTGAACTCTAAATTCCTTAAAGTCAAGGACTTTGTCTTATATTTTTTCACTTCCCTACAGCACAATCAATTGTATATAAAAAGGAACTGAAAAAACATTTATTGAATGAATTAATTTTGAAGTATCCAAACATAGGGTTATCTAGAGATAGAAGGGATCTTCCAGGTCATCTAATCAACACCCTCATTTTGCAGATGAGGGAACCAAGGCCCAGAGAGATTAAATGATTGATTCAAGGTCACACAAGCAGTGAGGGCCAGTGGGCAGGGAGGAAGGTTATTAACCCAGGTCCTCCTTTTTTTGGTTAAAGCTTTATTTATTTTTAAATTTTATTTTTAATTCCTGGAATAAAACAAGCATTTCCATAACATAGTGCAATAAAAAATTATTTGTACTCCTATGGAACTGCAAATCTAATATGTACAACTTGCTATTCCTTCCAAATATACCACAAAATTAAATTGAACTATGGTCGTCTCAATCTCAAATCCAGTGTAATATAGTGCCTCCTAACAGAGATGAATGAATGTAAACCTCACTTTCCTAAGACTATGAAGTGAGGATTTCTCCTTAGATGAACTTATTTGGGATATTTAGGAAAATTATAATGGGAGACTCAGAATATCAAGAAACTCCAAGTCCAATTTACAAAATGTTATTAGGCTAATAAGATTTCGGTTCCATCAGCATAATTGGCTGCCACCTCAATATCCTACAGACTCATTATGCTAACTCTATAGTCCTCATTAAGAATTTTGTGAGAGAAGACAAGCACACCATGAACACAACGAATAGCATCTCATAGTATTCTTGTTGACCTCCATCCCAAGATAAAAATAGATACAAAGATGGCAAGAATCTAAGATGTTCCAAATAATTCATCAACTGACCTCCTCTCTTTCCAATGTCTCTTTAATCTCTCCTCTACAAGCTCTTTCCCATCTGCCTGCAAACTTTAAGAGGCCACAAATGTTATTTTTTTTAATCCATTGACTTGTCTATTCAACCCACTTACCATTACATCTCTCTTCCCCTTCACTGCCAAAGTTATTGACAAAGTTAAGTACATCTGATGCCTCCACTTACTCATCAACCATTTACTCTTTCACCCCTTAGTAGTGACTCCTGACCCCACCACTCTATAAATACTGCTATCTCTAAGATAGTAGATGAACAACTAATCAATAAACCCAATGATCTTAGTTTTCATTTTTCTTGATCTCTCTGTAGCACCTGACACTATTGATCGCTCCCTCTTCTGGATACACATTCTTTCCTAGGCTACTGAAGTTCCTTTGTGACCTGGTCCTCCTCCTAAATCTCTTTTACCACCTCTCTCTCCTTTTTAAGCTTCTCCTACTCTACATGTCAATATTCTCTAAGGTCTAATACTTCTCCTTCTCCCTCCCCCTTTCCCTATTCTCTCTTGAAAAGATCAGACACTTCTATGACTTCCAACTATCATCTTTATTCATACAACTTCCAAATCTCTCCAGCTCCCATTTCTATGCTCAGGTCTATGCCCACATTTCCAGTTGTCTACAGCATACTGCTACCTGTGCAGGTAACTAAAATATCTAATAATGTTTTCAAAACAAAATTTATTTTGCTCTCCAAACCTGATCTTCTTTCTAAATTCAGTTTGTCAACAGCACTGCCATTTACTCATGAATCTGTAACCAAAATATTACTTTTATCTTTGATTCTTCCTCACACTTCATATCCAAATTTAAAAAAATTTGGTTTTCTTCAACAATTTCTCTCTCATCTATTCCCTTCTTTTGACTCCCATTCTGCTACCTTGCTACAGAACATTTCATTAGTACCTGGCTTTTGTAGTAACTCCTGATTAACTAGTATCACTGTCCTCTTTCCCTCCAAGCCATTCTTCATACCCACTACCATATCTTCTTTATGAATAGACTTGGTAATGTCACTATTCTTCTCAAAAGTGCTTAGAGGTTGTTGTTCAGCCATGTCCAAGTGTTCATGACCCTGTGGAACATACTGTCCTTGGGTTTTCTTGGCAAAGGTACCAGAGTGGTTTACCACTTCCTTCTCTGGTAGATTAAGGTAAACAGAGGTTAAGTGACTTGCCCAGGGTCACATAGCTAGTAGGTGTCTGAGTACAGATTTGAACTCAGGTCTTCCCTACGCCAAACCCAGTGTTCTGTCCACTGAATGAAATTCAAGCTCTTTTGCATATCCTTAAAGGTCCCCAGAAATATGATGGGTACCTATCTTAATCTAAGCTCACATCATTTTACTCCTTTCTACATACTCTAAATTCTAGAAAATATAAATGTACCACCTATGACCCCAATACAGAATCCCTGATCTCCCATCTTTGTGACTTCATTCATGTGCTGTCTCATATAACTGAAATGACCCTTCCTTCATTCACATTTATTTTGTACTCATCCTTCAGAAAGATCCAAATATCAAATGCTCCAAGCAGCTTTTCTCAAACTCCCAATTACTAATGACCTTTTCTCTTCCTCACGTTTTACAGAGTACTCAGTCTGTACCATTCTTATGTACTGATCATCATGTATTATAGCTATTATATTTCTGCATTCTATCCACCATCTAGGAGGATGTAATAGTAATGGAATTTAAAGATCCCCCTGTATTGGCTTGGTTTTTGGATTGATTGTGTTAAAACCCAGAGCTTGTGAATCCCACTTGTGGGGTGGACTTGTTGACATGAAAAGAGAGGACTGAACTGGGAGGAGCTAGTGACGTAAATTTAGAGAGACACAAGAAAAGAGAGAGGCAGAAGAACTTTTTGGAAGCAGTATCTTGGAGGCAGAGAGAGACAGAGAGGATTGCTGAGGGCCAGTTTGAATTGCCCAGGACTTTTGATAGCTGCCACCCAGAGCTGCCAAGTACTGAGGAGACATGGCTGTTATGCTGGTACTTTGTCTGTCTGCTTTGATGTTGTTTTGCCAGATCTGTCTACTGGTGAAGGACAGTGCTGTTGTTGCAGAGGTTCTGGAACCTTACTGTTGGTTCAGAAGCCCTGAAGAAGGATTTTCTTGTTGTATGTTTACAGAAATCCTGGAAGAGGGTTTTGCTAATGTTTTCAGGGGTCCTAGGAATATTCTGCAGACAGAGAATGAATTAATGAAGACACTGGCAATGTATCTTGTGGCCTTGCTATTCCTTGTCTCCCCAGGAACAAAGATTGCTGAGAACTTGCCTCATGTCAAGATGAAGAAAAGACCTTTCTTTGGGTATTAAATGCTGTGCTTAAGCTTGTTGTAACTCTGGGGTAGATGTCCTATTCAGTTGTAATCCAAGGGTGGGGAACTTTTGACTTTTTTTTTGTACTCTGTGATTGAACAAATGAATGTACTTTACTTATGATTGGAAACTAATCTCCATTTGAGAAGAGGGGCTTTGTGATGGACTAAATGAATGTACAACTTAGGGGTGGAGTAGTATTTAGAAGAGGGACTTTGTGATTGATTAAATGAATGTAATGTCCAGGGGTGGGGTAGTACTTCATTGAATTACACTTGGTAAATACTGTATTTTGAATGATGCTATATTTTGATTTTCTCTGTTCCTAATTTTTCACTGAATAAAATGGAGAGCACCTATGCTGGTATTTTGAACCTTGGGAAGTTGCCTTTGCTTGGCATTACAGAGGCCTGTCTTAATTTAATTTTGTGTTGCACTGTTTCAGCAAGCACCCCAGCGTCCCCAGGGTGTCTGCCAACACAGGTTCTTAGATCTGCTTTGATAAAGGAAAGCAACTCAAAATGGGTTAAGAAGCTTACTTTAATCAGTCAAATATGTATCGTTTACCTAGTCCAGGGGAAAAAGGTCAGCACCCTGAACTTCAGAATAAATAGACAGAATTATCAAGACAGAGAAACAGATCAAGTAGACAGTTTCCAAACTGTCCAATCATTACATCCATACCAAATCAACATCTGGGTTTCAACATCTGGGTTTTTCAAAGCTGGGGGGCTCTCAACAACAGCTTCCCAGAGTCCAGATCAAATCACAGAACACTTCTCAAAGTGAGCCCCAAAACAAAGCTACACATCAGGGCTTATATAGCCTTCTCCTGGCTCAGAGAATGTAACAACCTTGTGGACCCACTGGCCAATCAAAAAGTATCTAATGAAAAACAAGCCTCCCACCCCAGGCTCCTGGTACACTTTAGCGTAGGGGCACGGAAGATCTTAAAAATTTACATTCCCATTACATTCTGCCCCAAGATCTTTCATGCCCATAGCACAGTCAATTTACTTTTGAATTAGCACTAAACATCTCTTAGGTCACATTTTCAAGATACAGAACTAAAGTTACCAAAGTGGCCACTGGGCCTTAAACAAACACAAAGTACTTTGCATTATCACTTCAATTCAAAACAAGAGTCCAAATAAAGTTCTCTTGGGAGGAGGGGGTGTCCTTCCCCTCACACAGCTCCAGCCCCTGCTTCTAAGTACAGAGAGGGGGCTGGGCAACAAAACCAACAAGGTGGGGTCCTTTGGGGTCCAAGGCACTTCATCCCACCCACCATAGGCACAAGTCCGTCCTCCCCCTGGGTCCCAAACTGGGGCATGCAGCCAGGAAACACATTCAGTGCCCTTGCTTTGCTGCTCAGTTCTTATCTTTTCCTGTGGCTGAATTCCAAACTCCTGGGTTCCTTCTCCTCCCTCAGGCGGCAGCTGCTCCTGGCTTCTGCCCATGTCCTGATGCAGGCAGCTCACCATTCCTGCTCTCAGCTCAGTGAAGTCTGCATGCAGGCCATTCTTCTCTCCTGCTCCACGGCTCCACAGAGTCACAGCTACCACAACTGGGAAACAAACAATTATCCCAGTCCCCATACTTTCCTTTTACTCTGCAGATCCTGTTCGTGATGCCATTTTGTATCAGCAAGCACCCCAGTGTCCCCAGGGTGTCTGCCAACACAGGTTCTTAGATCTGCTTTGATAAAGGAAAGCAACTCAAAATGGGTTAACAAGCTTACTTTAATCAGTCAAATATGCATCGTTTACCTTGTTCGGGGGAAAAGGGTCAGCACCCCAAACTTCAGAATATACAGACAGAATTATCAAGACAGAGAAACAGATCAAGTAAACAGTTTCCAAACTGTCCAATCATTACATCCATACCAAATCAACATCTGGGTTTCATCAACATCTGGGTTTTTCAAAGGCGGGGGGGAGGGCTCTCAACAACGGCTTCCCAGAGTCTCATATGATCAAATCACAGAACACTTCTCAAAGTGAGCCCCCAAACAAAGCTACACATCAGGGCTTATATAGCCTTCTCCTGGCTCAGAGAATGTAACAACCTTCCTTCTGGATCCACTGGCCAATCAAGAAGTATCTAATGAAAAACAAGCCTCCCACCCCAGGCACCAGGTACACTTTAGCCTAGGGGCAGGGAAGATCTTAAAAATTTACATTACCATTACATGCACCTAGTTCCTAACATGAGACAGCAACGTGGCACAGTGGGTAGTGCCACACCTCAATTCAGGAAGACTCATTTTCTCAAATTCAAATCCAGCCTCAGACATTTATAAACTGTGTGACCCTGGGCAAGTCATTTAAGCCCATTCGTCTCTGTTTCCTCATCTGTAAAAATGAACTAGAGAAGGAACTGGCAAACCACTCCAATATCTTTGCTAATAAAATCCCAAACGGGTCCACAAAGAGTTGGACATGACTGAAAATGACTGAATAGGCCCTAACACAGGGTTCTGCAAATACGAAGAACTTAATGAGTTCTTGTTGAACAGCACTGAATTACCCATCTGTCCCACCACCACCACCACCACTTTCACTAACACATAAAAATTTCCCAATAAAATATAGATCCAGGATTTATTATAGATACTACAGACTTCTTAAAAATAGCAAAAAAAAAAAGAAATGAAGGCAAAAAGGAGGGAAGAAGGAAGGAAGGAAGGAAGGAAGGAAGGAAGGAAGGAAGGAAGGAAGGAAGGAAGGAGGGAGGGAGGAAAGGAAGGGAGGAAGGAAGAAAAGAAGGAAGGAAGGAGTGGCCACCACATTTCTAGACCAAGTGAGATAGGGATATCTGATCTATAAAAAACAAACAAACAAACAAAAAATCTGGAATGATTATAATGCAAGAACCTAATGAGAAGGAACCTTAAGGAACATAAAATCTAATCCCTCACTTTACAAATGATGAATCTAAGTTGAAGAGAAGTTAAGTGATTAGCATGTAGTAAGTAGAAAGCTGTAATTCAGACCCAGATCTTTTGAATCCACATCCAGTAATCTTTCTGTTGTACAACATTGAGGATCAGGATAAAAAAAAAGACAAATTGTTTGTATAATAAGCAATCTGGCCTTCAGCCCAATTCTCTCTTTTACTGAACCTTATCTCAAACAGACCTCCTTAATTTTAGAAAATATTTCATCATTTGAAAACAAAACCTATCAAAAAAGAGGGAAATCTCCACCATGCATGCAAACAAAAGCAATCCATCAGTAAAAGTGACTTCCTCTCCACCCTCCACACCATACACATAAACACACATCTAAGGATGTCATTACATCACTGACTTCAGTAGCCTGAGCTTTTAAAAATGACTTTCCCAGGAGCATGATGATGGATTTGAAGTTACAAATATATGTGCCCTCGGGGCTCTACCAAAACCAAGCTGTTCCACTTCATTTCAACTTGCTACTTGTTACATCAACCATTCGGTAGGCGTGAATGTTCAAAGCCTGCCATTTTCAAGGAAATCAATATTGGATGATAGACTAATCTCTCCATTTGACCTACTTCATTTTAAAAGGAGAGGAATAAAATAAAATCCACTAATTCTTGGACACGAGTGAATCCAAGACTAGCTGTAATGAGCTGTGCAAATTTCCTTGACATTTTGTTCAGACAGCCATCCGCCGGCCATCTCTTAGCATTCTCAGTAACCAGACACAATGCCTGCCTAATCTGTACTAAATGTCTGTTAGTTCTTTTTCAAAAGTAGCCCAGGATGTAAAAATGTATTGTCATTTACTGGATCACTTCAATTGGCCATTTTTCTTAGGGATTACTCATAATTCTTTAAGTGACCTCTACCATGTCTGATAGAATTACCGACCGAAATTCAAAGGTTTGGCTTTGAGAAGAGTATTAAGCATGCTCTGCAGAGTGCCTTCACATGCAATGTATGTGATAAGAATTTCTTCAGAAGCATATAGAAGGGAAAGGGGTATAGGTTGGCACTATGGAGAGGAAGGACTGCCAGGCTTGTCTAATTTTCAATTCAAGAAACATTCATTATATGCTTACCACTGTGCTAGGCACACAGAATAAAAATTATAAAAGGCTGAAAGGTTAACGGGGTAAACTGAATAGACACAAGTGATAGAATAAATTCTTAGGCAAATCCTAAGGTCTAAATACTAAACTGGGTAGGGGCCCCTCTGCAAATTGTTCTTTCCTATTTATCTATTATTCAGGTGTTTTCATCACCTAAGGAACTCTCCTTGAAGGAACTCCCTGCACCAATAGCATGGGTGTCCTTTGATTTAGGAGATAAATCCTAGGGAATACCTGAGGCACACAGAGATAAAGTAACTTGACTAGGGTCACAGGGATAAAAAATGTCAAAAGCTCAATTCAAACTTTGGATTTCTTGATTCTAGGCCTTATGCTCTATTTACTATGCCATGATGCCTCAATTTATCAATTGTGTCTAAAACATGAATGTTCTTGTTCATAAATATTAAAATATTACGTTTCTTTCTCTCTCCATCCTCTCTTTGCCTCCTCTTTTCCCCCTCTCTTCATCCTTTTCTCTCCCTCCCTTGTTCACCCTCTCCCTCCAAACCTGTGCTCATCAATACAGGGAAATCTCAATGAAAAATCGCTCTGCTTATAAAATTAGGAAACTCACATACAATTCATAGTCTTAGAGAGTTGGCCAAGACACTGAGAGGTTAAATAACTTGCCTGTGGTCACTTGGTTAGTATGAATCAGAATCTGGACCTAAAGCCAGGGCTTTGTGACTCCAAGGCTAGCTTCTCTCTACTACTCGGCAATGATTCATTTGGTCTTGCCCCTGAGGAAAGTGAACTGTACTGTAAGCTCTTTGAGAGCAGGGGCTGTCTACTCTTTTATTTCTGATGGTGCCTAGCACTGTGTGGTACACCTAATAGATGCTCAGGAAGTACTGGCTGAAGGAAATGGAAAGACAATAAATTTATCAAGAAACCACATTCCTATAGTGCTATGAAATTGGAAGCTCCAACTTGTTATTCAAGATAGCACCAGCTCACTGTTCCCATACAGTATTGTTCACCACATAAGAGAGATTGAGTTATTCCACACAAAGACTACATCACAAGGTGAAAAAAGTCTTGTCTTGTTCTCTACTTTCTTTTCAGAAAGTTTCAAACACAATAATGCACATTTTCATCAGAACCTAAATGATAGCACTTGCAGTATTTAATATCTGAAATTCAATTATGTTCCTGAAGGCTTATTACCATAGTAAACGGAAAAGTAATTCAGGGAATTTCCAAAGGCATCGGTGTAGCATTATTATTGGTAAAGTGCATATTGTTAAGGAGCTCCAAAGCCTAAGGAGCTAGGAGCAGAAAAATTGGGGGAGGGGAGATACTCCTAACAGGCTCTTCCTCCATTCTTTCTGTTCCCTATCCTGTTCTCCCACCACCTGAGGCACCAAATATAAATTGGGGGAAAGAAAAAAATCAATTAAGCTGGTCCCTGGCTACCAGGCCAAGAGGACCGATAAATGGAAAGTGCTCTGTGAGTCAGACTGCTTATTGTGCCTCATTAATCACCTTGTATACCTTATATGTTTGCATGTTTCCCCCAATAGACTGAAAATACACAAGCACCATGCAGATGAGATTATGCAATAACAGTTTTCCCTGCCAATTGGCTGCAAACTAAAAGCATAAATTCAAAAGCTTTTTTTTCTTTTGACAGTTTTAGAATGTTCCTGGTGAGACCACTGGGTGATCAACCCTTGCTCTGAATGCCATCCAAAGCATTATCTGTTGGTTATGCATTGAGGAGAAGCCATGCATCGGAGAAGGTCATTTCTTCTACACCTCCCATCACTGGCAGATTTCAGCATGCCAAAGCAATTCATTAGTAGTCTAGTTTCTCTAAAGAAGAAAATCAGAGCCCACTAATTGAGAAATCCGGAATTTCCAGTTAGCCTTTGCTCTTTTTCTTTGGCTGGCTACTCAACGACTATCAATTAGTCAATGCCTCTGTTAATTTTCCCACCTTCAGAATGAAAATTTAGAAAGCTTGTCTTATTCATACAATACCAACCAAGAAGTTAGTAATCAATCAATGAACTAGCATTTGTTAAGTGATTGCTGAATGCCAGGCATGGTAATAAACCCTGTGGATGCAAAGGTAAAAAATAAATCAGTATGTGCTCTCTAGAGGCTGGCATTCTAATGAGGGAGACAAGATAAACAAATTTATCTATCTATCCACACATACATAAATAATATATACAAAATTAATGACAGGCAGCATAAGGAAGGAGTTTCACTATGGGGAGATGCTGCAGATCAAGGAATCAGCTGAGACTTGAGTAACACCAATGACTCCAAAAGGCAGAGGTGAGAAGGGAATGCATTCAAGATATGGCATGGGGGTGGGGAACAATCAGTGCAATGACAAGGAGATGGGAGCCGGAGTGTCATGTGTACAAAACTCTGAGTAGACACATATAGTTGTATTGAAGAAGGCAAGGAAGAAAGTAATGTGTAAGAACACTGGAAAGGTAGAAAGGGCCAGGATGTAAAGGGACTGAAATGCCCAACAGATGAGTTTGTGTTTGATCCTGGAGGTGATCCATAGAGTTTACGGAGGTAACATGATCAGATTTGAACTTTAGGAAAATCACTTTGGTACAAACATTAACAGGCACTGTTCTATTTATTTATTCATTCATTCATTCATGCATTCATTCATTCATTCATTCATCATTCATTTATCATTTATTCCACTGAGCACTGTCCTCAATACAAAGGCCAGTACTGGGTGCTATGGATATAAAGATGGAAATGGTTCAGGTCTAGCTCTCAAGGGACTTTTTATTGAATAATCATGATAAAAGGGTGAGTGAGAGAAATATCAAGGCAATTTCTAGGCATCAACCACAAGGGATCTGAGGGAAAATGTAAATTAGACCGTTTTATCAACAAACTATTTCATTGGTCTTTGAATGCCCAATACAAAAATATCATGGTACATCAAGCTGAAATACCCTTGAACTGAAGAAGTTGGCACAGCTATTTGTCCAAAACAAAATCCTTCCAAGTAGTGACAAAGTCTACGGTGATGGCTTATAAAACTACTAAGAAAAACAAACCACTCCCTGAAGTTTTACCACCAACAGTCAAAAAAATCAAGCACCATTTGGCTACATGAGATTCTGGATTGTCCAAGCTATGTGATTGCGCCTGGCATGCCACACCTGACTAAACACAGCTTGAAATCTATTACATCCATAGCCCTGCCAGGCACCTGTAAGCACATTCTGAGAAAAGGGATTAGCATGCCAAAAATCTAAATAATAGTTTATAGAGTTGAGAAATAATTCTAAGACAGAGGTGCAGAGGAATTGCCTAATCTACAAATACACCCCACTCCCTACTCCCCAGCCCTCAATTCTCATTCCCAATCTTCCTATTTTCTCTGTTGTCATTAATAAATTGACATGTATTGAATGTTTACTATGTATGAGGTACCATCCAACGTATTGGGGATGCAAAGTTAGTCTCTGACCTTAAGAAACTTACATTCAGGGGGAAAGGGAAAAGTGGAAGGGCATATACACAGGTAAGTCAATGTAAAATATATACAAATATAAAGTACAAAGTAATTTTGAGAGGGTACAGTAAAGTTGGGGGAATTGGGAATGTCCTCTTGTAAGAGATGCTCTTAGGCAGACCTTGAAGGGAGAGACATTACCAAAAAAAAGATGGCACTGTTTATGCTCTTAGTGATTAAGTACATTGACCATGTGGCCTGAGCAATAGCATATAGACCTCCTGCATCTATTACCATGGTTATCCAATTCTTTCAGACCATAGACCACCAACAGCAAGGGGGAAATATCTTATCATTTATCTCCTCTACTCGATCTCTTTTGCCACAATCATAGCTTGTGTGTGTGTGTGTTCTGTATATTTTCATAGTATACAACATAATGTACTAGAGATTCTTTGTATTTCCAGAGCTTAGCAAAATGCCTACCACAGAGTCTGCTTCTAGTAAATGCTTAGTTGGTTAGTTAATTAAAAGAGCACTAATGTCAGGGCATAAGACCTGAGTTCCATTTCTGATTTTGACATTTGCCACTGTGTTACCTAGGGAACACCATTAATTTGTTGAAGCTCAGTTTTATTTCTATAAAAATAGAAGACAATAATGCTTATTGTACTTACCTCTATAAGAACTCTCTATTAGTGCCGAGGTCCTTCAAATGATCCTATTTGTAGATGATCAGAACACTGCAGAGCCTCTTGAATGAAATCCCATAAATAATCACAAAATCACAGAGTTTGAAGGAGGCTCAGAGGACATCTAGTCCATTCAAGAGATGTCAGGCTAACTATGCATCCTGGAAAAACCAAGTGGATGAAGAATGCTTATCCTGGAGATTATGATATGCAATTGGGCAGATACCCCACGGAGCTAAATAAGTATAAATGTCTTAGGGGAACACTATGGATGGACAATAGGAGAGTATGCTATATTGCCGTTGAGAAATTCTCTTAATGACCCTAAGTTTCTTCATGTCAATATCTTCTGGTGATGCCATATGACTAATAAGTCATGTCATTGTGGTTGTGGTTCAAAGAACCCAAGTTGAAGGTCAGCCAAAGGACAATGGAAAGGTACATAGTAGATGGGAGAGGTCTATAACACATTAACACACTAAGAATTGTGCAGGAAAACTATAAAAGTAAGTAATGTTGATTGTATAGTCAGAGTGTGTGCTCCATTGGTATCCATGCAATGTCAACACAACTAGAACAAGTCCCCTAAAATGTTTGATGGACCCACTATGGGGCATTTGTGGAAGGAAATAAATAAGGCCTTATATAGTTCACTTGGGATGAAAATGCACAGATAGCCTGATTGGGATCTGCACCACTGGGAAGAATGCCCACATAAATGAGATCACACATCCATTAAAAAAAATATCAAAGTACCACCCACCATTCTTGTTTGTGATGAGGAAAGGATTTTGTAAATGTTAAGTGAATTTAAGTTCATGGATCAGAGAATCTAAGAGCCAAAAGGGATTATCTAACACAACCCCCTCATTGTTTAAATGTGGAAACCAAAACCCAAAGAGCTTATCACACAGCTAATTAGTGGCAGGACTGAAGCTCAAACCCAGGCTTTCTGAATCCTAGTTCAGGCTCATTTTAGCTAATCGATTGATAGTATTCCATAATCGACTTGCCCATAGACCACCTGGAGAATGCTTTCACCACTAATGGTCCCCACAGTATATTTTGTGACCCATTCCTCTGAAAGCCAAATGGAGCTGCTTGTTCTTACATCTTGATACCTACAATCTTTTGGATATCACCTATGCCTAAAAATGGGGAGCCCCCCAAAAAAGGTAATTTAGTATTTTCATATACAAATCAGGTATCACGAGAAGCACAATGATGTAGCAGATCAATGGAAGCAAATTCAAATTCCAAAAGGACCCATTAAGCCATATGTGGGCAACTAGGTGGAGTAGTGAATAGAGTGCTGAGCCTGGAATCAGGAAGACTTCTCTTTCTGAGTTCAAATCTGGCCTCAGACACTTACTAGCTGTGTAACTCTGTCATTCAGCCCTGTTTACCTTAGTTTTCTCACCTATAAAAAGAGCTGGAGAAGGAAATGGCAAAACATTCCAGTATCTCTGACAAGAAAACTCCAAATGGGGTCACAATTGAAAAGTAACTGAACAACAACAAATCATACATAAGGATTAAGTGGGCCACTTAGTGGCTCAGAAAATGACACATGAACATTATCTAAGTTTCATTGCACTTTTGTTTTGTTGAATATCGATCAGTTACACTTTAATCTAGTTCAGGAGGAATGTTGTTGGCTTCAGAATCAGGAAGACTTATGTTCAAGTCCCACTTCTGACACATATTGGCTATGTGACCCTGAGCAAGTAATTTTTATCATTTAGTCATTTTTCAGTTGTGTCTGACTCTTCATGTCTCCATCTGGGGCTTTCTTGGCAAAGGTACTAGAGTGGTTTGCTATTTCCTTTTACAGATGAGGAAACTGCAGCAAACAAGATCAAGTGACTTTCCTGGGGTCATATGTAAGCGTCTGAGGCCAGATTTGAACTCAGGAAAATGAGTCTTCCTGACTCCAGGCCTGCCACTCTATCCTGTGCCACCTAGTTGCCCCATAGGCAAGTAATATTAGTTTTTAACACTTAGACATTGCATTAAAATTTGCCAAGAACTTTATGTAAATTGTCTCATTTGTACCTTATCATGACCCTATGAAGCAGAAGCTTTTATTATCCCCTTTTTACAGATTAGGAAACAGGCTTGGAGAGGTCAGGCAAATTATTCATGGTCACCCAGCCAGGAAGTGTCGAAGGCAAGATTTGAACTCAATTTTTCTTGACTTCAAGTCCAGAACTCCATCTACTGTGTCACTTATATATAAATCATTGTAATAGTAATGGGAATTTGAAGATCTTCCCTGCCCCTTAATAAGCCTAAGGGGATTTGAAAACTTGCCCTGCTTAGAAGATTTTTCCCATCCCCCTTAATAGGCTGAATGCAACAACATGGAACCTGTGCTGGGAGAATTTGCTGAAGGATTGAGCAGAAACCACAGGAAGCTGGGAGTCAGAGCAGTTAAAGACAGAGGGAGAAGAGGGTGCACCTAGGCAGACAGCTAGGCTTGAGAATGTTGATTTCTGGGAAGGTTAAAGGATGGTACAACTCTTTGTGCTGTTATGGTGTGTTAACTTCTTTGCTACTGTGATGGATTCAGCTTTCTGGTTTGGGGATTCATTTTCTGGTGTCTGAAAAAATGTTTTGCTTCTGTCTTCTATATGAAGAGTCTGTTATATTTTGCAA
This sequence comes from Petaurus breviceps papuanus, assembly GCF_028583685.1. NCBI lineage: Eukaryota > Metazoa > Chordata > Mammalia > Diprotodontia > Petauridae > Petaurus > Petaurus breviceps. Next base: position 3,278,782 of record NW_027185616.1, on the reverse strand, counting down.
TTGAACACTATGCTGGCATATTCATAGTCACCATAGGTGCTATGAATATTGTGTTGGTGCTACAATCATCAATCTAACCCAGTCCCAGATAGGTTGTCCTAGAAATGATATATAAGAGTAGGTATTCATGGTGATCTCAGTTATAGTTCCATCATATTTGTATCTCTGCAAGATGGGCTCTTAATACATGCTTGTTGATAGATGGTACATAATTCTCTACTTCTCCACCCCTCAACCCTGTCCACGGGAGATAAATTACAGGCTTTGTTTGAAGCCTATGATGAATTTAGCTGAAATTCTGCACCTGCTTTCTCTTTGTACCTCAGGGTTTCACTTGTGAGCTTTTTGTTCATTTTGTCCTTCTCACCTCCAGATCTCTATTTACATATCTCATCATGGAACTGCCAACCTTCAACTCTCCACCTCTCTGAAGATCTAATCTAAAGGCCTCTGAATTCTTCTACTATGAAAAGGTACTTTGGTCCTACCATAGAAGAATATGCTTCTTCTTAGAAAATAAACCAGAGGGGCAGCTAGGTGGCACAGTGAATAGAGCACCAGCCCTGAAGTGTGGAAGACCTGAGTTCAAATCCAGACTCAGATACTTTACACCTACTAGCTCTTTGACCTTGGACAAGTCACTTAACCCCAATTGCCTTGCATTCCCCCCCTCCAAAAAAAGAAAAGAAAAGAAAAGAAACAAGACTATAAAGTGAACTGGAATTGGAGTTCAAATTCCTCAGTTCAAATCTTGGCCCTGGTACTTATTAGCATGGTAACCTTGGGAAAGCCACTCCTCTGTTTAAAATAAAGGAGGAAAAATAAAATAAAAGAGGAAAGGGGACTTTGAACACATGATTGCTTAGAGTCCCTTACAGCTCTAAAAACCATTTCAATGTAATTCAAATGGCACCTACAAAAACTGTACACACGCAACCAATGTCATCTTCTCTTAGAGAAGGAGAATGATCAGACAAATGACTAGTCATATAGTTTAGTTAGGTCAGGTGGTTAGAGCAGCCATGTCAGGAGGTATGTTTCCCCTATTACACTGTGAATTCCTTGAAATAGGGAATGTTTTGCTTTGTTTTGTTTGGGGGCCTTTCTTATATTCCCTGAGCAATGTACTTGGTACATAGTAGGTGCTCAATAAATGCTAGTTGACTGACTAGTTGACACAGGATCATCATTTTGCTTCCTGGGCAGGCCGGTTAACTTTTACTCCTTACCCAACCAGCTGCCTCACAGTTTTGTGCCAACCCTCTCAAAGGGTGGGATGGCATGGTGCGGGGGAGTGGTATTGCAGATGGTTCAGCAAAATCTGTCTCTACTACTGGAAAAATAACACAGAATCCATCTACTCATCAAGAATTGGGAAACATTGTCTTGTTGCATGAAACACCTTACAAACAGGTACATTCTAGGTTCTCACCGTGCCCCTCTGGAAATGAGGGTGCTTTCCCTAGAAGCACTATTTCATCCATAGAACTTATATTTTTCTCCTTCCAATGACTTCTCTTATATGGGATAGATTTTTTTATTTTTTAAGGCCTGGAATTTTATGTTGTATCACACTCCATTTTCATAGCTGGCTCTATTCTCCCTGCTGGCAGTGTTGTCTGGCCCCCCTCGGCTGGATGCTCTCAGGGACTGATACCATTTGGAGGCGGGGTGGAGGCGAGCAGCAATTGATACTTGCAAGCCTTCTAATTCTCTGTTTCTCTCTTCCAAGGATTCCTCTGTTGATGGTGGCTGTAAAGCAGGTTTGCTGCCTACATGGAAGTTTATTGCTCCCACATCCCTCTGTGTTAGGAATCTCTGCCACCATCCTGCTGTCCCCAGAAAGATACAAACACACCCCCTCAGCCAGGATTCAAAATGCCTTATCATTGTAATTTAATGACTAAGCAGGTGTTGTGTCTCAGGCCCAGGCTGGCTTTCTGAGCAGGTCAAATAGGCAGTATGATTTCAGTGACATGAGTAAGCCTATGCTCCTTCCCTCTAAGTCCTACCATCCTCTATCTCTGAAATCCCTTTAGCAGAGTGTACCATGGGGACCAAAGCCAAGGGCTAGCCTTGATGATGGGGCCTATCTTCTATTTTTCTTTTTCACAAGATGGATAGATGAAGGGGCAAAGGGCTTTGTGAACCTCTTCTATCAAAGAATGGATTGTAGACTACTATGGACATGAGTGTCATTATAACACCAGATTGAGCCTAATAATGAAATCAACAAGAATAAATGGAGAATGGGGCAGTACTGAGTCTCTTAGAATCAGGAAAACCTGCATTATAGTCCCAAACATCCTGGTGGTATGATTTTGGGAAAATCATTTGGTACCTGAGCATCTCTTCAGAGAGGTTAAGTTGCAGAGAAGGTGATAATCTACATGTGGAGAGGTCATTTCCTCATCAGGAAGATTTTACACCAATGAAATCCTAAGTCTAATTTAAAAGGGGAGGGGGGGAAGATGAGTAAATGACCAAACTAGAACTCCAGAAATGTGGATTTTAGTCCCAGATCTGCCACTATCATCTGGATCAAGACACTTTGCATTCTTGAGTCTCAGTTTTCCTATCTATAAACTAAGGAGGTTAGATAAAATTACATACAAGTTTCCTTCCAACTCCTAAAAATATTCATGTTATTTGTTGGCACTTTGAAAACAACTTCAAAGTCATTGATACTTTTTAGTGAGTTTACTTTGAAAAATACTTTTGTTAATCTTTTGTTTTTACATTGCCAAAATTTCTTTCTGTTTCCTTCTTCTCTGTCCCTTATGGTAGTAAGGATACCTTATGACTTTGGGCAAATTATTAAATCTCTCTAGGTTACAGCTTCTTCACTATAAGATCACATAGTTATCATAGATAATCTCTAAGGTCACTTCAAAGTCAAGATCAATGATCCTATGACCCCTGAACCAAACTTCCATATTCCCACTTCTGCATCTTTGCTCCTACCCTCTGTAATCTAGTTAAACTGTCCTCTTTGTTCTTTATATAAGACTCCATCTTTAATTGGGGTGGAGGAGGCAGAACCAAGATGGCAGAGTAAAAGCAGGAACTTGGCTGAGCTTCCACTCCAACCACCTCAATACCTATAAAATATGACTCTAAACAAATTTTAGAGCTACAGAACCCACAAAACGACAGAAAGAAACAAATCTCCTGCTGAAAACAACCTGGCAGGCCAACAGAAAGGGTCCATCACACTGATCTGGGAGCTTAGCACAGTCCCACATGAGCTGCCCGGGGCCCAGACCCAGGGCAGCCCCGACCAGTGGCACAGGCCAGAGAGCAGACTTCAGGAAAGCGAATCACCAGCAGCTGTGGAAGTTTCCAGACTTCTCAACCCATAAATGCCAAAGAGAAAGTAAAAGGTCAGTAGGGAACTCTGTTGGAACTGTGTGGAGAAGAACCTAGTCCAGCCCCTGCCCTCAGGGAGACAGGTGGAGGGTGTGTGGCTGCCTCTGGAGCTCCTGGCCTTCAGATCTTAGGGGGACCAAGCAACCATTCAGAGGGTATGTTCACAGTCCCGGGTGGTGGTCCTGGGGTGTGTGGCCAGCGTGCCAGAGCTTGTGCTGGCTGTACAGAGGGCGCCCTCCTCAGACAGCTCTCTCCACTCTGGAAGCAGAGTTCTATCATGGCAAAGAGCCCAAAAGTCAAGTAATTGGCTGGCAAGATGAGCAAGCAGAGGAAGTGCAATCAGACCATAGAATCCTTTTTTGGGGGACAAAAAGGATCAAAACATGGAACCAGAAGAAGTCAAAACTCCTGCATCAAAAGCTTCCAAGAAAAATATGAAATGATTAAAGGCCATGGAGGAGCTCAAGAAGGATTTTGAAAATCAAGTAAGAGAAGTAGAGGAAAAATTGGGAAGAGAAATGAAAATGATGCAAGAAAATCATGAAAAGCGATTCAACAGCCTGCTAAAGGATACCCCCCAAAATATTGAACAAAATAACACCTTAAAAAATGAACTAACTAGGGGTGGCTAGGTGGTACAGTGAATAGAGACTGGCCCTGGAGTCAGAGGCACCTGAACTTAAAACCAGCCTCACATACTTAACTGTGTGACCTTGGGCAAGTCACTTAATCCCAATTGCCCTGCCTTCCCCCCTCCAAAAAGAAAAAAAAATAGACTAACTCAAATGGCAAAAGAGGTCCAAAAAGCCAATGAGGAGAAGAATGCCTTAAAAAGTCAAATTGCCCAGATGGCAAAGGAATTTCAAAAACTCACTGAAGAGAATAATTCCTTCAAAATTAGATTGCAGCAAGTGGACGTTAACAACTTTACAAGAAATCAAGATATTTGGGGCGGCTAGGTGGAACAGTGAATAGAGCACCAGCCCTGCAGTCAGGAGGACTTGAGTTCAAATTCAGCCTCAGACACTTAACACAAAAACTAGCCATGTGACCTTGGGCAAGTCACTTAACCCCAATTGCCCCCCAAAAAGCAAAAAAAAAAAAAAAAAAGAAATCAAGATACTATAAAACAGATCCAAACAAATGAAAAAATAGTAGGCAATGTAAAATATTTCATTGGAAAAAACACTGATCTGGAAAATAGAATCAGGAGAGATAATTTAAAAATTATTGGACTACCTGAATGCCATGATCAAAAAAAGAACCTAGAAATCATCCCTCAAGAAATTCTCAAGGAAAAATGCCCTGATACTCTAGAACCAGAGTGCAAAATAGAAATTGAAAGAATTCACCAATTGCCTCTTGAAAAAGATCCCAAAAAGAAAACTCCTAGGAATATTATAGACAAATTCCAGAGTTCCCAGGTCAATGAGAAAATATTATAAGCTATCAGGAAGAAATAATTTGAGTACTGGGGAAACACAATCAGGATAACACAAGATCTAGCAGCTTCAACATAAGGGATCAATAGGCTTGAAATATGATATTCTGGAAGTCAAAGGAGCTAGGATTAAAACCAAGAACCACCTAACCAGCAAAACTGAGTATAATGCTTCAGGGGAAAATATGATCATTCAATGAAACAGATGACTTTCAAGTATTCTTGTTAAAAAAAAAAACCAGAACTGAACAGAAAATTTGACTTTCAAATATAAGAATCAAGAGAAGCATGAGAAGGTAAACAGGAAAAGAAATCATAAGGAACTTATAAAAGTTGGACTATTTACATTCCTACATGGAAAAACAATCATTGTAACTCATAAGACTTTTCTCAGTATGAGGATAGTTGAAGGGAATGTATATGTATATATACATATATGTATGTATAGCAGAGTATATGTGTGTATATGTGTGTACATGTATACATAGAGGGCACAGGATCAGTTGAATAGGAAGGGATGATATCTAAAAACTAAAATTAAGAGGTAAGAGAGGAATATAATGGAAGAAGGATAAAGGGAGAGATAGAATAGGGTAAATTATCTCATATAAAAGAGGCAAGAGGAAACTGTTTCAATGGAGGAGAAGAGCAGGAAGGTTAAAGGGAATGGGTCAACCTTATTCTCATTGAATTTGGCTTAAGGAGGGAATAACATACACACTCAATTGGGTATCTTACCCTACAGGAAAGTAGGGTGGAAGGGGATAAGAGGGGGGATGATAGAAGGGAGGGCAGATTGAGGGAGAGGGTAGTTAGAAGCAAACACTTTTGAAAAGGAACAGGGTCAAAGGAGAAAATAGAATAAGTGGGGGGTGGGACAGGATGGAGAGAAACACAGTTAGTCTCTCACAATATAACTACTATGGAAACGTTTTATGTAACTACACATGTACAACCTATAATGAATTGCTTGTCTTCCCAGTGGGGGTGGGTGAGGAGGGAATAAGGGAAAGAATCTAGAAATCAAAGTTTCAAAATCAAACGTTAAAAAAGTGTAAAAATTTGTTTTTTACATGCAACTGGGAAGTAAAGTATACAGGCACTGGGTTTATAGAACTCCATCCTACCCTACTAGAAAGTTGTGGGGAGGGTTAGGGGAGGATATAGGAGAGAGCATATTGGGGGAATGGATATTCAGTAAGCTTGATATCTTGGGGTGGGGGTAGGGGAAAGATGGGGAGATATTTGTAACTCAAAATCTTGTGGAAATGAGTGTTGAAAACTAAAAATAAATAAAAGATTTTTTTATAAAAAGACTCCATCTTTCATCTCCGTGCTTTTGTACTATCCATCTCCTATGCCTGGAATTCACTCCCTCCTCATCTTTACCTCAGAGAATCCCTTTTTTTCTTTCAATACCCAGCTCAAGTACATCTTCAAAAATGAGGCTTCTCCTGATCTTAGTGAGAGCATCTTCTCTCCCAAATTCCCTTGTGTTTAAATAATTTATTTTTATTCTCTGTGTATTTGTTCTATATGCAATATGAACATAATATGTATATATATATATTCATGTATTATATACATATACACACATGTACTTCTTGTTTATATAGTTTTAGTTTTTATTCCATGAGAGCAAGGAGTGTTTTATTTTTGCCGTTTTATCTACAGAAACTAGTGAAGTGACTGGAACCTAGCAGGAATTTAGCAAATGTTTGATTGAATGAATGAGCAATCCTCCTAACTAGATGGCTCCTCTCCAACTGTTGTAATCCTACAAATTCTTAAAATCACAAGCTCATAGAAGAATGTTAGAACTGAAGAAGCCCCAACTGACTAGCTAGTTCTTCCTTTCATAGAACAATTAGCCCAACAATGAGGATACTCTCTCCACTGGTGCACATCACAACTCATTCACATCTCCCGACCCCCTGTGATTTTTATCCAAAAGATCAAAGGCCTTAGAGCTGAAAGAGATTGTAGAGAATATTGGTCTATCCCTCTTCTTTTAAAAATAAATACAGGGGCAGGTAAGTAGCTCAGTGAATAGAACACCAGCCCTGGTCAGGAGGACCTGAATTCAATTTCAGCCTCAACATTTCACATTTACTAGCTGTGTTACCTTAGGTAAGTCACTTAACCCCAATTGCCTCACTTCCCCCAGCCATAAAAATAAATACATATGAACTTGAGAAAAAAATGAGACCTTGCTAAAATCAACGAGTTAAATGAAAGAGTTGAGATTTGAATCCAAGTCTTCTGACTTGAAATCAAGAGATCTTTCCAAGCCACCATTCGTTTCTACAAAGGGAATCTAGTTGATGTTCTGGAAACCTTGTTCTTACTCTTTTCATATCTCCTAGCTACCAATACATAACTTAGCCCATTCATCTCTTACCCTTCCAGTAAAAACATTGTTTTTTTTTACAAATAAAAATTAATCAACTTGCCTAAGGACCTAAAATTTATTAGTGGCAGAGACTAGATTAGAACCCAGATGCCCTGGTTTAGGATTATAGGGTTTTGATACAGAAAGGACTTTAGAAATAATGTAATTCAATCTCCTCATTTTGTATGTAAACTCAGGTACAACAAGATTGAGTGGCATGTCCAATCAAGGTCACAGAGGTAATGATCTGGGACTCATACAGAGGCCTTCTTACTTTTATTTCAGTGTTCTTTCCAATTCACCATTCTTTCTTTGCTCACTTCAATTTCCTCTTTCTTGTCTTCATTTTCCCCCATGAAGATTTTCCTGCATGTTCTAATCTATAAAGATCTCTCCCCCTGAAATTCTTTAACCTTGCCAATGGACCATTTGTTTGGCAATTATTTGTGTAGTGTTTTAAGACATCTCTCACATCGTTGTTGTAAATGTTAGTTAACTTTTTATGTATTCTTGTATTGTTTCTACACTGAGTGTAATTGTCTTGAAGACAGGCACCATGCCTAGTGGCTCTATAGCAATACTCCCACCTGCCCCTCACTATACACAGACCTTAGAACTTTACATGTAATAATGTGAAAACTACCTAATTGTTTGATGTAGATGAATCAGACAGCAAGATTTCTAAGTTCCACAAGGTGATTTTAAATGTAAAATGAAGGCAAGAATAAGAATGCCCACTTTCAAGGGTGAACACATTTCAGAAAAGAGGGAAAAATAAAAACAGGTTTAATTTGAAGAGGCCGATTCAGGCTCAGTTTAGCTAATTAATTTACCCTGCCATGATCACTGCAGACACATCTAAATTTTGGATTATTTTTGTCTAAGCAAAGTAGTCCTTACCCAAGTCATTCTTTCAGTACTATGCATCTAACAAAATGGACATTAAGTAGATTAAAAAAATTAAAGCAGCTTGTGCGGTATTTTTATGACAAATTGATGTCTTTAAAAACAAAGATAAACAATAGCGGTTTATGTAAGAACAGCATTAAAACCAGTTAAATTAATTGATTTGTGCATTAAGATCAGCCAATGAGTTAACTGCTTCTAATTTAAACGTAGAAAAGAAGTTTAAATGGCTTTCTAGTATCTGGAAATGCTAAGTTAGCTTGTAGTTCTTTAAGAGGTGCCCTAATTCCACCTCTAGCTCACAGAAGACAATGAATTCATTGAAGAAAATGTGTCAGAAATACAGAATGTGGTCCCACTTCTAATCAAGTTTTTTTTTTTTAAATCAGCAATAGCCACTGTGAATTACCTGACAGTTCCTTAAAAAAGGAAGAAATTTGTCTGACATCAAGATCAAAATTGGGGCAAAATTGTCAAGTCTAGAAAATTTTTCTTCACATCTCTTCAGCTCCCCTTTTCAGAGCCTTTTCCTTTTTCTTACAAACAATGATTCCCGGTAAGCCTTCTATCCCCACTTTCACAACATAATTCTCTTTTGTTAGAAAGAAAATGGACGAGACAGTAGGACATTATTTCTTCAGTATGAAATTTAAAGTATCATCTTCCTCCTAAAGGAAGGAAAAAACAAAGAAGGAAGGGATGAAGGAAAGGAAAGAGGGTAGAGGGGGAAAGGGAAAGAGGAGGGAAGGAACAAGACATGCCAAGGTGAGTAGCCAAAGGAATGATTTACTGATGGTGGGATCTCCAATATTATGACAGCTACAAATCTACTATCTTTTCAGGACAGAAGAACTTTCCTGCTTCAGGAAACTAACCCAGAGAAAAAGGCAGGACAAGGTGAGGGAGGGAGTAGTTTCAAAGAATGTGGAAGAAGCCAGGCAAGAAGTACCAAGATCTGAAACTTTGGTTGTGTGTAACTTTGGAGCCCAGAGAGGAAAGACTCCATTCCATCTGACAATTTGGAAAGACAGGCAAGACTTTCCCAGGCATCACCCTGAAGGTCATAAATAACACTATTCTAAAATGATTTTGATGAAGATGGTTCCATATGCAAGGGAGAAGTAGAGGGACTTAGTTTCCTTCCCAACCTCAGCTGATGTAATAACATTGACAAGGTGATATTTTACCAAGATGTTAAAACCTGGTGACCCCTTTAGAAGTATGAACACTGAGTGAATTGGAAGGAGCAACCCCACTGGCTGACAGAAGATGTCCTTGCCCCTCAGAGCTCCTTAAAAAACATTTTGAGAATCAAGTAGAAGTAGATCTGGGGCCAACAGTGGTGGAAGAATCTAGTTCCTGAAAAGAAATTCCCAGGGAAGAAAAAGGGGGAAGAAGTTTCTTTCTCTTCCTCTCCCCATCAACCATGTCATGTTGATATCACTTGGCTAGTAGGAGACAAACAAGGAGCAGAGACACATGTTCTAGCCAGACAACGATACAGAGAAGCAATCAGTAGCTTCAGGGAGTAGGACTTGTGGCAGTGGAAGAAAGATCCCAGCTATGAATTAAAGTAAAGTAGTTCTAGCAATCAAGAATTAGACTACCTTGTGTAATGCCAAGCAAAGGCAACTTCCCAAGGTTCAAAATACCAGCATAGGTGTTCTCCATTTTATTCAGGGACAAATTAAGAACAGAGAGAATCAAAATTTAGCATAATTCAAAATATAGCATTTATCAAGTGTGATTCAATAATCTCCAAGTACTAACCCCCCACACACATTACATTCATTTAATCAATCCCAAAGACCCTCTTCTAAGTACTACTCCACCCCTAGGCTGTACATTCATTTAGTCAACCACAAAGCCCCTCTTCTCAAATGGAGATTAGTTTCCAATCATAAGTAAAGTACATTCATTTGTTCAGTCACAGAGCACAAAAAAGGTCAAAAGTTCCCCACCCTTGGATCACAATTGAATCTACCCCAGAGTTACAACAAGCTTAAGCACAGCATTTAATACCCAAAGAGAGGTCTTTTCTTCATCTTGACAGGAGGCAAGTTCTCAGCAATCTTTGTTCCTGGGGAGACAAAGCCTAGCAAGGCCACAAGATACATTGTCAGTGTCTTCAAGAATTCACTCTCTGTCTGCAGAACAGTCTCAGTAGCTCTGAACCAACAGCAAGGTTCCAGAACCTCTGCAACAACAGCACTGTCCTCCACCAGTGGACAAATCTGGCAAAACAACATCAAAACAAAGTACCAGCATAACAACCATGTTTCCTCAGTCCTTGGCAGCTCTGGGTGGCAGCTCTCAAAAGTCCTGGGCAATTCAAAGTGGCCCTCAGCAATCCTCTCAGTCTCTCTCTGCCTCCAAGATACTGCTTCCAAAAAGTTCTTCTGTCCCTCTCTTTTTTTGTGTCTCTCTAAATTTACGTCACCAGCTCCTCCCAGTTTAGCAATCTCTTTTCACATCACCAAGTCCATCCCACAAGTGGAATTCACAGGCTCTGGGTTTTAACACGATCAAACCAAAAACCAAGCCAATACAGGGGGATCTTCAAATTTCATTACTATTACACCTTGGGAGGCAAGCAGGGCAACCCGAGTAGAAGAGACACTGTGCCCAAAGCAAAGCCTTCATCAAAAGAGAAAGGTCACTGAGGCCTTGCAGTTCCAGAGTTGTTTGACCACATGTATGATCCACTACCATTATGCCTTAGGCTATTTTCACATATGTTGTATGTTGCCCCAGATTTATGGATGAATGTTCTGTAGCTACTGTTTATTCTGCATCATCTTGTCATTGGCTAACAACTGTGTCTACTGGCTGACTATTGATGAGAGGCACACCCCTTGGGGTTCATGAGCTATGCTTTTAGGAGCATAGACCCATAGAGTGTACTCTCTAACCCAAAGCAGCAGCCACCTTCTAGGACCCAATCTGTGAGTATGAATAAGTATCATCAGGAGAAAAAATCCTCCACTTTTCTAGCAAGAGGAAGGAGGTATGCTGCACTGGGAGTCCCCATCTGGCTGCACATACAGAATGGACAGAAGTAATGAGAGACTGAAGGGAAACCAGGAGGCTGAAGAACTGGCATGTCTTGAGGTGAAAAGGGCCTGACCTAAGATGGTGGCTGTGGGAATACAGAAGAAAATGTGACTCCAAGAGATAATTGTTAAGGAAGAAATGAAAGGATTGGTTCACAGCTTGGCTATAAAGAATAGACGTCAATCAATTGATAAATAAGTATTTATTAAACATGTGATGTTTCAGGAACTGTGTAAGACATTAGGGTCACAAATATGAAGAATGACACAATGTTTATTGTCAAGGAGCTCACATTCTAATGAGGGGAGACAACAAATACATATATAAATATAGATAGCACAAATGTAAAGCTAATAAATACAAACATAGAAACAGCTAAATGCAAAGTGTGCTGTGCCAGGACACTAGCAATGGGGGCATCAGGAAAGTCTTTGTGGAGAAGATGGCATTTAAAAGGCATCAAAGGGAATTACTCTGAAGAGGTAATAAGGGATTGAATTCAAGCTCATGAGATGGCCAGTGCTAAGCTATGGAGCCAGGGTATAGTGTGTCCTATTTGGGGAGCAGAGAGAAGGCTGGTTTGGCAGGAAAGAATCAAAGATGAGTAAGGGTCTAGCCTGCAAGTGGAAACTGAAATATATCTCTGATGGTCAAATTCTCTGCCAGGGGAAGAGCTTCAGCATAGTGAAGATTAAGTTCTATTCATCCTGGGACTCCCTGGATTTCAAGTCCCTCCATACTCTGGTGGCACCTGAACCACCCAACAGTAGAAAGAGTACTTAATTTAGAGTCTGAGCTCTTAATTGAATTCCAGCTCTGTAACAAGGGGCTCGTGGCACAGCAGATAGAGTACCAGGCCTGAAGTGAGGAAGATTCATTTTGCCGAGTTCAAATCCAGCTTCAGAAATTTATTAGCTATGTGACCTTGAGCAAGTTACTTAACCTTGTTTATACTTAACTTGTTTGTTATTTAACTTTGAACTGAGGCTCCTCATCTGTTAAATGAGCTGGAGGAGGAAACTACTTTTGTATCTCTGCCAAAAAAACCCAAATGGGGTCATGAATTGTCCAGCACAACTCAACAACAACAATAAAAAAAGTGTGACCCTGGGTACATCACAAACATGTTGTGCCTGGAGGGGTTGCACTAATTCATTTCAATTCAATAAACATTTAAGTAACTACTATGTCCCAGGCACTGTTCTAATCCCTGAAGATACAAAAAGAGTCAAAAGACAGTCCTGCCCTCAAGAAGCTTACAATATTACAATACAATGGGGGAGACAATATGCAAACAAATACATAACAAAGCAAGCTGTATATAGGATAAACAGGAGATCATCAATATAGGAATTCTTATTGAGGGGTTAGGGAAGGCTTCCTGGAGGAGGCAGGATTTTAGCTAGAAGGAGGGAGAGCATTCCAGATAAGAGAGAAAGTCTTGTTCATGAAACACTGAAGACGCCAGTGTCACCAGATTGAGAGTATGTGTTGGAAGTGAGGTGTGGCTGAAGTCCCTTCCAGTTATAAATCTCTGACGTCAAGAATTGTGACTGCATTAGAGTTCTGAGGTCTTTCAGTACCCAGTACTCTTTTTACTATTTCACTTTGACTCCAAGGGCATTCCATATTTATACTGAAGACCGAATCATGAATGTGCTAAGTTCTACCTAGTACATTCTGTTTATAATGCAGGGAAAGTATGTGATATAATTTAGAAATATTTCCATAATCTTAAATGGTTAAATTTTTATTGCTATGTAAAGGGGAAAACTTCAGTTATCTAGAAAACTTATTTATGTGGAATAACAATGGTTAAGTGAGGTTTGACTGTATTTGTCTACAATGTAATTTGTGTTCTATGTGTCTAAAAAAATCTGATGGCAAAAATAAAAAAAATGAGAATGAATCTTCCCAAATTCCAGGAACAGGCCAATCATGAGCATGTCTCCAAGTCTGATCTTATTCATTCTTAGAATCCTTTCTTCACCACAAAAAAATAAGGCAGTGCAGGGAATTCCTAAAACCTCAATTCAAATAGAATTGCTGTCAGAGCCCACTCCAGGTCAAATATGCAACTGCTGATCCTGACTGTGAAATTAATTCTGGTCTAATCCTGAAGGTGACATGAAGGGAAAGATTTGTTATCTGTGTCCATGCTGGAGATCTGGGTAATAAACACTCACTGAGAGCACAACATTTCAGCTCAGAGACCAATGGTGTTTTTCAAGCCCATTTCACCATTGGTAGGCCCACACACTATGACTAAAGTACTTTCCATGGTGAGAAAGACAAGATCTTAGAGGCTGACCTCAATTTTCTCAGTACTATACTGAATTTCCTGGCACCTTCCCTCAGATTCACTAACAAATAAAAAACATCTTGGGGATGACGCAAGATGAAACCTAGAAAGGAACAAAATAAGTGGCAACAAGTGGAGCTTTCTCACTTCAGCCATCATCATAACAACTGTTATGTGTAATGAAGACCATCCTAGTGAGCATGATCAATGCTACACTCCCTGGATTCCAATCAACATGCAAGAACTCTGGGGGCTGCTTTACTGACGTATGCAACTTGGTTAAGAGCTCGGACTTTAAGATAACTCGGTCCCCTCAGTGGTTGGAGCCAGAAGAGCTAATGACTCAGTGGAGATGTAAAACTGACCAACTCCATCCTCAAATGGTTTGGGTGAGAGAAGAGTGAGGTTCAGCTCCTGTCCCCAGGGCAGCAGAGGTGGTACTGTCTGCAGTTGCTACTGCAGTGGGTGCTTTCGAAACTTCTGGCCCACAAATCATGGGGGGACCAAGTGGCTGACTGGAGGGCAATTGCTGAAATCTCTTTGCTGGCAGTGAGGCAGGTGCTTTACCCTGCTTGGATCTAAGTTAGTCTTGGGTGGTGGTCCTGGGGTGAGGAACTCTAGTGAGGCAGAGCCTGTTGAGACTGTGGAGAGGCAGTCATCCTCACAGTTCTGAGGCAGGTACCTGGAAGGAGCCCCAAGAACAGCTGCACAAAACCCCAGAAATCTGGAACACAGCACTCTTCATTCTAAAATTAGAGTTCTACCATGGCAAAGAGCTCAAAACTCAAGTAACTCACTGGCAAGATGAGCAAACAGAGGAAGCAAAAACAAACTATGGAATTGGTTTTTGGTGACAAAGAGGATCAAAACATTGAACCAGAAGAAGACAGCAAAGTCCAAACTCCTGTATCAAAAACCTCCAAGGAAAATATGAATTGGTCACAGGCCATGGAGGAGCTCAAGAAGGGTTTTGAAAATCAAATAAGAGAAGTAGAAGAAAAATTGTGAAGAGAAATGAGAATGATGAAAGAAAATCATGAAAAGAGAGTCAACAATCTGCTAAAGGGGATCCAAAACAATTTTGAAGAAAATAACACCTTAAAAATAGACTAACTCAAATGTCAATGAGGAGAAGAATGCCTTAAAAAAAGAAAAAGCAATCTAACTCCTATCATTAGAGGCCAGGCTCACTCAGTACTTAACTCGGTCCAAACTACATGCCTGGGTACAGAGCAGAGAGCCCCTTAGTAGAGAATGGAGTGATAAAGTGCCCCAGATCCAGTGGGCCCAGGAGTTCTTTAATGTTAAACATATATACACTACTTGAAGGAGGGCAAAGTACTTCACCATAAATTATGTTTTGATTCTCCCAATACCTCTATAGAGTAGGTTCTTTTTGGTGATTAGTCTATAATTTCACTGGATGTAAAGGATTCTAAGAATGAGGAAATTTCTACCAGTGAAGATCAGTAAGTGGTCTGCATTATAATGTCAACTGTCTAGAATTCAAAAAGGTTGAGGATTATGCTAGATTCTTACAGTCAGTAAGTGTGTCAAGAACAGGACTTGAACCTAGGTCTTCCTGACTCCAGGAACAGCCATCTCCAAGTATATACTGCCTCTTCATTGCCACAGCTATCATTAGCCCCATTTCACAGATGAGCAAACAGATTCTTCAAGGACAAGTAGGTTTGCTCCTTCTCCTCTTTCTCCTTTTCCAACTCCTTCTCTTCCTCTTCCTCCTCTTCTTCCTCCTCCTCCTGCTTCTTCCATTCCCTTGGTCCAGACCATCTTGGTGCCTCTTTTGTGAAGCTACAACTGAGGAGACCCCAGACTCTCCACAGCAGACCAGAAGCCTAAGAAGGAATCAAGACTAAAAACATTGCCCAGGTTAATTTAAAGGTGTCAGGACAAGATGACTTGGTGGTACAGTTTAAGATTTAAAGGCACACCATTTAGGAAACTAATGAAAGCCTGTTGTGAATGAAAGGGTCTGTCAGTGAGGCAGATCAGATTCCAATTTCATGGGCAGCCAATCAATGAAAGACACACCTGCACAGTTGGAAATGGGGGATGAAGAAAGAACTGATGTATTCCAGCTGCAGATGGAAGGAATTTACTAAAAAGAGAAACTGCAACTCTACTCTAGAACTGTGCTCCCAAGGAAAACAAAACATCTGCAATTAGAAAAGCAAGATTTGGTTAATCCAGATTCTGACTACTGCCGTATAGTTTTCTCTCTACTTTGATTGCCTTCCCTCATTACTTTATTGTACATAAAATAGCTAGTACATGTGCATAGGTATAATGTGTTTTTTAAAAAAATTAATGACTAACAGTATGCTTTGATTACCATCAAATAGAGATGGGAAAGGGGAAAAACAAACAGGTTCTCTCAAAATATCTCTTTTCTCCATTAGTGGAATGCTTATTCAACTTTTATCTTTATATTCCGGTAAATTATTTTGCTCTCACTGTTTAACAACACAGACACCAAAAAATCCTCACATACCTCAAATGAATGTTTTTCGTTTATCATTGTAAAACCAAGGATGAATTTAAAACTTTTTTTTTTTTACAAAACTGTTACATGTAGGGAAAACTCTGACTTTCAGTAGGGATAAATGTCTATTAAAAAATATCTTAGAGAGTTTTCCCTTCAAGTCAAATATCTTGTTTAAATAAACTTCTTGCTTAAAAAAACTTTTTTAAAAGGACAAGAGGGTCTGCCCAACATTCATATGCTAAGAAGTGGTGGAGATGAGATTTGAAACAAGATCTTTTCTGACTTCAAGTCCAAAACTTCCAGTTTATTTGGCTTCTTGTAAGATTCAGTTCAAATCTCACTTTCTATAAAAGGCTTTTCATAATCACCTAATCCCTTTTTGGATCACCTTCCATCGACTCTGTATACAGCTGATATATGCCTGCTTATTGACATGACATATTCTCCATTAGACTATAAGCTCCTTGAGGGCAGGAACTTTTATATTTTTTTCTCTTTCTTCATGTACCCATGACTTAACTCAATGCCTGACAAATGTAAGTGCTTAATAAATACTTCTTGACTTGATGACTTTACATTACACCGAGACACCTAAGTCAGGCTTCCTAACTAGAGAAGGACAAATGTGTGTTAAAGTAAAAAAATAGGAAGTTTATAAGAAATCAGGGAACAAAGCATAACAGTGTCACTGAAAGGTCTGATTTTCAAAGTGATTCCACTTATACTAATTCAAACCTAGCAGGAAAGTCAGTCAAAACTCCCATCATTCAAGATCTATTCCTAGAACCTCACAGTGTGGAGAGATTCAAACTTAGTACCAGAACAAAAAAAAATGCTTATACTTGGTGCCCTTCACAATCTTCTTCAGGGCTGATTGTTGATTTGTTTTTCCTTTTTTCCCCCCTCTCTTATCTCAGTAAGACAAGAATTGACTTCAAGAAGATGGCTGAGTAGAAATAGGACTTCCACGCAGCTCCCACTTCCACCTCCTCCAATTCTAAAAAAAAATGACTCTAAACAAACTTTAGAGCTACATAACCCTCAAAACAACAGAGAGAAGCTAACCTCCTAGAGAAGATAGCCCAGCAGGCTAGCAGGAAGGGCCAACACAGCACTCTGGGAGCTGAGCCTGTGTGAGCCCAAGGTTTTAGCCTCAGAGAGGCCACAAACAGCCCTGGCTGGAGAGACTTCAGATCACCAGCAGCTGTGGTGATTTCCAGAATTATCAACCCACAGATGCTAAGGACAGAGTGAGAGGTCAGTGCAGCGTGGACTTTGGGAACCAGGAGTACAGGACTGTGGTCTGGCCTTTGCCCCTGGAGGAAGAAGCAACTGAGGCATGGCAGCCTTGCAGCTGCTGCCACATGGCTGATTCAGAGCTCCTGGACTGCATATTGTAGGGAGACCAAGTGACCAGTCTGTGGGATAATCACTCTTGCTTTAACCTGCTTGGATCTGAATCACTGTCTAGAGTGGACATCCTAGGTTGTGTGACCAGTTTGCCAGACCATGTGGAGGCTTCAGAGAGGGCACCCAACTAATAGCTCCAGCAGCTTCAAATACCCCCGTGATTTGAGACAAAGTTCCCCTCTCTGGTAACAGAGTTCTACTGTGGCAAAAAGATCAAAAGTCAAGTAATTGAGTGGCAACATAAGCCAGCAAAGGAAGCAAAGAAAGCACAGCAATCTAACATTAGACTACTATTTGGGGGACAAAAAGAATCAAAACATAGAACAGAAGGAAGACAGCAAAGTCAGGACTCCTGCACCAAAAGCTTCCAAGAAAAATATGAGCTAGTTACAGGTCATAGAGGAGCTTAAGAAGGATTTTGAAAACTAGATAAGAGGTGGAGGAAAAATTGGGAAGAGAAATGAGAAAGATGCAAGAAAATTATGAAATGAGAGTCAACAACCTGACTGAAGAAAATAATACCTTAAAAAATAGACTAACTCAAATGGCAAAAGAGGCTCAAAAAGGCAACAATGAGAAGAATGCCTTAAAAAGCTGAATTTGCCTGATGGAAAAAGAATCTCAAAAGCTCAATGAAGAGAATCATTCCTTCAGAATTAGACTGGAGCAAATGGAAGCTAGTAACTTTATGAGAAATCAAGATACTATTAAATAGACCCAAACAAATGAAAAAATAGAAGGCAATGTGAAATATTTCATGGGAAAAACCACTGACCTGGAAAATAGATCCAGGAGAGATCATTTAAAAATTATTATACTACCAGAAAGCCATGATCAAAAAAAGAACCTAGAAATCATCCTCCAAGAAATTCTCAAGGAAAATTTCCCTGATGTTTTAGAACCAGAGGGCAAAATAAAGGTTGAAAGAATCTACCGATCACCTCCTGAAAAAGATTCCAAAAAGAAAACTCCTAGGAATATTATAGCCAGGTTCCAGAGCTCCTAGATCAAGGAGAGAATATTACAAGCAGCCAGGAAGAAAAAATTTCAATATTGTGGAAACAAAATCAGGATAACACAGGATCTGGCAGCTTCTACACTGAGGGATTGAAGGGCTTGGAATATGATATTTCAGAGGTCAAAGGAGCTGGGATTAAAACCAAGAATCACCTACCCAGCAAAACTGAGTATCTATCATGTTTCAGGGGAAAATATGGTCATTCAGTGGAATAGAGGACTTTCAAGCATTCTTGCTGAAAAAACCAGAGTTGAATAGAAAATTTGACATTCAGATACAAGAAGCAAGAGAAGCATGAGAAGGTAAACAGGGAAAGGAAATCATAAGGAATTTATCAAAGTTGAACTATTAACATTACTACATGGAAAAACAACAATTGTAACTGATTAACTTTTCTCAGTATGAGAATAGTTGAAGGGAATAGAAATGTATATATGTGTATGTGTATGTATACATACATATATATTTCTATATAGGAGGGTATATGGGCATATAAATACATATATGAGTGTGTGCATATATGTGTACAGGTATACATAGATAGAGGGCACAGGACCAATTGAATAGGAAGGGATGATACTTAAAAGGTGAAATTAAGAGGTAAGAGAGGAATATAATGAGAGGAGATGGGGAAAGACAGAGTGGGGTAAATTATCTCAAATAGAAGAGGCAAGGGAAAACTGTTACAATGGAGGGGAAGAACAGGAAGGCAAAAGGGAATGAGTCAACCTTATTCTCATTGAATTTGGCTTAGGGAAGGAATGACATACATACTAAATAGATTATCTCACCCTACAGGAGAGTAGGGGACAAGGGGATGAGAGGGGAGATGATGGAAGGGAGGGCAGGCTGAGGGGAGAGAAGTTGGAAGTACCCACTTTTTTTTATAAGCAATCAGGGTTAAGTAACTTGCTCAAGGTTACAAGGCCAGGTGTTTCTGGGTGGGTGCTAAGTGTCTGAGCCTGGATTCTATCCCCAGGTCATCCTGATACTGGAGCCAGTGCTCTTACTTGCTGTGCTACCTGGCCATGCCGAAGTACCCACTTTTGAAAAAAGACAGGATCAAAGTAGAGAATGGAACAAGTGGGGGGCAGGATAGGATGGAGGGAAATATAGTCAGTCTTCCACAATATATCCACTATGGAAATGCTTTGCATAGCTACACATGTACAGCCTATATTGAATTGCTTATCTTCCCAGGAAGGGTGGGTGACAAGGGAGGAATGGAAAGAGTCTGGAATTCAAAGTTTTAAAATCAAATGTTTAAATATATTTATATATACATATTTATTATTATTATTATTATTATTATTATTATTATTATTATTATTATTATTTTACATGTAACTGGGAAGTAAGATATGCAGGCACTGGGGCATAGAAATCCACCGTGCCCTACTGGAAAGTCAGAGCGGGGATGGAGGAAGATATGGGAGATAACAGATTGGTGGACAGGATATTCAGGGGGATCACTGTTTTGGGATGATGGGTAGAGGAAAATGGGGAGAAAATCTGTAACTCAAAATCTTGTGAAAATTAGTGATGCAAAATAAAAAATAAAAAAGAGAGAAATAAAAAAAGAATTGACTTCAATTCAAACAATAATATTAACTAATATAAGAATAATACTATAGCACCTTAAGATTATCTCAGTTTATCCTCACAACATTCCTGGGAGTTAGGCACTATTATTATCATCATTTTACAGATAAGGACATTGAAGCAGACAGAGGTTAAGGCACTTGTATAGGGCCACACAGCTAGCGAGTGTCTAAGTTCAATTTTGAACTCAGGTCTTCCTGACTGCAGGCCTGGGCCTCTATCTACTGAATTAACTAAATGCTTCTATTGTATTTATATATACTTTTATATTATATATTATATAAATATATTCATATATAATGTGAATATATTTATATTACATATAATATCTTTATAATATAATGTATTTAACATTAATATTACATATAATATATTTATATTATTTATATATAATAAATATATTTATATCATATAGTATATATGATATATTATATATAAAATATAAATACATTTATATTTTACATATAATATAAATCTATTTATGTGTTATATTTATTCTATATTATATGAATACTATCTAAATAAATTATATAATATTTATATGTAGTATTTATATGGCACTTGAAGGTCTGTGAAGTGTTTTATATTTATTATCTCTCACCACAACCCTGTAAGGGAGTTGATATTATCTCCATTTTACAGATGAGGAAACTGATACCAAGGAAAGTTAAACGACTTGCCTAAGGTCACTCAGTAAGTGTCTGAAGCAAATTTTGAAATCAGGTCTTCCTTCCAGCCTTCTATTGGCTATGATGCCACCTGGCTGCTTCAAACATTTATTAAATGGCTACTACACTCAAAGCAGGTCCTAAGAGCTAGGAATCCAAAGATATATTAAGGGAAATGTTTCATGATTTTTTTTTTTTAGGTAGTAATGACATAATCAAAGATAAAAAGAGCAAACAACACACAGGCTACATTGCCTCTCTGTAAGGCCTCAGACAGCCATCTACCTTTCCCTTCCAAACTGTCTGCAGTCTCCTGGGCTGCCCACACCCCCTTTCCACAGAACCTGAAATGCTACCTTGACTGTTCCCGTCCTTGGCTAGCTGTATATTTGTCCGACAAGTAGAAAACCTAGCCAGCCCATGAGAGAAGCTCAAAACCATAGCATTTAGTGTTAGAAAGGACCTTCTAAATCTGTTCCTTGTACAGGTGTGCAAACTGAAACAATGATTCCCCAAGGGAGGTAGTAGAACTGGGTTTCAAACCTGGTCTTTGACTACAAACCTCATGCTCCAGCTTCCTTAGTCAATGCCGCCATTAATCCCCATCCACTAACACAGCCCAAATTTTTAAAAAAGATATTTCCCCCCCTCAGAAGATTTATCAAGGCATCTCCATGTCAAAGAAACTCCATAAAGCATAAATGACTACAGGAAGGTGAACTAATATTGCTACAGACAGGTCATCCAAATTACCCTCTTTTTCAAGTACATTTAGAGTTTGTTTTGGCCCTGATATGGGCTTGTTCTAATTCACCTCCCTCCTCCTGTTTCCTACCTTCCTCTCCTCTCCTCTCATTTTCCCTTCTCCCTTCCCCTCTTCCTTTTCCCTTCTACTCCTCCTTTCTGCCCTCTCTCCTCATTTCTTCCTTCCTTCCTCTCCTCCCCAATCCTTTATTCTCTCTTCCTAAAAATATCTTTAAAACAAAAGAAACTGAAGACACTCATTTTGAAAACCCACACCTTCAATTTAAAAAGGTGATTCTTGTCTGGGTGGGCTGTGGCATACCCATAGTTAGCTTGGAGATCATCTCAGAATCAAGCTGGGAATTCCCCCTGCTAGGCTGGGGTGGACTAGGTCAGGCAGGCAGGTGTTGTGAATGAATATTCAGGAGCAAGGCTGGAGGGCTGAACTGGGGAACAGCTGCCAAGTCTAGCTAATTAGAGCAGAGGATTGGGCATGTGCTGGGTCAGGAAGGCTGATGATCCAGCCTGAGCTCTCTGAGCTAAGGGTGGTAGGTCAGGTGGGGCTGAGAAGTATAATAGCCAGAGATTCCTTACCAGAGTAGGCAGGCTTAGCAAAAAAAGGTTATAGGCAGGGGTCATGATAGAGCAGACAGATGTGTGGTCAGTAGTACATAGTTAGGAACAGTCAAACAGAGAAAGCACACAAGGCTGAAGACTAGAGCAACAGCTGAGATCCCTCCCAGAGAATCAGGTTGTATTGAAAGAAACTGCTAGCCAAGTGTGGGCTGCTTGGGGCTTCCCACCCAAGTTTTAAATTGGAAATGCAAGAAGGAAGTCTTATTCCATCATCTCCTTCAGAATTAGAGTCCTTACAATTTGTCTCCGAGGTCAAAAAGGCATTTGCCTGGGGACCTTACGGTTCCACAAAGGTTAAACACCTATTTTATGCAAGCCATGGTATCATTTTCTGGGGACAGTGAAGATAAAATATGGTACCATCTCTGCTGACTAGGACATCACAGTTGGGAGTGAGGACTCATTCATAATGCTAGATAATACAAAGTACTTAAATAGGAGAGAACAAAACGACTTTAGGAAAATTTGAAGGCAAGAATACTTTCAGTTGGGGGTGGGGATTAGGGAAAGATCTGGTTAAATGTTTAAAAAGAGATGATTTTACAGGTTCTAATCCCATCTGTGAAACCTGTATAACTTTAGACAAGTCACTGAACCTCTCTGGGACTCAGTTTCTTCATCTGTAAAATGGGAATGATGATAGCACCTTTCTCGGAGGATTACTGTGAAAGGCAATTTAGATAATTTAACACGTAAAATGCTTTGCATCCTTATAACAATGTACTTAGTCGCAGTGTATGTACGTCAGGCACTGCTTGAATTTTTTTTTTTACTTTTTGAATTTTTCTTTCCTACCCTGTTCTGCGTCTTTTAGTCCCCAAACATTTGGTTTTCTTGGAGGAGGGAGGCTGCTGATTTAGAAGGCCCTGGGAGGGAAATCGCCCCTTCCTAGGAGTTGGTGGGAATTGTACATGACTCAGACTCAGGGCACATATAATACATTCTTTTAAATTGCAACTGCAGTTCAAACCTTGCTTATTTTCACCAAATGAGCAGCTCTGGAATTAGAACAGCCAGTCACTGACTGCATTTGCTAATCTCACTCAGGGGCTGCACCTGCATTTATTGCTTCTTTCCATTTTCGTCCAGCTATCAAGAAAAGAGATTTTTTACAGGGTTTGGAGACTACAGTGCTAAAAGCCCCTCTCCCTCTGGGCCCTGAATGGCAGGCTCACAATCCTGCCTGACCTCATTGTGATGCAAGTTCGCAACTCCACCATTGTTAACCCACTTGTTCCTTGGCTTCCCCAGATAGGCGGGCCCCCATCTTGTTATTTCTAAATCTGACAACCAGTCCTCCCTGTGTCTTTTCCATATTCTCTTCAAAAGGAAGACATCCATGCCAGGCATTCTGACAGTCACTTGTTTTCCTACAGCTCAATATTTCCTCCCCATCACCATATTTTCCACAAGAAAGGGGAGGAGGGATGGAGAAAATGAATGCACCCCATCCAGGAATCATTTTCAACCAAAGGACTGCAAGTTCACAGGTGTGTTCTGCAGGGGTATGCCACTAATCTATAGAGCTTGGTATAAAGCACCAGATTCTCTGGAGTGCTGAGAAACCACGTGCTCCTGCTGACTGTGTAGAAATCACCTGGGAGTGTCAAACTGCTGGTCTTCCCTGCAGAGTGCTCAAAGTCATTAGCATAGCCCGAGTTTCATTCTCAATTACTTCAGACATTTAGAGACTTGGAAAAAGATCATGTAGGTAAATATGAGGGAGGGGGATGGAGGAGATAATTCTCCCCTTCTCCCCTGGCATCTCAGCCTAACTCAAACAATAAACAAAATTTCCTCTCGATGGATCCTCTCTCTCTGTTCTACAAGCAGCACTGAAATAACACAAAATTACCAAACAGGTTTACCAAGCCCAGGTTCCTTGAATTGGTTGTGCCAGTGATGCTTAAAATCGGCTGTAATCTAAAATCTACACTTTCAGAGGAAACAGAATGCAAACACTGGCATTGTAAGCACCCTTCAAAGAAGACCTAGGTCTGTGTGTGGCCTCTGGAAATACAAGTTGCTTTTCATATCATTTACAGACTTGAGTCAATGAAGCAGGTTAAAGGTGGGGGGATGGGGGGGGGGGGGGGGTGGGGAAGTGGAGTGGGGGGGGGTTGGGGGGGGGTGAAGGGTATGTCAAAAAAACTAAAACCTCCACCCCACCAAAAAGAACTTTAAAATACTGGTAAAATATCAAATGGCAACATAACACTCTAAGGATGCCACAATTCTGTTCACACATAAAAACCTTTAAAATCTCACCCACCATCTATGCCGGTTCATTTCCATAAGAAACAAATTGATGGTTGATGCTGATGAAGGCAGCTGCACACTTTACTGCTAATAAGTGACACCAGGGGCCTTATTACAAAATATTTCTAAACATAAGAAATTCTGTAATGGGACCCCCAGGGGCCAAGCTCACAAATTGTGTACTCTCAGTGTGCTGCATACGCACAGTCACTTGTTTCCAAGGCAACTAATGCAGCGTATATGAGTGATTCAGAATTGCTGGCATGCAGAAATTAAGTAAGCCAGTCGACTTTATTTTTAGTCTGTGTGCTAGACTCTGCATATTATCAGCATTTAGCTTACTTCTTGTTTTCTAACAACAAGACCAGAAAAAACCTCACCAGATGTCTATAGTTTATCATACAAATATTACATGGGAACAATAATCATTATTAACAAGCATAATCACCTAAAGTCGGGTGGAATATCACTCACTGCCAGTTTGTGCTCAATTCCCCACGTTCTAGATTCTAAAGGGGAAAACATCCATGTTCATCTGCTTACTTTTAGGAAATAGATTTCAAGCATTGCCATTGCATGGAACTGAGATTCCATTCTACCAATTCTGTCGACCTCTTTTTTAATCAAACAGTCTTGGGCTGTCTGGACTGGATAATTGATGTTCAGCCTCCATAGACTCCCCAAAAAGATCTTCATCCTCCTTCTGCCTCTGAAATAGCTGACGTGTGATTCATCTTCATCAGTGAAGGGAGATTCTATACCAGGAGATCCTTCACTGGGATGAAACCACAGGTACAGACTAAAACTTATATTCCAGTTATCATTACTTAACAAGAGAGGAGGAATAGAGATCTATATAGCACAGTTACAAGTAGGTAAGGGCAAAAACCTTAAAACAAATACACAATTTGAGTTTGATATTACTGCTGTCAATCATCTGTCCCTTTTCTCCCTCCTCATATTTTCTTACGTTGATCCCATATGGGATGGCACAGTTTTGAGGGAATGGGGGGGGAGGGGAAGTTCAGGGAGGGGAGGAGAATGATTGGATTGGAGATAGATGACTTTAGCACAAATTCTAGTTCTACCACTTATTACATATATGACTTTGGGTCGATCATCACTTCACTGGGCCCTTGTTACCTTATTTATATAATGACATGGTTATATTTGATGACTTCCCAGGTCTCTTTTAACTCTACATCTTTGGTCCTTGACCTCATCACATATAACCTAGCTTTATCTTTCTATCATCTATCAATCTACCCATCCATCCATCCATCCATCCACTACCTATTTATATCAAATATCTTTCTATCTACCCATCCATCTAACTGCTCATCCATCCATACATTCTTTTACCTATCTGTATCTTTATATCTGTCTGTTTATTTATCTATCTACATGTTTTATTATCTGCCCATACCAATACAAGTAAACTCCTTGAGGGCAGGAGCTATTTTGCTCTTTGCTTTGTTTCTCTAGCACTTGACACTGTATTTTGCACATAATACGTAAGTGTAATATATACTTGAAATATTTTTGTGGAAGTTAATTAACTATAACTCTTATCTACTGAGCATTTGCTACATGTTCAACCAGGGGGAGGAAGACAGGAATAGACATAGACAGAAAATTAATGAGAATGAAAGGGAATAAACAATCTTTGTTTTCAAGAAACTTTAAATCCAGTTAGATGTACAAGATATACATATAAAATTAATTAACTGAAAGTTAGACGCCAAGATGGCTGTAATGGAAATGTAAATTTTAAAGATCTTCCCTGCCCCTAAGCTAAAGTGCACCTGGAGCCTGGGGTAGGAGGCTTGTTTTTCAGTAGATACTTCTTGATTGGCCAGTAAGTCAATAAGGTTACATTCTCTGAGCCAGGAGAAGGCTATATAAGCCCTGATGTGCAGCTTTGTTTTGGGGCTTACTTTGAGAAGTGTTCTGTGATTTGATATGGATTCTGGGAAGCCGTTGTCCTGAGCCCCCCGGCTTTGAAAAAACCCAGATGTTGAAACTCAGATGTTGATTTGGTATGGATGTAATGGCTGGACAGTTTGGAAAGCTGTCTACTTGATATGTTTCTGTCTTGATAATTCTGTTTGTATATTCTGAAGTTCAGGGTGCTGACCTCTTTCCCCTGAACTAGGTAAATGATACATCTATGGCTGATTAAAGTAAGCTTGTTAACCCATTTTGAGTTGCTTTCCTTTAACAAAGCAGATCCAAGAACCTGTGCTGGCAGCAAACCCTGAGGACACTTGGGGTGCTTGCTGCTACAATGGCACGCTATCAGAAACGTCAAAAGGTAGCTAGAAATAAAGTGCCCAAAGGGTTGCACATAGCATGTGCCATGAGAGTTCAGAGGAAGGAAAGATGATTGTAGGATAGAGTCATCTGAGAAGGCTTCGTGGAGGAAATAGAACTTAAACTCGGTCTGGAAGGATTTTGGTAAGATTGGTAGGATTTTCATGAAGCTTTAAAAAATTAAAATGTAAGTACAAAATAAATACAAACCAAAGACAAATTACTCTCACATTTTCTTCCTCTGGGCACCTCTTTTTTCTCCCTCCATCAGTTTAATGATGGAAAATATAATTTTTTCTCTACATTTCTTATAACACACAAACAAACTTAGCAATAGATTGAGTCAGAACAGTTGAAGACATATAAATGACCTTGTTTTCTAAAATTAGGAAAAGCGGAGGAAAAATGTTAACAGGTATTAATTACTTTGACCAAGCTTTCAGAAGTTCCAGAGAAAAACTCTATGTCTTAATCTCTGAGGAAGAGGTGACTCCTCTTTGCAAAAGTTTTGTCCTTCCCCTTTGACCTGTGGTCCCACCACCTTCCATTTTCTCCAAATTTGCCCCGCAATTACTCCTTTCTTCATCTTTAACATCCCCCTCTAAATTGGCTTCTTAGTGACGGCTATGAACATTCTCAGATTTTCCGTATTCTTCAAACTAAACAAAGAAAATACAAAACAACAGAAGCAAAAAATAAAACCCTTCATTTGACCCTATCATCCTTTAAAGTTATCATTCCATTTCTATCTGCCAAATTCATAGAAAAAACATGTTCTAAACTCATTAGTTCCACATCCCTCACCACTCACTCACTTCTCAACCTAATGCAATTTGAATTCTGACTTCACTTTATTGAAACTGCTCTCTCCAGGGTAAACAATAGGGTCTTAATAATGAAATCTAACGGCCCTTCCTCAGTCTTCAGCATCTTTGAGTTCCCTGTAGCCTTTGACTCTTTTTTGCCAATCTTGAATACTTTTCTTGGTTTCTATAGCACTGTTCTCTCCTGGCTGCCCAACAGCTTCTCTCCTTCTCTCCTTTGCTGGGATATCATCCTTTCCCCGTCCTCTGATCAAGGGTGTTCTCAAAGATTCATTCAAGGGCACTCTTCTCTTCCTCGTCTTTCTATTTTGGTGATAGCTGTTCTATGAATTCAGTTATTATCTCTACCTACATATTTCCAAAATCTAAATACCCAAGGCCTAAACTCACTTTTTGAACTCTAATCCCACATCAACAATTGCCTGCTAGATCTCTCCATCTGATTGTCCCACTGGCATCTCAAAGTCAACCAGTTCCTATCAGAAGAACACTACTGATGAAAAATACACTCGGTTCCCCTGAGGCAGCCCATTGCACTCATGATAAGCCCTAATTTTTTCGATATTATTTTCCTTTTACTATGCCCCAAAATACTTCTGTAACTTCTATTCACATTTCCTAGTTCTTAATTCTATAACCAAGTAGAACAAATATGTTGTTGTTGAGCTGTTTTCAGTCATTTCTGACTCTTTGTGACCTGATTTTGAGTTTTCTTGGCAAAGATACTAGAGTGGTTTGCCATTTCCTTCTCCAGCTTTTTTTACAGATAAGGAAACTGAGTCACAGTGTTAAGTGACTTGCTCGAGGTCACATAGCTAGTGTAATGGTAATGTAAGTGTGTAAGGCCAGATTTGAACTCAGGAAGATGAGTCTTCCTAGTTCCAGGCCCAACTCTGTATCCACTGAGCCACCTAGCAGCCCAGAACAAATATAAGGTATCCCAAAAGCTTTAATTTAGCTTTAAGCTTTCAGAGCTTGAGAAGTAGAAATACTAGAAACTTACCCAAAAAACACCTGATAGTTTTGTTATTTAAATTTTAAAATATTTGGATGTTCCTTGTTGAAAGTCAGAGTAACCACCTTCTTGTGTTTTACATCACCCTAGCTGATTTTCAAAATTTGTAAAATTTTCATTATCTGTGGCTTGGTGGATGAAAGGATTACATTTGTAATCCTAGCATTAAGATGATCTGTAGAATAAGGTTTTGATGCATATATGCCAGTGTTCATGTGACCCAACAAGAAAAGTCTAATGGAGACAGATCAGGTTACCAAGGTGGCCAAGCAAGAGGACTTCCTTGACCAATCAACCATTAAGAGAAATCATCTTCCAGAAACTTGTTACACATGCAATGCATAATGGCAAGATGACCTCTCATTAAAGTTAATACTTTTAATGTATTATTAAGAATTCTCAATACTAAATAATGTAAAAGAAATTCAAATAACTTTGTTTTCAAATCATCTTTTCAAAGTTTCTAGCATTTATACATCTGAAGTTATTAAAGTTGAAAACAGAACTAAAACTTTGGGGACACCTTATCAAATCTGTCTTCTACACAACAGTCCTTCAAGACCCCCAGATGTCTCTTCTTTTCCTACCTTCTAACAAAATACCCCAGTTCTTTCCATCTATCCTTTTAGGGAATGGTCTTTAGCCTTTGCTAAAGCCTTTAGCCCTTTGCTGTCCTGTTAGCTTTTCTCTAGGCCCTCTCCAGCTTATCAAAGGCCCCCTAAAATATTCCATCCAGAACTAAACCTAATATTCTTTATTTGATCTAACATAACAGGGCACAATCAAGCTACCACTGTTCTTGTTCCAGTCATTATTCTTTTATTGATGGAGCCAAAGATTGTTAGCTTCTGGATGGTGGAAACTGCTTCTTCAGTTGTGCTTCCCACTACATCTAGCCCGATTCTCTCCATACAATGAATGGGCAACAAATACTTGAATTGGATTGTTCCACT